>NW_005841977.1:948951-1007265 GCF_000455745.1 Alligator sinensis | reverse complement strand
GCAGGAATGGATGCTGCTGTTCCAAAGGTGGAGGGATGCATTGACAGCACTATGAAGATGGACGGGATTCAAAAATGGAACAGCAAAGGAGGTGACGGGTGAAAATCCAGTGGTTTGTCATAGCTGGGCAGGAAAGAGGGATCCAGACCTAGAATTCAGGGGACAATTTTTTCCTCCTATACTTATTTTTACTCTTTGCCATTTGCCTACTGCTTCCTGGATCAGCTCTGTAGCCCTCTAGCTGGGTCCTAAAAAGGCCGGTAAGCAAACCTCTCATGATACCAAATGGGGCCTGGCTTATTCCTCCTGAAGGATTTTTTTCATCATATTGCTGGAAAAAATGAATGACCGAAGCAGCCTCTCCCACACAGGGAGCCCCTGGCACTATTGCAAACAATGAGAGTTTTGTCACCCGCTTCAGTGGGGCCAGAATTTCACCCATGATCTTCATGCCACTTTGTGTCATTAAAGCAAAGCTTATTTAGGCATGCTTCTAGCGGCACACTAGTGTAAACCAGGATTAATACAGTGACGTCTATGTAAAACTGGGGTGAAAAAGTAGGAAGTCAAGCCCCAAGACAGAGCATCCAATCCAAGGTACAGAGCCAGGTGGCAAATCCAGATCGCAGTAGGCCCAGAACAGAGCGGAACCTGCCCTAAGCAGCCACTCATGGGACTGAGGAAAGCTGTTCTCTCAAGAGCATCAGGGATTTTCAAGTGAAGATGGTTAAGAACAGCACTGAACAAGCAATACATTCCATACATCTTCTCTGGCAGCAGCTGTTGTTATAAAACCCTCCTCATAGTTTTTCTTAAGGTATGTGACTTGCATAAAACTCAATAGCCAAATATTTAATGCCAGGATTTGTTAAACATCCCTTTCAGCCAAATCCTGCTTTGTTCCTGGCAAGAGCAAATAGGACTGTCAAATCATGTTTATTATATCTAATGGTTAGCTGGTCATTCAGAATAAAAATTAGAAGCCCATACAAGACTAGCCTAACAGTGCCATCCCCTGCATGTGAACAGTGGATCATTTCTCCAGTACTCTGCAGTTGATTAGCATTTTTGCTTCCAGAGTGAGCGTTAACATTGTACCATGCAGATTTGGTGGCACTTCACACCCAGTTTCCAGAGGTATATATGATGATTTAGGATGAAAAACAGTGAACAATCAGGTCTTCCCCACTCCCTTTCCTACAGTTTACTGTACCTCTGCCTCCTTTTGCTCATTTAATTGGAAAGTATATTTGCTTGCCCTACTTTTTGATGCTTGCCAGGTGTCAGGCTCCATGCTGATTGTTTCCACTCTGTTTGCTGAGGTATTAATTCTTACACATCAATGACTGTGTCTGCAGAGAAGGCTATCTCCTTCTGAAGGCAGTCTCTTTGTCAACCAAGCATGTCCTGTAGCACGTGAGGCCACTTGACTTTCTCACTGTATCGCAAAAGAACACGTTGTTTGGAATAACATGTTGAATTTCAACTCCCTGTGACAGTGGAGCCGACACAAGATTTTGAGGGTGGCAGGGGACTCATGCTCATGTTGTATAGTAATAAATAACAGCTCAGTACCCTAGAAATTAGACATCTAGAACTAGGCCTTCTTATCTGTGTCCTTTGGCAGGGCACACTTGCCCCCTAGGCCTACACCTTCAGTGCTTTGTCCAGAGAAGGGGGCAGGAGACCTTCTTGGTCTCTGATAAACAAGAAGTTTAGCCTCATTTCAGTATCACTCCTGCTTGCACAAAGCACCTGGAGCAGGGCTATTCATGTGGTGATTCAGAGGCAAGGTGGGAAGAATACCTTTGGGAGGAAAGACTCCAAACCCAGGGTTCATGGGACCGCTTCTCTATTTTTGCTTTCTTTTCATAAACCACCTGTATATGTCTTTTTTGGAGTCATTGTGCCCAGTCCTTCTATGATGGCTGTAAATCTGTGCACCAAGGTATCTCACTGGCCATTCTGGTGGACACAACATGCTATCCTCATTCTCATTGTATATCCCTCTTATGTCCTCAAAGAGCCCACCATCACACACTAAGCCAAATACTTCTTTCCTTTCCTGCACCATGAACTTTGACCTTTTCCCAAAGGCACTGACTGCTCTTAAAACTGAGGCTGGCTTAAATGTAACTGTATGTGTTACTGGCTGTCAATCCCATGAGGATACAGGAGGTCAAGGCAGAGCTGCTCTGAGATTCATCCATCTGCTATATTTAGAGTGTATGTTGTTGCATCAGGCAGGAAATAACTTCAAGGTGTCATCTATTGTTGCATGATCAGCATTTTCTCTTCATCTTAATTATTAGCCTATTATTATCCCTTGGCAAGCCCCCCCACCCCTTTTCCCTGAGCTTGCATGTGTTTTTTCTGATGGTTTTGGCACTCTCGCTATCTAGCTAGCTACAGTGATGTGCTGTGCCCAAACAATCTGCAGCGATCATGCTGCTCAATTCACAGCAGGCAGGCACCACATCCTGGCATTGGAGACATCTAGCTCCATTTCCTGTGGCCTTCCCCTTTCTTACTTGATCTCTGAATATTTACTAATATACCCGCGTTGTTCCTTTCACAGGATTCCCCCTTGGAGAGGTGGCCTCCCTGCAGCTCTGTTAGAAATTTTGTTTTGAAAATTGAACCTTTTTTATGATTCCTTTTCTTTGTTTGGAATGAAGTGGAGATGCAGCTGATGAGAAAAGCACCCAGTGACAGTCCTTGACAGAGATAAATTGACCTGAACTAGGATTGTTCTTTGATCTCTTAGGGACAGGAGATAATATAGAAGGAATTTACCTTCAAATTACATTATACATAACCACTACCATGTGCCATTTTAGCTGCCCTTGTGTTCAGACCTTTCCCTGTAGAACCACAGTGTTAAAAGGGATCTCAAGAGTCCTCTGGTCCAACCCCCTGCATGAATGCAGGAATAATATTCCTAAATCAACCCTGACCATTGCATAGCCAGCCTCTTCTTGAAAACCTTCAAGGAAGGAGATTCTACAACTCTCCTTGTCAATCTATTCCACTGCCTCACTGCTCTAACAGCAAGGAGGTTTTAACTCAATGTGTACTTTATTGTAGTTTGAAGCCATTGTTTTGTGTCCTGGACTCTGCTTCAAGGAAGAAGAGTTGTTCTTCCTCCTCTTTATGGCAGCTTTTCAGATATATGAAGGCTGATATCACATCCCCTTTAACTGCTTTTTCTGCAAGCTAAATGTGTCCAGTCCTCTCATTCTATCCTCATACTGCTTGCCTTCCAGCCCCTTGATCATTTTTGTTACCCACCTCACAGAACTGCACACACTACTCTAAATGAGGCCTACCAAGCACCAATTACATTTGTACTATCGCTTCCCATCTCTTGCATCTAATACACTGATGAAGCCCAAAAATGCTTTTCTTTTTTTTACACCTTCATCACATTACTGATTCATGTTGAGTCTGTGATCCACCAAGGCCCCAAGAGCCTCATTCTCAATGCTGCCACCTAGCAATTTGTCTCCCATTCTCTATTTGTGCTTTTGATTATTCTTCCCTACGTGTAGCACCCTGCATTTGTCTGCATTGAACATTGGCCCACTGTCACTAGACAAGCTTTCCAATCTATGTGGATCCTTCTAAATTCTACTTCTAGCCTCCAACATGTTTATAGTTGCCCAGTTTCATGTCAACTGCAAGTTTACTCAATAAGCTCTTTATCCAACACTGCAATCATTAATCCATGTGTTAAACAGCTCCAGATCCAGGACAAACCACTGTGGAACCTCACTCAAAACCTCTTGCTATTCTGGAATTGATGAATGTATAATTACTCTTTGCTTCTGGTTAGTGAGCTATTTATCCACCTTGTCATAATTTCATCTAGCCCACATTTTTTCAATTTGCTTATGAGAAGGTCATGAGGACTTTATTGAAAGCCTTACTAAAGTCCAGGTACACTATGTCCACTGTATTCCATCCCTCACTCAACTTTTTCAGAAAAAGAGATCAGGTTGGTTTGGTATAGTTTGTTCTTAACAAATCCATGCTGGATGCTTGTGATCAACCTTCCCTCCCCCAGATGCTCACAAACTGACTTCTTTATAAGCGTCTAGAGGAGGAAAGGCTGATTATCGGCTACACGTGAATCTGTCTGACTTCTTTTTCTGCTGTCTACTAAAGTCAACCATTCTAATCAGGATCGCATGGTCCAGGGCAGGACTCACGTAGATCCTGCATGGTGACATTGACAGCAGGAAATGTCTTTTGCCAATTTCAAACTAGAGAAAAAGCCAAGGTTTTATCTGTTACCAGCAGTCCAAATAAAGAATCCTCTTTCTTTGTGATCTAAAACCCACTGAATTTGATGGAAAAATTCTCACTAAATTTCAGGTTGTTTTAGATCAGGCCATATATCCATTAGAGACAAGTAATATCTTTTTTTCCTAACATTATCCAAGAGACCATTCCCTCTCATAAAAGCTCCTATATAGAAACTTAACAGTGATGACCACTTTGATATATCTGCACTACACAGAGATAGGACTTCACGGATGACACCACGGGCGCATTTAGACAAGCGTGCACGTGCGGTATTTGGCACTGTAGACCCATCTGTGGAACTGCAAACCACATGCACCACACATGCAGGCATTCACTGCACTGTTAACCTGCAGCACCCGGGGTGGGGGAGGTTGACACTGAGAGATCCTGCTACCAAAAAAACCTGCGCCTAAAAAAGTGGGGCGGTGCACATGGAGGCAGCATGCACCACCCAAAACCAGAGCCTGGTCAATCAGAGCCATGCTCCAGCTGCTGGCCAGGCTCCATGTGCCAGGTTGCCTCCACTGTAGCCCTGGGAGACCTCCAGGACTGCAGGTAAGGCTGCTTGGGCCAGCCTCCCCTACCCCACCTGGGGCAACTTGCCATGTGCCAGAGCACATGTGCACAGGTGTTCCCTGGGGACAAGTAGCAGCAGCACAACTATGTGCCACTGTTCTTTGTCCCCAGGGAAATGCATGTGCATGCTCATCTATGTGCACCCTATGTGTGGGTAAACAGGATACTGCAAGGCCCATGAAGCAGGGATTGTCTTTATGCCAAACACACTCATGTCACTCAGTCATATGTTTGACATAATTATACTTCCTATCAAGAAATAATAACCTAGTATAACTGTGAGAGGTAGCATTGGTTAGTAGTTTATCAGGCTAGATTACAGGATTCAGATGGAAAGGAATGGATTAAAAAAAAACATTCACTAGACAGAAAAATGTGGGGCTGGAATGCTTTCCCATTTATCTTGTTTTGCACTGCAGAGAGCTGATATATGCTGGTTCAAGCCCTTAGTGTGGTGAAGTTTCTTGCAAACATTTGTATAGCCCTATCTTTGGATAGTATCTACTTACTCATATCATGTGTCTGTCTTAGGCCCCTGCCACACATTACACTTAATCACATCTTAAGATGCAATCTGGCCACATGTTAAAGCAATTAATGGTATCATGAAACAAGGAATAAGCCACACAGTTATTCCACAAATATTGTATGGATAACACATCAGATCCCATCATGCCTTTACCTGCATGTCTGGCAGGGGTCTTACAGGCACATGCACTTATCTGGGATAGGACAGTTTAGACTTAGCACATCTTACACGTCTGCAGAGAGTGCACCAGGTACCATTCTGGTTCTGCCCAGCCCTATGATCCTGTGATCCTCAAGCAGGACAAAAAATAGCAAGATATAAGCACCACTTCCAGTGTCACAGGGCTGCCTGGAGCAAAGAAGCCTCAAGTTCTTTTCAAATCTTATTTCCAGAAACAACACTAACAAATTAGCATTTATCCCCAGCCTTTCATAGAGATACTGAATCAGCTTAAACACACACGCACATATACATCCACTTTAAGAAGTTCTCATTGTGCCTTTGACTTCAGAATTCATTACACTACAGTCACAGCCATAGGAAATGGTTAGTTTGAGTTCTTATACATAGTGTCACTAGGTGTAGTTTGGCCAGACCTACCTCAAATATCCTTTTCCACTCAGCAAAATAGCACAATATGTGCAAGCAAGCACATATTGAACGTGCGCCAGAACCCTGCAGCCCTCAGGCAATTCTTCCTATTCATCCCTCCTCTTACAGGCTACTAGCACACCTCAGTAATTCTAAGACCACTTCACTATCTGGGGCTTTTTATTCCATAGGCCATTGCAAACACTACCCTCCACCAAATGAAAGATCAGGCTTATTCTCTGCTCTGTTGCATAAAGAAACAGAAATGTAGGGAGGGCTTGAAGAGACATAAAAAGATTATCCAGTCGATTCCCTGCTCTAAGACAAGATCACATGTATCTAGTTCACCCATGAAAATGTTTGTCTAATCTGTAGAGGTAAAGATGATGCATGGCTAATCTATACTATTACACGTACTGCGTGCCCTCTCCTTTAGAAAGTATGAAGCCTCACTGCATACTGCGTGCCGTCTCCGTTCATAAGTATGAATTCTTACTGCGATAGATGAAATTTTGTTTGGAGATGGAGTTGGGTGAGAAACCCTTACCTATTCGTATTCTCATGCCTAGCTCTGGGAAGACGCTGCATGGGGCAACGCTGCACAAGGCATACGTATTCTCATGCCTTGCTCATTCTTGGAAGACATCCTCACTCAACAGCTGTCAAATGCATTAGCAGAGGAGCTGTACTATAACTGGCAGGAGCAACGCCAAATTGCTCAATATTCACGGCCATGTATGCTTCCAGCTCAGCAACAAATGGTGGATGCAATCTTAAAAGCAGTGGAGAATTAAGAGCCACTTCATGCATTTGTTGATGGACCTAGTGGTACAGGAAAAACATTCTGCTTCAGCATGATTCTTTCAGCAGTGCGGGGAAGGGAAGATTGCATTGGCTGTGGCATCCAGTGGAATTACTGCTACCAAGCTTACAGGACACAGGACTGTGTACTCAAAGTTCAAGGTACCTCTGAATGTGTTGAAAACCAGCACCTGCAGTATATCAGCACAGTCTGACCTTGCTGAGCTGATTCGAGAAGCAGCTATCATTGTTTGGGATAAAGCACCAATGGCTCATTGGTACATGCTGAAGGCTGTAGAACGGATGCTGTGAGATTTACTGCACAGCAATTTACTTTTTGGTCTCAAGGTGATAGTGCTTGGGGGTGATTTTCAGCAGATCCTGCCTGTTGTGAAAAATGTCTCATGGCCACAAATAGTAGAGGCATGCTTGAAGTGATCTGAGTTGTGGAACCACTTTCAGATTTTCCAACTCCGTGAGAACATGCGAATACGTAAGGGAGGTTTTGATGCACAAAGTGTAAAATATGCTCAATGGCTTTTGGATCTGGGAAATGACCAAGTTCCAAATATTGACGAAATCATTACCCTGCCTCATGAGCCCTGCATGCCTCTGGATCTCTCAGCAATGTCTCAGCAATGGACATTTCCAGATCTATTGGATACTTATCAAAATCCAGGATGGGATTCTGAAAGAGCTATTCTGGCACCACATTACTCTGTTGTACAGGAGATCAACAATGCTATTGTGGCAACATTTCCAGGTCAAGAATGGATTTGTACAAGCACAGATGCTCTTTCAGAGGATGAAAGTGTTATTGGCTGTGCCAGTTGAGTACCTGAATTCCATGGAGGTGTCAGGTTTGCCTCCACATCAGCTCAACCTTAAGCCTGGGATGCTCATCATGCTTCTGCGAAACCTTGCCCCTAAGGATGTGCAATGGAACGCAGCTATTGGTGCAATCCGTCATCAATAGCAGACTACTTGAGGCAAAAATTGTTGGATCGGAAAGAACAGTACTAATCCCTCAGACAGCACTAAATCCATCTGACGACACATTTCCATTCACATGGACGCGTCAGCAGTTCCCTGTGCAGGTGGCATTCTGCATGACCATCAATAAAGCCCAGGGGCAAACATTAAAAAGAGTAGGAGTGTTCCTTCGGGATCCCGTCTTCACCTATGGACAACTATATGTGGCTGCTTCCAGAATCTCCCATCCAGAAAACATCTGATTTGCAGTGACTGCTGACTTGAGTAACAAAACCAGGAATGCTGTGTATATGGAAGTGTTGTAAAGCTCTTACAGTAAGAAAGTGATATGTTTCAGGATTTTGTGTATGCAGAAGTGCTGTGAAGCTGCTGAAGTGCAATAAAATGTGATCTCAAGCAAAAATTGTCTCACTGGATTTTCATTCAAGCAACGCTTCATGGGGCATCTAGTTATGTATTATCAAAGGGTTCATCCTTTGTAAGAGACATTGAAATGTGGTCTCTTTTGCCCCACTCTGAAGTTGGTCCTGGTAGAAGCCAAGTATCCTTTCCAAGAGCTGTATAGGGTGCTTAGTGGCATTACTCCTCTTTCAATAGCAATGTCCAAAGCTATGAGGGCTAATGAAAATGCAGAATGATAACTTGTCTACACCCTCCATGACTTACCACTACTCAGTAAGAGCTCAGGGATGCACTGGGCGCATCTACACATGATGCTACGTCACTGTAGTGACATGTTACGGTGATGTAGCATGTCACTATGGCAGCACATCACTACAGCAATGTAGTGTCAGCAGGCACAAACTGTGATGTTAACACTACATCACTGTAACAACAAGCTGCCTCGCTATAGCACTTCGCTACGGCAACGTAGCTGCTAAAAATAACCATGCACTGCCAGGATGGATCAGTAATGGCTGTTTCTGCACCATCATTTGGTACTTTCTAAAGCAAGTACAATCAAAGCAGTAACAACTGCGCAAAGTGCGGGGACACATGTAGATGTGCCCAGTGACTATGAATGGTGTTTTAGAAAACCCAGTCTCTTGGAAGCCCTTTCTGCACTGCCTTCTCAGGGTTTCTTCATGTGCTACTTTTTCTAATACCTTTTCCATTTATAAAATACACAGAACCTGTGCAAAGCCCCTTGAACGTCATAAATATTCCTATTGGCTTCAGTGAGCTTTGACTAAGGCACTCACAGGGCTGTCTTTCCAATGACCTCAAAGCACAATACTGACGTGAATGAACTAAGTCATCATGAAGCGCAGTTGCTCAGTGTGGTTATCACCCTTATTTTCTACAGAGGAACTGAGAGGGGAAACAGCTTGCCTGAGTTTACAGAACCAACAAGGCTGAGGTTTCCAAACCCCCAAGCCCATTAGCACAAATGTAACAAAAGGAAATGTCAGATGTCTTCTGGGACCACAACATCACTCTCTATTTCCTTCACTTTGGACTTGGGGAAATTACTCTGAGGTAACCAATCAGAGAAAAACTTTTCTTGTCAAATAACCCCTGACTGAGCTGAGCAGAAGCAAGAAGCAAGCAGGTAACTAAATGATGCGGGGCTCTCGAGTCGTCCGCTCAGCCAGGCCATTCCACTTGTCTCAAAACACTCAGGCTGCAAACAGTTACACAGGCAGAGCAATTTGTCAAGTTGTCGTTCCAGAGATTAAAGGAACATATCACAAGCTCCTGCGTCGCTTCTGGGAAAGGAACATAAAGAGCTCATTGATCCTCATATTTTCCTGTATTTGGAGGGAAACTGAGTACATTATTTTAAAATACTTAAAATTATCATCTTTGTATTGAAGCTTATAATTCCCCACAACTGGGAAAGGAAAATGACATTAGGTTGCTTTCAAGCAAGAAAAGGACAGGAAAATTGCTGTACAGAACATCTCCTACTGCTCATTGATTGCTGTTCTGTAGGCTGCCTGGATCTGTATTTTAACATCAGCTAATCTCCCCTCATTACTGCAAAGGCTAAGAGTCACACGCAGTTCTACCAGTGCACATCATGCCTGCCCCTCTACCCGCCTGCTACTCCGGTCTTGTTCTCCTTTTACAGTTGTGCTAATGCACTTCAATGAAGAGTTGACATACGCCTCCTAGATATCCCTACAGCACCACTGGGATAAGTCTGCCAAATTGCAGCATTGTCTAATGTGCCTGCACTGGGCCCATTTTAAAGGGAGCCTTTCATTTTGTACCCAACTCTCTTATGTGGGCAGGTGCCCCCTGAGACTCTGAAAAGACTTATGAACTTCTGTGTCTTATGAGCCAAACCAAGTTTTGTATTCATATCTCATGAACTCCAAATTTCCAGAGACCAGGTAGTTTAGCTGTGTCAATGAGACCTGCACTGCACTCAGTTATGCACACAAAATGGGAGCCTTGGGGGGGCCTTGGTATCACTCAGAGCTAATTGTTCAGGAAATGAGATGTCTGAAAAAGCACCCGTTAAATGGTAGAAAATAGAGAGAGAGACATCAGGTGGGGAGAGATTGCTTCCTTCTGTGGCTTTGTCTACTGTGGTGGTAAAGCACAGGGAGCACAGCCCGGGGGGAGGCAGGACAAAGGTGGGCTCTAACCCATCTTTGCCTCTTCTACATGAGGAGCTGCTGCAAGAGGCAATGTGCCCCAACACGAGGAGCAGTCCTGGGGTAGCTCTAACTGACAACTGCCTTTGCTGGGCTTCCTAAGGTATGTTTAAAACCTGCAGAGCCTCCATAGGCACCTGTATTGCCAAAACACACTCCACCAGGCTTTGTGAGAGGGACAGTGCAGAGCTGATTATAGAGGGTCTACTCTGCTCCAGTGTGAGTTCTTCTTTGGGTCCTTGCAAATTGTCTATGCTGACGGAAGTGGATAAGTGCATCCCACCCTGGGATTTTAGCAGCCCTTGTACCTTCATTGGTACAGTCCCCTAACACAGACATGATGTCAGGTGATGATACAGCAAAACTTGTACTTATTTGACTGAGCAAAATCTGTAGCACAGACATAAGATTTGATACCAGGGCAAGCTGTACAACGTGGATGCTGCAGCACTGACTAAATCAGAACTGGTCTTATGGGTCTGCGCTGGTGCAGCTGTACCAATGGCAATAACCCCAGGCCAGATCAGGATTGAGACCTGAGAGCAGGGTGAAGAAGGGGTGATGATATACTGGCACATCGTGAGCAACAGTGCCTTGGTCCATGAGGACAGTGCTGAGTCTAAGTGATGTGATATCCTCACACTCAGCATGGAATATCCAACCATGATCTTACCAGGCAATGCCAAGCTGTTGCTGTGAGTTTACCACGTAAGGGTGCCTGCAATTCTGCTCATTTTAGAGAGCTTCCCCAACTTCCTAAGGCACAAAAGGGCTATGTTCCCTTGAATGGATTGGCTTTCTTACCCATTTCTGAGGGAAGGAGTGCAGGGTCCTATCTATGCTATATATAAACTCAGTGAGATTTCCAAGTGTTCCTTGAACCCCAGGGCTCTACAGAGCTGTTATTGTATAGAGAGATACAACTAAATACCTCAGTGGGGTTTAATCCCAGTTAAGTCCCTTTATGAGCACTTCAGGCACTGAAGATCATGGAGAGCACCTTGGAAAAGTACCTAAAGCTTCAGTGATTCTTTCCCCCTCAGCCCTGCCAAAATTTGAACTGAAATATCAACATGGCTTTCAGAACAGGGTAAACACTTTGGCTCTGATGCAAAGGAGGGACAAGGTGCTGGACAGATAGCTCAAGTTTCCCTTCCTGGGCTTTGGATTCACGCTGTGTCTGAGATACAAATAAGTCAGATTTGCTGGCCCCATTTCAGTCTCCTCTGAGCAGGGGTCCACAGTGAACACTGTTGCACACACTCAGCTCAGACCCCCTCTGCCTTTGATCTGGAGTAACCATGGCCAGGGCAGAATGTATCGGCACCAAATGATATTCCATTATCACACCCCTTGAGCAGAAGATGACAGCTCAGTGGATGTTGT
Organism: Alligator sinensis; assembly: GCF_000455745.1. Classification (NCBI taxonomy): domain Eukaryota; kingdom Metazoa; phylum Chordata; order Crocodylia; family Alligatoridae; genus Alligator; species Alligator sinensis. Next base: position 995,475 of record NW_005841977.1, on the reverse strand, counting down.
CTAGCCTGAATGAGCAAAAAGGCCACCTTAAAACAAGTCAGGCAGAGTCTGCAAAATGCCACAGTCTCTTGGAAATGCTGAAGTCTAAATCAACTCCCTAAGGATCCTTCCCACCCACTGAGGGACAATATGGTCAAGTAGAAAAACAGGACACCTGGGCTCTGCAGCATGATGCCATCTGTGGGTTCCTCTAAACTGAGGGAGAATCCTGAACTACTAATGTAAAGCTTGTTTAAGGCCCCCTTTTATGGCTCTGGTGGTACAAAAAGCTTATGGGAGTGTCATATCTGACCCACTCGCTTAGCATTATGTCTCTTCTGAGTCCTTGACCTCTACATTAGCAATCTGAAATGGAAACTTTTCAGGACAAGGGCCCTCTCTTCATACATGTCCAAGAAGTACCTTGCTCACTGCTGCTGCTGCTGTATGAATATGGGTCATTGCAACCATCATGCCAGCATATGAGTGGCTCCATTTTTAATGTGTGTGAGAGCAGCTGCAGAGAGACGACCCAAAGCAACCTCACTGGCACATTTCTGGGTTTGGAGTGTATGAGCCTCCACCCAGACATACTGCTGCCACAACCTAGGCATATGCTTTCTTCCTAAGTCAGAAAAGCGCAGTACTGAACAGAGCTAAAGTTTCATGTCAATCTGGTTTCATTCCCCAGGTTGAAAAAGACCAAGTTGACCCAGAGAATCCACCCACCCACCCACCTGTTTTACCTACGTAAAAGATGTAGTTAGTGTTGAGACACTTTCAGTAAATGTCCTGTCATGTTCCATATTCCAAAAACTAGTGCTTTCCTCCCTCACCCCCTCCACACACCCTCATAGTCATAACCACATAAAACCCCATCTTCTGCTCCTGCCTGGCAATACTTGTATATAATAAGAGAAGCTGCAGAACCCAATTTACTCATAGAGGGAGTTACAGAAACCTCCCACATCTCTCTGTAGAAATCCCCATATTCAAAGATGGTCTGCTGTTGATGAGCTCTGCAGATGACTCTCTCTGTATTTCCTTTAACTCCAAGCAGGCAGTAACCTCGCTTTGGGAATACTGTTGAAAAACATTCTCCTTCAAAAATTTAAAACATTTTAGAGGATCACACACACATATATATAGCATCATTTTAGCCTAATTCTGTTTGGTACAATTTATAGGGATTCATGCTATTTCAGATTTTGTTTCGTATTTATTATACACCACCCAGAAGCATAACAATGCAGCTGAGTACCCAGGGCAGCTGCAACACACAGGGGCAGCAGTGACTTCCAGTTCCTGCCAGGCTGATAGCGTGGCAGCATCAGCAGCACACCTCCCCATCCACGTTGGCACCTGGGGCAGCTCCCTTGATCACCCTCTACCCTCCTAGTTATGCTACAGTCCCTGCCTCATTTTGTTAGATGTGTGGAATCCTGGCTGGCTATGGAGTTTTCTCAGTAGCTTTTTTAATTATGACCTACTTTTATACAAAATCAATTCTAAAAAAGTTCTGAGTAATGCAAGAAATTGGCCGTGCCATGGGCACAGTTCTGTCCTACGCTGGATAGAATCAGAACTGCCCAAACGTTGGACGTAAGCCCTATACTGATAACAGAGTTAGCTCATGTGGTAAGGACCTATGATGCAGGACAATTGGAGTGCTATCCTTCCATCACTAGTAAGTTTCAAGTGCCCACTTTTGTAGCAAGTGTGAGATCAGCAAAGTACTACACAACCACAGATTTTCTGCTAAATACTCAATCTTATTTATTTTCTAGCAATGTCATTTTTATTTGCTGGTATGAACACCTAGTGTTACAGAGAGAGGGCCCAGCAATAATTTGTCATTCCTTAGGTATACAAACCTACATCCTACAAGCTGGAGAAAGAGTTGGCCTCACCATCTTTGTGAGGTTACCCTGTTGGCATCTCAGCCTTTTTGTTCTTGCAGTGTGCTTTTTGAAATAGTTAAGAATGGGCATGTTGGCAGGGGCTCCCAGTGGGACATGCCAGGACTCCGTCCACTTAGAGGCCTTTCCTGGAGCCTCGTTTGCTATGGGAAAGAAGTGGGATATTTGGCAAAAGATACCATGGCCATAGGTAGAACCTTCTGGGCTTCAGCAGCTGTCCCCTTCACGTGTGAAGCACAGGGGCAACAGAGCTACAGTTTGTCTGTGGGCTGCAGATGTTTGGTGCCATTACCTCCTTCACCCTCAGACCACAAACATCCCACAACTCATGCCTCAAGAATGGCTGCAAAACACCCTCCAGACAAGAAGTGAGCGTACCTGAATTGCAATTGTGCCTCTTGATGCCAGGCACGTTCTGCAAAGGGCAGGACAATCTGCGAGAAGGGTCAAGAGGGACTGTGCCACTGTTGCAGTGACGAAAATCATCACAAGAGATATCGCAGCCCATTCCGAGGATGGAAGTGCTGGTTGTGGACAGCAGCATCCAGAATCTGCCTACCCTTCAGCTTCATATGAGTTTATAGGGGCTTTTCTCTGCTGTGATATGGAGCAGACACTACCAGTAGTACAAGAGTACCAAAGGACCAACCACCCAGCACTGTGCATGATGGAATCAATCTACCTCATTATTCTCAAGCTATGTCTGTGCAGTAAACTCACCATGGCCAACAGTGGCCTACTCAAATGCATGGTACTGCCTCCCAAACCAGAAGCAGTGAAGTAAGTAAGTGTCAGTCCTCTGAATCATGGTGCATGCATCAGGTGTCTGACAAATCCGCTTGCACAGGGTCCTGCGACCAGTACACCAAGAGCTTCGATACATACACCTAGGCAAGAGTATGGAGGAGTGGAGGCTGTCCTAGACCACCCCTCTTTAGACCACTGAGTCCAAAAACCAGACTAAGTCCAAATGTTCAGTGCCTCGATGGTTGCAACTTCTTCCAGAGAGCAACAGATAAGAACTATTGCATGAACAATGCATGCCCCTGGAAGCTTGGGGGGCATGCCGACCGCCCACAGGCAGCAACGGCAGTGGCAGCAGCGGGAGCGGGGTGGCAGCGAGCAGGGAGCTCCCGCAGGCAACCTCAGCAGTGTCAGTGGTGGGGGGGCAACGAGTGCCGACCAGCAGTCGGCAACCACCCACAGATGCCACCAGCAGCATCGGCAGTGGCCAGCGGCAATTGGCGACTGCCTGCAGACACCACTGGTGAGGGGGGAGGGTGGTGAGCAGTGACTGCCACAGGTGCTGCTGGCGCTGCCTTTTTTCAGGGAGTGAACATGCACCCGTGTGCACCCCCTATGCATCGCCAATGAACGGTTGCTTGATTGCCTAATGCCTCAGTGAGGTCGTGTTTCTGTCATAGTGATGTCCCTTAGCCTTTTCTAACCAAGGAGTATCCACAAGGCAGTAGGGCCTCAGTTTCTGAGGCACCCCATACTTGCCCTACTATGGAAGTTGCAAAATTGTAGCCCCACCATGTTGTCCCCAGGCCCTCCAGTCAGATGCAGTTAACAGTCATACCCAGGACCATAAACCAGGAACAGTGAAGTGCATCCCTGTTCATTTGTACTGGAGTGAGCTAATGGAGTATGTCACTCAGCTGTGCTAATTAGCTGTGCTAATTAGACCTCCCAAAGTGCCACATAGACGTGGCTACACTGCTCTGGTTTAGGAGGCAGTTTGATTGAGAAGCAGTACAGTGGGCTTTAGGGCACCATTGTGGGCCACAGTAAGTTTACTGTGCAGCCATAGCTTCGAACACTGCAGTGGCGAGGCCTTCAGAGATACCTGCATCAGCTCACCTTCCATCCTAACCCAAACCAACCATGTTGCTTTAGCATTCCTTTGCTTCCTCTTCCTTCCCCTGGAGGACCCTGATCCACTCCATATGTAGCAGTAGGTGCCTTCAGATCAGGGAACAGGAAGAATTCGATGGCAAAGTGGGCCATCTGGTGGTGGACTGCGGAAAGACACTGGAGAATATTGGTGGTCATGGGTCACAATGGCACTAACCTGGGCCCTTCCCTAGAGTGCTTGAGTGAGCAGCAATTGCAGGAAACTCATTTCAAACCTGCCAGCAATGCCAAATGCCCTGAATAATACCATGAGTAACACCCAACTGAAAGGCAGGTTGGTGAATGCACAAGTTAACATGAACAGTGGAGCCAATCTCATGTGAAACTGATAATAAAAGACCAGCCCTCAGATCCCTTAGGAATTAGGTCCACAGAAGGATCTACATGCACATCATTCCCAATTCCCAGATAAACCAGCCAAATGGCTTCCATTTTTTCCCCTTTTTTCTCTGTTCTTCCTTTTTGCATGTTTTCCCACTGCCTTTCCCCTTGCCAGTAAACAAGAAAAGAAAAAGGGCCCTTATCTGAGGCTTTCTCAGACAGCCACCAGACAGAGAAGGCCCTTATCTCGTGCTGTTTAAAAAGAATGATTCCTGGCTGGTAAACAGGAAAAAGCCTCTTGTGGTGAACATAGCCTTTCTCCAAGGAGTATCCCTCCTCAAATTAACCTAGGAAATCATTGGGAGCTTGGAAATACCCTCTGGGTATAAAAATAGTATATGGGAAGCCTGAAGTCAGCCTGAGCTTTTGTGTGCCTCATCACTTTATTTTTAATTGCTAAATTGGTTCCAAGTCCTCTGTTTCTGAGGCAACAGTTGCAAAAATGCAAGGTCTTCTCCCTGGAGATTGGACCTTTACAAGGCCCATCCAATGGCATAATTAATGATCTTCCACCTGAACTTGGCCCAAGGACTGGGGGAGGAAGCCACAAAAGTAGATGTGTGCGCCTTGAACTGTTCAGTTCTGGTAGAGAAATCTGTCTGCTACTCTTTAAGGGCAATGCTGCAAAAAAGTCTCTGCATGAATGCAGATGACTGACCCCCTCATTCACTCTCTTTCTCCAGAATTCTGTTCCTAGCATCTAACTAGAAAGCTTAGTTGGGCTCTGTCCTTTAACCTCCTGAGCATTCCCATCATTCTCTGGTTTTTAGGCCAATTTAAGATTAAGGTGGCTTTGCTGTGGCCTTTCTGATCATTAGAACTGACATTTCTGTTAACTAGACCTCACAAAACATTTCAGGGGCAGAGAGAGGTGGCTAGCCACATCAGTCTGAAGTAAGGCAGAAGACAAGATAGAACTGCACCTTAAAGAATAACCAAATCAGAGATGTGTAAGCATTCGTGAAAATTTCAGCAGCTGTTTCATTTCAGAGGTGTTTCAGCCCGTTTCAGCACCCAAAACACCGAATCCAAAATGAAATGGAAGGCTCCAAAACATCTCTGAAACTAAGCAAAACCATCCAAAACATTTAGGATGTTTTGGAATGTTTTGGAGGCGGGCTTGTGGGGAAACAGAGACTCAGAAGAAGGAGGGGGAAGAGAAGGGAGGAAGGACTGCTCTGATATTGACAGCTGTAGCTGGCCTGTGTCTGTGATCTGTCCCTGAGGTCCCTTCCACTCCCAGTGCTCTGGGGGAGGGATGGAGAAACAGCATATAAGGCTCTGTGCAAAGTCGTTCTCTGCCTTTTGTGAGCTGTCTGTCTGGAAGCAGCAGCATGTGAAAGGTACTGGCTGGCTGCAGTAGCTGGCTTCCTAGTAGTCATTCTCTTGCTAGTCTCTCTTCTTGGAAAGGGTTGGATACACCTTTCCAATATATTACAGATAGAAGATATATTGCACATAGAATATATATTACAAACACACACATATATTAAATAGAAGATGTATTGCACATAGAAGATATATTACATACACACACAAACACACACACACATATATTAAACACATACAAGATCTATTATACACGTACACACACATTTTCCAGCACAGCAAACATTATGAAGCATGCTGGAAAGGCAGGTGCCAGGTCTTCTGCCAAGGGAGCAAGCGGGGCTACAGGGGGTAGGGGGACAGCTGCAAGTTCCACCCCCCCCCCAAAAAAAAACTTAGACACACCCTCTTCCCTAGCAGGCATGAGGCTTCTGCTGCTAGTGGCTGAAAGGAGGTGGGAGCAGGGTCTGCACCTGCCCCACCTCCACTAACACTCACAATAATAATAACCTCCAGCACCACCAGCATGACAAGCACCAGCATGACAGTCTCCCCCACTCCAATTTCAGTTCACAGCCTGAGCCTTCCAGTGTCAGAGGAGGAGCTGGATCTGAAACCAGGGAGCTCAGTGCCATAGACAGAGAAGTTCTGGGGAAGGAGGGGGAATCTGAGTTTCTGCTCCACACCCCTCAAAGTTCCCCTAGAGCCAGGTCTCCTTCTCTGGAAAGCACCACGATGGAGGTTGAAGTTGTGGAGGCAAGTGGATCAGCTGAGTCAGCTCCTCCTGTTGTTGTGCCTCTGCCTGCTGAGGAGGGAGATAAGGCAGGATCCAAACCTGCACCCCAGAAGCAAGGAGATAGTGTACTGTGGGATCATTTTGAGGTGGCAGATGATCCCAAGTATGCTATCTGCCTGCACTGCCAATGCAAGACCAGCCAGGGCAAGGACAAGAAACACTTCAGCACCACAGGGATGCTGATGCATCTCAGGGTGCACCATCCCCTTGCCCTTGCTCCTCCTCAGCCTAGCACCAGTGGGAGCATGCTCAAAGGGAAGTCCCCCTCTTGCTCCAAAGCCCCCATCCCCCAGAAACAGAGGCAGGCCACCCTGGACTAGTGGGGGAAAGATAGAAGGAAAGGGAGGCACATTCCCAAGGTGAGCAAGGTCACTCAGAGCATTGGGGAGATGCTTGCTCTGGATGGCCAGCCCTTCTCCTTAGTTGAGTGGCCAGGGTTCAGGCAGCTCATGGTGCTTGTGGCCCCATCATACCATGTGCTCGCACACACTACCTTCAGCAGAAAGGTGGTGCCCTCCCTGTATGAGGCATGCAGGGAGTAGTTGAGGGAGGAGCTGCACAAGGCAGGTCTGCAGGTGGCCTTACACTTCACCTCAGATATCTGGAGCAGCCAGGGTAGAGATCATGCCTAACTGCCTCACAGGGCATTAGTGTGATCAGTCAGGCCATCAGTGCTGGGCTCTCCTTCAAGCGGAGTTAATGGATGAGTCCCACACGGCAATGGAGATCATGGGGACCATGAACCACATGGTGCAGGGGTGGTTCATTGGGCAGGGCAAGCTCACCCATGGGTTCATGGTCACTGACAATGGGGCCAATATGGTCAAGGTGGTCCCTGATGCCAACTTTGTTGGCATCTGCTGTGTGGCACACAAGTTCCACCTCATTGTCAGGGATGCCTTGGAAGGGGACAGGGCTCCCATCACAACCAGCCAGCTCATTTCAAAATGCAGGAAGGTGGCAGGCTTCCACCAAAGCATCAAGGGGGGCAAGATGCTGCGGGACAAACAGGCAGAGCTGAGCATCCCGCAGCACAAAATCATGAAGGATGTGGAGACTCGGTGGAACTCCACATACCTGATGCTCAAAAGGTTGGTCGAGCAACAGAAGACCATCCACGAGATGGCCTTGCTCAGGGAGAATGGGATCAGCACACCCCTTAATAAAGCTGAGTAGGATACCATCTCCCATCTTGGTGGTCCTCAAGCCATTCCTCAAGGCCACCGAGAGCCTTAGCACTGGTGATGCCCTCCTTATCCAGGTGGTCCCCATAGTGAGGAAGCTTGAGAACCAAATGGAGAAGATCCAGGGGATCGATGTTCCTGGCTGGGGCAAGCCGCTATCACCAGGGGTGCAGGCACTGGTGAAGCAGCTGAAGGAGGACATGAAGAAATGGCTGGATCCATTGCAGTCCAGTACGGTTCACATGCTAGTGGCCATGTGTGACCAAGGTTCCCTCCAATGTGCGCGCGTGCGCAACCACACACAATTTAATACAGTGCCACGCACTAACTTATTAACACCGTGCACCCGCCTGGGGGGAAGCTGGGCTGCGGCACTGCAAGGCGAGGCAGAGGGCTAGGGGCTGGTGCAGTCTCTCCTCATTTCTGGAGTGCCTCCTCACTCCTGGGGGTGGGGGCTGGGGGCTGCTGCCAGGAAACTGCTTCACTCCCCAGCCCCAAAGCCATGTGCCTCCTCACTCCCAGAGGTGAGGTGAGGTGAGGTGAGGTGAGGTGGGGGCTGGGGCTGGGGCTGGCGTGGGCTCTGCAGCTGCCAGGGAACTGCTTCACTCCCCAGCCCCGAGGCCATGTGCCTCCTCACTCCTGGAGGCAGGGGCTGGGGGCTGCTGCCAGGAAACTGCTTCACTCCCCAGCCCCAAGGCCACGTGCCTCTTCACTCCCAGAGGTGAGGCAGAGGCTGGGGCTGGGCTCTGCCAGCTCCGGGGAACTGCTCTGTTCCCCAGCCCGGAGTCCATGTGCCTTCTTGCTCCTGGAGCAGGGACACGTGCAGAACTTGGCTTCCCCAGATCTCAGGTGCATGGGGTAGATCAGGATGGTACAGAACCTGGGTCTGCATCAGAGGAAAAGGAGCAGGCACAAGGAATCATTCCTAACCATGATGTAGCTTGGGGGTGCTGGTTACAGCTGTGTTAGTCTAAGCACATAGGCAGACAAGATGCTTTGGGTAAATTACATCACATTTACCCAAAGTACTGTGTCTAACCATGACATAAGATTTCTGCATCATGAATGGGGAGTCCCCATTACTGGCTCCGGGGAACTGCTCCGCTCCCCAGCCCCCAGTCTTGTGCTTGGAGGATTGTTGCAAAATCCATTGCATGAGGATCCATTACATGAGGATTCTAGTCTATTAGGCTTAGCACAGCCCGGATCCAGGCTTAGCGAAAGGGGGAGGCAGGACCGGAGTGGCATGCTCATGGACCAAAGTGGAGCACTCACGGACCGAAGATGTGTGCTCACAGATCGCTACACCTTAGAGGGAACATTGTGTGTGACCTGAGGGTGAAGGGGATCGTGTGTGCCAGCAAAACCCTGGATCACTGGACAGATGTGCTGGTGAACAGAGTCAGGGAGACAGAAGGGCAGAGGCAGGGGGGATGTGAAAGAGGGGGAACCATTGTCCCATGCCAGTAGTCCATCCACCAGCCAGCCTCCTCCACCACAGGTGCTGCCAATGTGGGCCAAGGGCATGGCTTCCATGTTGGGGTCCAGAGGCACCAGACCCTAACATCGGGTAGGTAGCGCTGAGGCCTCAGTGGCTACCTATCTCACCTAGGATGTGAAGCTGCTACTGTGCAACCCCTTGGCCTACTGGGCAAGCCACAGCCACATGTGTCAGAATCTGGCCACGGTTGCTCGGAAGCACCTGTTTTATCCACCAACCAGTGTTCCAAGTGAGAGGGTTGCTGGGGATGTTGTGGCACCCCACCACACCTCCTTGGATCCTGGTTTGGTGGAGCAGCTGGTGTTCCTGAAGGTGAACCTCCCGCTGCTGGGGTACCCTAAGGTCCATGTGCAGATGGATTGAGTGCCATCCTCCTCACTCCATCCGCACCTATTTCCATTTTTTATTTATTTTTTAACTATTTAATGCCCCGCTCTCAGAGCTGGAAGAGGCACTCACTGTATCACTAGCCAGCAGGGGAAGAACATCTCTGTGCTGAGCTCCCATGCCAGGACGAACTTGGAGGTATGGGCTGGGGCTATGGGGAAGGAAGAGGCCCCAGATCCTGGGCATGACCTAAAACTGTACCCTGCCAGGGTTGGGAGGGCTGATCCTCAAAGGGAATTTACAATCCACTTTTCACAGACGAGCCTATGAACTTCACTTCATCAACCTCCTGGATACAAAAACTCATGGACTCAATATAGACATTGGATTTATGACACGCCATAACCTGCCTGACATCTGACTCCCCAGGTACCTCTCCACTTTTACCTGCTACATCCCCCTTCTCCCCACACTACCCCCCGCCGACCTGTCCCTCACCCCCTGACATCTCAATTTACATTTTCACTGACTGTCTTTCTTGCCTGTATTGCATGCCAGCCTCTGGCTTCTTTACGATTCCTTCCATCCAGGAAGAGCACACACCAATTACAGATGCTTCCTCAGCCTAATGAAGGGTTTTTAAACCTGAAAGCTTGCTAAGATATATTTCTCCAACTATTCAGTTGGTCTAATAAAAGATATAAGAGGTACCCTCGACTGGTCCATGCTGGGGCCAAAGCGGGGTCACAGGCCAGGGGCCCACCACGCGGAATGCCCAGAGCAAGAGGCTTGGGATTCCGACAGGCCTAAAGGCGGGGCTGGGGCCTAAGTGGGAGCCAAAGGTCCCAGAGCAGGAACCACAGCTGGAGGGTGTGAAGCATGCAATGTGTGAGGCATGGGCTGCAGTGTTAGGGGAGGTACGGAACTGTGGAATGATGTCACCCCAAGACACCTAAATGGGCAGCCTCCCGCCTGGGAAACATCTGAATCAGTTTTCCATTGAGGTGTGGAAGGTAAAAGGGGGGCAGGCGGCTGGCCCAGAAATAGGTGGGCAGGCGGAAGTCTAACCAGCACCAGGAAGGCCCCCTGTTACAGGCTACCATCTCTGCTGGTTTCATTCCACTCTGCCTACACACACACACATCACAAGTTTTGCTTTGAACAGTTTGAGGTGCAGTTTCACACAAACCCCTGCACCTATCTCCTTGAAACCTGGCAGGCTTCATGGCCTCAGAAGGGGCTACCATGCCTGCTGTATTCATCCTGCTGTGCCTTAACACACACACATAGTCACACAAGTCACAAGTTTTGTTTTGAACAGTTTGAGGTGCAGTTTCACAGAAACCCCTGCACCAATGTCCTTGAAACTGGCAGGTTTCATGCCCTCAGAAGGGGCTACCACTCCTGTAATTTTCATCCAAATCAGACAAGAAATGACAAAGTTATAGGCATTTTAGTGATTCCCCATTATAGCCTACGGGCAAATCACCAAAACAGTATCAAAACTCTGAAATAGATTCAGCTGAATTGAAACGGAAGAGTGATCCAAAACACTGAAATGAACCACTGTCCCTCCAAAATGGCCAAATATGAAACTGAAACAAAACATAGCCATTTCAAACAGCCCTACACAACAGGTCAGAATTTTGTGACGCTGTTTGAAATCTCTGAGTTTTTCTTGTGAGTCATGTGTAGCTGATTACATACCTAACAGTGCTAATATTGCATGGCACCGTGCTGCACCCTTAAAAGGATCTCACAGCATCCCAGGTTGCTATGACATCCTGGTTGAGAAACACGGTTCTAATCACTCTCTGTCTCTCTGTCTGTAATTTTCCCTCCACCCACACATCTGGGGTACTGGGTAGGGTTATCATCTTTCCAAGATCAAAAAGAGGATACTTGTGGTGGGGAGGGGTATATGATTGTTGAGGTGGGCTGCAGTGGTATGCCTGTGCCCTCTGGCCTTTGCCCCTCACTCATGAGCCCCTGCCCCCCCCAGCCCTGCTGGTGCCCCTCACTGCTGGCCCACAGCCCTGCCCTCCCCAGTGCTGCCAGTGCCCGTCACTCCTGACCCACAGCACCCTACCCTCCCCCAGCCCTGCCGGTGCCCCTCACTCCTGACCCAGAGCCCCCTCTCCCCCCAGCCCCACTGCCCACTCAACTCCAGCACACACACACACACACACACACACGACCCACAACAGCCAATCACCTTGTCCGCTGCTCCCAACCTCAAGCATCCAAGCTGCTCTTGCCTGGGAAAAGTGAAGGCAAAGCAAAAACCTGGACATTTGCTCACATTTTAAAAACCTGCCTGGACACCAGGACAGGGGGCCAAAAAAGAGGACATGTCCAGGAAAACCCAGATGTATGGGAACCCTACTTTCTATTAATCAGCATCTTCAGTTGATTGGCTGTTTCACTGAAAAATTCCCAAACAGATTGACTGTTAATACCATAGTAAGCCTTCATGGCACAAAGGCCTCTCACTTTGATATGCTCCCAGCTTTTCTTTAAATGTGGCCTGCAAATTTATATTTGCCTTCCAGTGGATTCTACTTGATCAGCTGTCTCTGCCACTGATGGAATTTTGATCAACCACAATACCTCTTTACTGTTGCTGTGGGGAAAAATAATAGCTGCCTCTTCTGACACTCCAGGACTACTCAGCAACCAGATAATGAAGACAGAATTGTTTTTTTTCTCAGTAGCATAGACATGGGGATAAACAATTGGTGAATAAATAAGCCCAGAGGCCAAAGGATAAAGGATTTATTGATTTGTACAGTGTTTATTTCCAACATAATCTGCAACCCACACACAGGAGAATAGGAGTCACTCTATGATATAAAATGTATTATAAAGTAGGTTTTCATCTGAAGCTTTATTTAATCTATCTACACAGTGAGCATTGGGTTCTGTCAATTGTTTTGCTTCCTGGCAGTGTGACTTGATCAATCTCAGCACTTGCTAAACTGCCCTGCATTATTTTTATCATTGGTTTTAAATCATAAAAATGCCGTTTTGCCAAGCTAAAATTAAATGGGAGAAACGAACATTTAGATGTAGAAATGCAATGAATTAATTATCTCAGTTTCATCCAATACCAAATAATAGTTCCCCTCAGGCACTGGATACATGGATAGGAATCTTGGATATGTGATGAGTTCATAGTGCTGTGGCACTTTTCAAGTTCACAATGATGCAGAGATAACAAGACGTGGTATTTTAGATAGATGTCAAACAACACCAGATTGTACCATCAGCTAAAAACCTGTAGGGCCCCATCTAATTAAGTATTGATTTGAAATGTATTTGGGTTTTATTAAAATCATGTAACTTGTCTAGTTGCTGTAATGGGTGTTCACATATAATGGAGAGAGGTCTTGCTGTAAAGACATAATGTTAGAAATTATATTTTCTCAAGAAGAATTACTACTTTTGCATGGAGAAATTAGAATCCAAGCGCCTTGATATCCATTTGCTTCTTTGTTTGCAGTAAGCAAATGAACACTTATTCATATGTAGATGCCTATGTGTGCCCCAGACACTATAAGCAGAAAATCTGGCTTCCAATAATGAGGCATTTCAGCCCAAGGACTTGATATATTTGAGACCTTTTATCCAAGCCCCTTGGTTGGCCAGCACAAAACTTCCCTGGCACAGGCATTGCATGGTACAACTGGTAGGCTGTGCTGAGGGAAGGTGTTTCAGACTCTATACACAAGCAGAGACACAGGACAAAATCTCAGTTGCTGCGTATACTGATTAGGGCTGTGCAAAGCTTCAGTCCCTGATTCGATTTGGTGGAGATTTGGCCCAATTTGGTGGCCGAATCTCCAAATCTGAATCAAATCAAAGGGCCCTTTAATCTCTCCAAATCAATTTGGACAGATTTGGATAGATTTGGACATAGACGCAGCTTTAAATGTTTTTTCTACATACCTCTAGGTAGCAGGGGCTCATGAGTGCTGTGATGTTGGGGCACATGGAGTGTCCCACTGTAACCTGCCATGCCATTCACCTGTGTGTTGAGTATGTGGGGTCCTTTCTGACTTCGCCATTGCTTTAGGGAAGAAACAGGGTCTGTTAGTAGGGCGACTTTGGTCGGCCTCCCAGGGGGTCTTTCCTGCCACACCTTTGATGGAAAAATAATTTTAATTGGGAGGAAGATGGTCTGTCCTGTCCCCCCTGGTGCCTTCCTTCAGTCATCCCAGTTGTTCTTCCTGCTTGGGGCTCCGCCTCCCCTACACCCCGCCTAACACCAACCAAAGATGTCATCGCCTGAACCATCAGAATTGGTATATAATGCATCTTGGTGCTTCGGCCCTTTAAATTTATGGCAGTAGGATCGGGACATTGTTTGGCCCAAGTACTCCCTACCGCCCCTTTGCCTCATCTATGCATCTTCCTGATCTGGTGCCATCCTATCCCCTGGTGTCTCACTCCCTACCTGGGCTGTGTACTTGCCGTGGGTCAGTCATTTCTTGATCCTCACCATACTTGGTCCTGCTGGGATCCAGTCTATGCTGTGGATGTCTGGTATCCATGAGAACTCTGTAGGTAGGTCTTTGGGCCCTCTCTGGCCCTGAATCCTTGCAAAAGCCCCTTTCTAGGGCAGCCACCAGGTCCCTGCACTGGGACCAGATTCCAGATCTGGTCCCTCTGGGCCAGTCATGGACCTCACTTCCGGTCCTCCTGTTTGGTCTCCCCCCGGGGAGACCAAACAGCCCCCCCGGACCAAACAGGCCCCGGCACACTGTCACAAAGCGCACCCATGCTGATGCAGGAGCCGGTCCCAGCTCCTTCCAGCTTGGCCATTTTCTTTTCTCTTTTCTTTTTACCGCAGCATCTCTGCCCACCGCGGTTTCACTTTCACCGCACTCCATTTCTGGCGTGGCATCCCACTGGCTCCACTCCTCACCTGTTAGAGGTAAGTCTTTTCCACACCCACAGAAGCACAGGGTGCTCCCCAACACGCTCAGTAGTAGACCTGGAAATGGACCAGAAGCACTTCCTGTGCACTTTCAGGTCCACCGGGGAATGTGCAGGGAGGGCACCCACACCTCACCGGATCAGCGACTGGTGCTTCCTGGGTCTGGGAGGGGGCACCCGGGGCACCCGGGGTTCCCCCCATGGCCAATCACTGAGCTAGAGGGGCACGGGGAGGCCCCCCAGTGCGCTCCCCAGCAGACCCAGAAGTGGACTGGAAGTACTACCGGTCCAGTCTCGGATTTGCTGCCAAGCACTCTGAAGAGTCCCCGTGCTCCTGTGGGATGCTCCATCTGCCCCAGCACCGCAGCAATCAAGAGCTGTGCATGCTACCTCAAGGTATGTGGAAAAAAACTTTTAAACCGTGTCTGTGTCCAAATCGCTGATTCATCGAATCAGCATCAAATCTTCAGATTTGAATTTGAATCAGGGACAGTGATCCAAATCAACAGATCGAATCACTGTCCCTGATTCGGGCTGAATCCAAATCTGAATCGAATAAGGCCTGTTTCACACAGCCCTACTGATGACATCATATGCACTACCAGTCTACTACATCAGTAGGTATGGGTGGACATGGAAAGGAAGGTCTGCCAAAAACACAAATCCTAGAGAGGGGCTTTCTGGCTTCAGCATAAGACCAAGAGACTCTCAAGAGGCTCCTTTAACCTGAGTCTATTTCCCAGTCTGAATAATTAAATCTCCCTGCTTGTGTGAGAGAAGGAACATTCTGTATGGTGAGCTGCAGTTCCCATGTCAACAGCCCCTGAGCTTCCTAGATCATCAGAATAGACATTTAGCTCATGATCCAAACCTACACTTTAACACTTCTTTGTTAATCGCTGCCATTATTGAAGCATGCACAGGGCTACACCGAAGTTGAACAAATATTAGCCTGTATTTATACAGCAGATATGAAGCAAAAGGTGCTGGAATCTATTAGTTAAACAAATAAGGAAAAACAGTTTTAGAAAAAGTGCAGTTGAGGTGGCAGAACTCACCCAAATCCCAATCAGGGATGGCAAAACCTTATCTAAGCTGGACCCACTAATTTCTGTTCCTTTGCTATGCAGTGTTTCCCTGCATTGTAATGAACCAAGTAAAAGTACCTGGTTGGCTCCTGCCCATTACTGAATCTATTGCCAGAGCTATTCTAATATATGCGATTATGTCACCCTCTGCTGGCTGCAGCCTGCAGTGGTTATAAGCACAGTGGCTGCAACTATATGAGACGCCATCTGCACAGTAGCCTGATACTACTGCGCAGTAACATCACATGGCAAAAGCCAGGACGCAACACTACTGTGCAGTAGTATTAGGCTACTACACCGTAGCATCACAAAAAAGGCATTTGCTGCCACTACTGTGCAGTAACTTGGGTTACTGCTCGTTTATTTACTACTTGCTTATACAAGTACTAAATAAATGTTCAGTAACAACTGCTCAGCAGCGTCTCATGTAGCCATTGCCAGTGTCACAACAAATAATAAGGAATCTTCTTTAGCTGCAAACATAGGGTCCTTGGAGTACAACATCCTGAGTCCTGCCCTCCATATTATAGATACGTATTTGAATGTAGCACAGACCTGAATTCATTCCAGTGGAAAAGTACAAGGGATGACAGTGAAGACAAGGGAAGTACCATTACATGTAGACATACCAGTATCTAATGCAGAGGGAGAAGGAAATTAGATTTCTGAAGAACCTTATTTTCCTTCTGTGCAGTATGTGGTATCACAGGGCCCTAACCTAGTTAACTTCCACATGCTACTACCGTAAACAGTAAATAAGAGCGCAAATAGCATGTAGGATAAAGAAGTGATGAAGGCTGGGCACCTCCATGAAAAGGTTCCTTATTTTTGTTTCGGGGCATAGACAGAAATCCTTAATTTTAACTTGTTCTCAAAAAAATATTTCTTCAGAGGTTCAGTTGTGCTCTTGCAAGAATTAACTGCATTCGCTTTCTAACCAGTTCATGGTCTGAGCAGAAAGCTCAAATCCCAGCCCCCTCTGAGTCTCTGGCCAAGTCAGGTACACCCCATCTTCCGTCCCAGCAGAAATGGCAAGGGCTAGTTAGTTACTGTTTAACCAGTGTTTTGAACACTGAAAAAGGACCAGACAATTTGCTAAGTAGTAGTAGTAGTAGTCTTCAAATATACTGCTTTCAATGACCCCTTCTTCCAGACCTTTTGGGTATGAGACTGAGAGCTAGTCCGACCCCCACAGCAGGGGACTAGATGATCTCCTCAGGTCCCTTCCGACCCTACCAACTATGAAACTATGAAACCCTTAGCTGAACAGGGGGCCCCTTCTTAAAGATCTGAAAGGAAAACTGACACTTAACTGAGGGGAAAGAGAAACCTATTTGTTCCTGTTGATCCATGACACTTTGGAGAGATAAATAATTCTTTGATCAAAATTCACCTTCCTGCTCTCTCAGCAGGGTGATGGGTCAGGGGATTGCAAGCAGTTTCATCATATTGCCTATCGTTATGGATTGTGTTTTTGTGATGGCCCACACTGTTTATTCATAGCATGTAGCTGGAAAGGAATTGTTAGGGTTGGCAAACTCATGACATATCACACTCTCGCTGTGTTCTCACTGCTATTCTGAGACAGAGAAGTGAGGACAACTTTTCCAGTTTCCTGCTCAGAACACGGCAACTGCCTTGGAATTCTTTGACTGGCCAGTTCCAGGAAAACTAGTCAGCCCCTACTTCATTTGCATCATTTGGTTAGAAGAGAATAACTGAAAATTTTAGCTTTCTCACATTCAGTGAATCAAAGATAACCTCCTCAGTGGACTTCAGTGGACTTCCTTTCACTTGGGATAAATTTGGTTTTGTGAAGTGGGCTGTGAAGTGGAAAGACTCTTCCATCCAGGGATGGACTGCCAATGTTCAACAACCTTATTCTTCCTCTCTATCCCATGTCCTTCAGGAGTCAACTCATCTAAAGACAAGAGGTGGTTGGAATCGGTGTGACCGCCCTGGGCCCCGCGCTTTGGGGGGCCCCGTGGAGCTGGGTAGAGTGGCCACGGCCCCTCCTGCAGGGCCTGCCTAGTGCTGATGACTCCATGCCACCGCTGCCACTGGCTTCACATCCAGCTGCTCACTACCTCCCTGCCTGTTGCTGCCGCTACCACTGCCGCCGGCTTCTTTGCATCCAGGCCCTGCACAGGCTGACTTGCCCTGGGCCCCGCAACCTGCTAGGATCATCACTGCCAAGATTTAAAGCATTGCATCCATGGATTCATTCCATGCAAACAGTCACTCAAAGATGTGTAATGAGCTTCTTTGTCCACCAGGTGACACTGCAACTTTATTGTAGTTGCAGTGCCTTAGAATTGCTGCCTTTTCAAATTGCTTTCACTTTTTTTTTTTGCTTGTGCCCTTTTCTCCTTGCTCCCACAGCTGCATGGCAGGGCACAACGTGGGAGACCCCAGGCCAGTGGGGCAGTGCAGGACCATCCTGCTCTCCTGCAGCGCCAGCTGGGGACCAGGCTTAATTCATTCAAAAACCTAGTGCGTGCAACACTGATTCAAGGCTCCAAAATAAAGAAGTTTAAATTTTATAAACTTATTTAATTTAATGAGAATTACACTCTGTGACATGTACAGGCACCCTATGTTTACAACTACTATCCTATGGTGGAGTTAATTAGTTTACTGCAGTCTAGTAGGACCACATTAGTAGATGCTGAGACTTTACTGTGGAGCTAATTAGTCAGCTCCGCAGTAAACATCTCATGTAGATGCACCCACAGAGGACCTCTTCAAACAGTCAGAGTCCTAGGTTTAATTTAAAAACTACCCTAACTGGCTAGCTGCAGCCTCGGCTTCACCATAATCTGCTGTCTGGGGAATTGGCTCCATGGTCGGACCCAGAGGGTGGTGGTTGATGGAAGTCAATCGTTGTGGTGCACTGTGCCCAGTGGGATCCCTCAAGGCATCCTCTGAACCTTCAAGGTTGTTGACATCCCTCTTGAAGTGTGGCACCCAAAACTGGACACAGTACTCCAGTTGTGGCCTGACCAATGCTGCATAGAGGGGAAGCATCACCTATCACCTCCCTGGACCTGTTTGTCAGGCAGATCTTAACAGGCTCATGAAGTGGGTAGATGAGAACCTGATGGTGTTTAACACCAAAAAATGCAAGGTTCTACACCTTGGAAGGAGAAACTTGCAGCATGCTTATAGGCTTGCCAGTGCTACGCTGGTTAGCACTATGGATGAAAGGGACTTGGGGGTCACGATTGACCACAAGATGAACATAAGCCATCAATGTGACGCTGCAACTAGTAAAGCAAGCAAAACGCTGGCTTGCATCCATAGATGCTTCTCAAGCAAATCCCAGGATGTCATTCTCCCATTGTACTCAGCCTTGGTGAGGCCGCAGCTGGAGTACTGCGTCCAGTTTTGGGCTCCACAATTCAAAAAGGATGTGGAGAAGCTTCAGAGAATCTAGAGGAGAGCCACGCGCATGATCAGAGGTCAGGAAAACAGACCTTCTGATGAGAGGCTGAGAGCCATGGGACTCTTCAGCCTGGAAAAGCGCAGGCTCAGGGGTGATCTGGTGGCTGCCTATAAGTTTATCAGGGGTGCTCACCGGGAACTAGAGGAACGTTTGTTCACCAGAGCTCCCCAGGAGTTGACAAGGTCAAACATCACAAAATCCTCCATGACCATCTCAGGCCGGACATAAGGAAGAACTTTTTTACTGTCTGAGCCCCCAAGGTCTGGAATAGACTGCTGCTGGAGGTGGTCCAAGCACCTACTTCGAATGCCTTCAAGAGACATTTGGATGTTTATCTTGCTGGGATCCTATGACCCCTGCTGACTTCCTGTCCCTGGGGCAGGGGCTGGACTCGAAGATCTTCCGAGGTCCCTTCCAGCCCTAATGTCTATAAAGTCTTCTGGGCCACTGACTTGTGAAGGAAATCTTCCAAAGACGAATCACATGTATGCCCTCCTGAATCTGCAGCCAGCCTTGAAAAATCAGCCAGATATGTGAGCTCCCGTTTCCCTATTAAGCACATTGGAATGTTGACTCTAAAGCCCTGTGCTAACACTCCAGTGTTAATGTAAAGGGTGGGAGGGAAACTCATGGGGAGGTGGGCATTGAGACCTGTTGCAAGGAAAAAAATATGGAGAGGGGAAAACAAAGGAAGGAATGCAAGAAGAAAAAAAATAAAGGGTAATTTTGTTTCTCCCCACACTGACCTACAGCATGATTATTAACCTCCTGTATATATCTTGAAAAACAAAGCACTGAAGCTTTTACCGACATTGGACTTTCTGGAATACATTTTCCTCCTAGAGGAAGGAAATCAAAAAGTATGTATTCAACTCCCAGAAGCCCGGTTTCTCAACTTTTACTAACATTTTACATGCCTTGTGTTCATACCTGTATGCTGAGGGTAACTTTTTTGTATGAAACTGACTCTGATGGAGCCGCTCAAAAATGGGGCCATATAGCAGCATGAAATGATTCCAATTTTTGTGGCTGCAGAAGGTTATTTACAGCTACTTTTTTTCCTTAATTTTGTCAGCCAACTCTTGCTGGTAAATACTGTTTTATCCCTTCCTATGATGCTGCTGCCATCACTGTTGCTTGGCTGAAATGAGTTTTCCACTTAGGGCAAGTAAGTGAAGTAACCACGAGTCAGTTGCACTGGTGGGAAAGCAATTTAACCTTGCAAATGATAAAAAAAGGTGGAACTCTTAAGTAACAGGTTAGATCCTGCATACCATTTGTGGGAAGGTAAAGTCACAGCATCCCCAAGCTCCCTTCTCTTGTCATCGCCAGAACTTCCAGCAGCTTTTAGAGAAAAGAACACTGAATAATTTGCAAGTTGTTGCAAATTCCTTTGAAGTCTGTAGGCACCTTCCCAACTGACTTAACCTGGACTGGAATCCGTTCTTTGTTTTGGAAAAAGAGCCTTGTTATCCCAAAATTTTGTGGAA
Source organism: Alligator sinensis (assembly GCF_000455745.1). Taxonomy (NCBI): domain Eukaryota; kingdom Metazoa; phylum Chordata; order Crocodylia; family Alligatoridae; genus Alligator; species Alligator sinensis. Next base: position 975,181 of record NW_005841977.1, on the reverse strand, counting down.
AGGGGAAAACAGGAATGGTAGATGCACAAGTCATGGATAGGGTGACTCGGACTTTCTTTGTTTACTCCTTGCTTGGTGTTTGCTGACTCTGAAGCAAAGCTGGTTGGAGAACATATCACACATTTTCCTCCCAATATTTCCCCCCTTCCAAATTTTTGTAAAATTTCAAAAAAATAATGTTTTTAACCTGCTCTTTAGTTACTTGAAAATTGGTAAAGAATATTCCTGGAAACATTATCAGTACTTTCCCTGTGTAAGGTTTAAGCTTCAAAATTTGGGCATTTATCACTACCATCTGAACTCTAGGGCTTGTAGTGTCACTCAAACTGTAAAAGACAAAACTCACAGTTCTTAACACAGTGGAGACCCTGGTCTACAGGTCCTGGGTGCACACACAGACAAGCTCTGCCTTGCACAGGAAGGGACACAGATCATGCTGTGCACTCTCCACACAAGGGCTTCCTAAATTCTGGTCCACACTGAGCAATCAATTAATTGGGTTTCTGGTTATATTACAGGAGGTGCAGACAAATCAAACATTTACAATGGTGTAATCAGCATTACAGTGATGTAAAAAAGTAGTGGACAGACATTGCAAACTGCTCTGCCAAAGTAACATCATCCAAACCACTGGAGAATTAGAAGGATCAGGGGTAAAATTCTAATAGCATCATCTACACCTGCTTAGATTTCCTCTGCTATGAAGTGGCCATTTCCCAAATACAAACAGGCTATTATCTGGTACCTCTCTACCGAGTGGGGAAGTAGTGCAACACCATCTACTACCTTAGAACAGATGTCTGTCCATCTATCCATTCCTGACCCCAGGGTATATATCTGTATAGAAAAATGCTACAAACCTGGTTAAGTGAATGTCTGTCCACACTGAGGTTTTAACCAAAACACTGAACTTTAATGTCTGTTGAAGATGCCTTTGGGCTGCAGCAAGTCCTTTTAAAAAATGGCTAGAAGGAAGTTAAAAACAGGGCATTATATAGAAAGTACACAGAGATAAAGGAGCAAAAACGTAAATCTGTTTTTGGGCCTGGGAGCCACATGCTGAAATTCAGAAGGCAAACCTGCAGAAACTTAAGTCTGTGAAATTTCATTATCAGTTAATTTGTATGATGTTTATTACAGTCCTCCTGTATATTAAGTGACACAATACTACAGTGGAGCCTCTCCGCATTAGAATGTGAAACCTATTCTTTGGTTTCCTGATATTTATCCCCACTCGGATATTACTAGGCAACACAATTTGATTATTAAAACATAAAGCAAAAATATTGAGAGGAGATGAGGAGATATGCTGAAGGCAGCAGCAAATGTTGATCTCAGGTACATAACATAGGGGAGATAGAATTGAAAGTGTGAGTCAAAATAGCAGGTATCTCACTCTTCATAATGGGACTTGTATCAGCTCAGACAAGCCATTCACTGGAGGAGTGAAATGGATATGAAGCCACCTACCCACGGGAATCACAACTGCTTCCCTCTAAATACGCAAAGAAGTACAGAGGACACTGAGGTGGACAGGAAAATGCTGGTCTGAATCAGGATTACTCTTAACTAGGAATTCCTTTAATTCATTTAGTTATATTAATAGGTGTCCCACTCTCCATATCCAGCCCCCCATGATAGAAGGTAATTTGGATAACAGTGGATGCATCTTCACGTGAAACTAGTGCGCCTGAATAAACTCCAGTACAGTTCATGCTGAAATGTATTGCTCCTGGGCACATCATTTACATGTGTGCCCAGAACCACAGCATGTTGAGCCATGATGGAGCAGCCCTGGCTGGCAGAAGGCTAGGGAGAGTCAGCCTGCCAGCCTGGGACTGCTCTACCCTGGCTCAGCGTACTGCAGAGGGGCTGGCTGGGGCATGAGGGTGCTCCAGTGTGGGGCTAGCTGGCAGGCAGCACCTGCACTGTAGCATCCTCATGGCCTAGTCAGCCCTGTCAGCATCTCTGCATGCATTGCAGTGCAGTAAACAACACCACTATTGAATGGTACTTGTGTTTACAAGTACTATTTTACAGCAGAGTTAATAAGTTTACTCCGGCCTAATTGCACTGCACGTGTACACGATGATACTTTACTACAGAGCTAGTTAGTCAACTCCACAGTAAAGCACACATATAAATGCCCCCAGTGACAACTAGATGATGGAGTTCAAGATCAAAGGGGAGGAAGGAAGGAAAGCACCAGAATAAGGAGACTGGACTTCAGAAAATCAAACTTTAATAAACTCAGGGACCTGGCGGGCAGGATCTCTTGGGAGGTAACTGTAAGGGGAAAAGGAGACCAGGAGAGCTGGCTGTAATTTAAGGAAGCTCTCTTAAGGGCACAGGAATGAGTTCTCCCCATGTAACAGAAGAATGAGAAGTGCATCAAGAGACCAGCCTGTGTAGACAGAGATCTCAAGGAGCTGAAAATCAAAAAGGAATCCTATAAAAAGTAGAAGTTTGATCAAAGTATTAGAGAAGGGTATAAGACTATCACACAGGCATGCAGAGAAAAAAATAGGAAGGTCAAGGCCCAATTTGAGTTGCAGCTGGGAAGGGACATAAAAAGCAATAAAAAGGGATTTATAGGTATGTCAAAAGTAAGAGGAAGGCCAGAGATTCCATAGGTCCTTTACAAAATGCAGAAGGCAATCTGGTCACAGACAATGCAGAGAAAGCTGAAGTATTTAATACCTTTTTTACTTCAGGTTTCACAAATAGGGGCAGCTACCAGATGATGAGTGCAGTTGGCAGCAGAGAGAGGGAAGGAGATGAACAACCTAGAACAATGACAGAACAGGTTAGGGATTAGTTCGAGAAGCTAAATGTTTTCAAGTTGGCAGGGCCAGATGGGAGGCACCCAAGGGTACTGAAGGAATTGGCTGTGGAGGTTGAGAGAGGTTCCAGGTGACTGGACAAGGGTAAAAATAGACTGGACTGCTCATCTTTAAGAAAGAGAAGAAGGAAAATATGGGGAACTACAGAACAGTCAGTCTGACTTCTATACCTGGAAAGATCATGGAGCAGATCCTTAAGGGGTCTACTGTGAAGCACCTAGAAAACAACAAGGTGATCAGAAACAGTCAGCATGGATTCACCAAAAGTAAAGGCATGCTTAACCAATCTGATTTCTTTCTATGATAAAGTGATAGACTCTGTGGATGAGGGAAGAGCAGTGGACATTATACACCTTAACTTTAGCAAGGCTTTTGACACTGTCTCCCACAACATTCTCATTAACAAGCTAAGGAAATGCAGACTAGGCAAAAGTACTGTAAGGTGGATAACTGGTTGGATCATAGTACTCAGTGAAAAGTCTCAGTGGTTCAATGTCTTGTTGGGAGGAGGTATCAAGTGGGGTTCTCTCCTGGGTCCATTCAGTATCTTCATTAATGACTTGGATGATGAACTGAGTGAACACTTAGCAAATTTACAGATGACACCAACTCAGATGGAATTACAGACACTTCAGAGGGCAGGGCTTGGATCCAGAATGACCCGGAAAGACTGGAGAAATGGTCTACAATCCATTAAATTAGATTCAGTAAGAACAAGTGCAAAGTTCTGCACTTGGGATGGAATAATCGTATGCACAAATAGAGACTGGGGCTATGCTGCAGTACTGCAGAGAAGGACCTGGGGGTTATGCTGGGCCATAAGCTGAATATGAGCCAACAGTGTGCTCTTGTTGCAAAAACAGCCAACAGTGTCCTGGGTTGTATAAACAGGAATGTCACTTGCAAATCAAGGGAAGTGAATCTTCTGCTCTGTTCTGCACTGGTGAAGCCTCTCCTGGAGCACTATGTCCAGTTATGGGCCCCACAGTTCAAGAAGGATGTGGACAGTTTGGAAAGAGTTCACTGCAGGACAACTAAAATGATCAGGAGCCTGGGAGATAAGACTTACGAGGAAAGTCTGAAAGAATTAGGGTTCTTTAGTGTAGAGAAAAGAACATTGAGGAGGGATTTGATAACAGTCTTCAAATACCTGAAGGGTAATTACAGAAAGAAATGGAGATGGGCCTTTATCTGTGGCTATAAGGGAAAGGGCTAGGAGTAATGTCCTCCAACTATAGCAGGAGAAATTTAGTCTGGTGATTAGGAGGAACTTTCTGACTAAGAGGGTGGTCAGGCATTGGAACAGGCTACCTAGAGAAGTTGTAGAATCTCCATCCCTGGAAACTTTCAGAAGTGAGTTAGACAGTGGGCTGGGCTGGTTTAGTCAGGGATGATCCTTCCTTGAGCAGGAGGCTGGACGGGATGGCCCTTCCAACCCTATGTTCCTATGATCACAACAGGGAAAAGATTAGAAACTACCAAAACTACCCCCTTCGTTCTCTCTAGCCATATAATTGAGGGCATCTTGTCACTTCCAGAAACTTACATGCTACCCCCAGGTGAAGAATCTATGAGCAACAGGATCTGTGTGTGAACCAGGTGCATAAGGATAATAATATTAGCAAAAGTCAAGGAAAGTGTAGGTATGCGCACTCCATAGCCCACATAGCAGACCTCACCTGAGCTGCATAACCCCCCAAGACATCTGCACTTCCAGTATCATACACAGTGGGTTTGTCTACATGTGCAAATAATCTGGGAGAAGTTTACTCTCAAGTAAACTATTCAAGAGTAAACTCTCCCGGGCACATGTCTACATGTGCAGAGATGCAGAAGCAGATTTGCTGCTCCTAGCAACTGACTGCTTCCACTCCCTGCAACTCTGCAACCCACCCCTGCAGCAGCCAGGGGAAGCTCTAGGCTCCCCTGGCTGCTAGCTCAGGGGTCAGGAGACAGCTGTCTCCTGGCAGGGGCTGGGACATTGCTCCCTGCCCCTGGGAGCTGCCTGCTGCCAGGGTGGTTTCCACCACCAGAGCCCAAGTGAGAACAATATCCCCCTGCCCTGGTAGCAGGCAGCTCCCAGCCTCCACTCAGTGATCACGGAGCAGTCCCAAGTCCCAAAGTCACAGGGAGATCCTTATTTCCCAGGGCCAGCTCCATGGTCACAGGACCTGGGCTGAGAGATCCTTATCTCCCAGCACTAGCTCTGTGGTCACAGGACCCAGGGTGGAAGATCCTTATCTCTTAGCGCCAGTTCTGTGGTCAGGGAGTATGGACTGGGAGATAAGGATCAGCTCTGTGCTCAGGCAGGACATGGGCTGGGACACAAGGATCTCCCAGCCTCAGCCCCATGATTGCGGAGTGGGGGACTGGGAGCTCCCTGCTGCCAGGGTGGGAGAACATTGTCCCTGCTTGGGCTCCAGTAACAGAGCCTACCCTGGCAGCAGGCAGCTCCCAGGGGCAGGGGCAGGGGCAGGGGCAGGGAGAAATCTCCTGCCCCTGCTGTCCTGCTGCCCAGGAGCACATTTGCTCCTGGTCAGACGTCTGCACATGCACTGCTGCGCCATTGCCAATCACAAATAAATTTGCTATTTTCATTTGCAGGTAACAAATTTACTCACAATTAAAAACAATTACTGTGTAGTAAGCATCTACATGTGTAGATGCGGATGTTTACTGTGCAGTAATTAGCTCTACTGTGCAGTAAAGTGTCTCGTATAGAACAACCCAGTGGAATGGGAATAAATGCCCATGACAAGATGTCAAACTCGATTTCACTGGCACACAACAATAGTTTTAACTCAAACTTCTGAAAGGGAAAAAAAACCAATGTCCTGATCAGTGGAACTACCCAGCCGTCTAAATCTTGGGTGTGTGTCAGCACAAGACACAAACCCAAGCGACCAAGATTTTAAGTGCTACAGGAAATCTTAAAAAACCTGAATGTCATTTCATTCTTTGATGCCTTATAAGTCCAGGCATTCAGCTCTAGATCAACCTGCTCTGAGAGAAAAAAGCAGATTTCACACTGTTTGTTCAAGCAGTAATAATCCCTTAGGGAGTATGACTGATCTGCGTTAATTAATCTGGGGAATAAACGATGTCAAGCCGTAGCTCTTGTTTTCTGTTTTTGGAAAAACATGGAGGAGGAGATTTATGCAACCATTTAATCTTAATGGTGCAAAGCTTTATATGATCACATGAGGAGACCTGTTTGTTTAACTAGCAATATTATACACAAACACTTGGCAGGCTGTTTTAAAACTATTTCAAGAAGCCTTTTTTTAAATAAGAAAGACCCCTGCTACCCTTTTATGTTCTGCAGCATGAGTGTTGACAGAACTTTCACCATTCATTCTCTAGGGTGACTGAACAAGACCTCATGAGCCTGTGAGGGCTACAAATCACTCCAACCAAGTCCCTGCTGAGTTTTAAAATGTATTTATTTTGATTATATTATGTTTCTTGTCCCCACCTTTTCCCATATGGCTACAAAGGCAGATGAATAAACAGATAAATATCTGAGTTCCTGCATTCTTTAAAGTTCACAAGTGGTTTCTATTCCAGTGACTTCATGCTCATTTTCTTTCTACTTTCTCTGTGCAAAAGTCTTCTTCCTTAGGTCCCTTTGTATCATATTAAAATATCCCAAGATCCCTGCACAGGCCTTTGGGACAAATCAAAGAGATTGCAGACATTCCAGGGCTTGTTGGGACAGGACTTTGCCGTCTTAGTCAATGTGATGTGGATTTTCATGTGTTGTAGATAAGAAATATTTAAAGTTTATGCACCTCATCATAGACCTTCCATGCTTTGAGAGTGAGATGTATCAGTCCTAAGTCACCTTTGATACCTCCATCTATTTCCTGACACACTTTAGTCAGCCTGTGGACACAGCTAAATTGAGTTTAAACTGTATATTAAGTGTTCAAGACTAGGTAGTCAACTACAAAGCCCTGTCTACACTGACTTTTTCCTTTATTTTCCCACACCAGCCATTGGCATAGTCCAATCATTGGAAAACCAATGCCTTTACTACCACATTGTCTAATCCTGCTCAGAGTAGGTCAGAGGTAACACATCTCAGGCAATTTTAGAGCAAAGCTCATATTAAGGCCATGTTATGACCATTTGAGTGTTTTTAATACAACTGAAGATAAGACAGAATGTTTTCAGCATTCCTAAAGAGATCTAGTGAAGTATTCTTGAGAGTACTGAAGAAAGAAATGTTTAATTAAATCTAACCTCACTGTGCACAAAGGGCAGATTTTCAAAAGAGACTGAAAATACATTTTCAGCTGGGCAGTACCTACAGCTGGGACCAAATTTGCAGCTCCCACTATGCTTGGAGAATAAGGAAAAAAGACATAAACCAGTCCAAAGGTATGAGATAGACGTTCTAACTGATGCTTCACTTATCCAAACGTATTTGCTCATATTACTGTAGTCTGAAAACATCATTTCAATTATTGGTAGATTTTGTGCAGAAGTTAGCATTGGATATAGTTCAGCACACTCTAGTGGTCTTAAGTTGAATCAAATTTATGTAATATTGTATAATTGCTTTAGGATGTTTTTAGTACAAAGCAAAAGTATTCTATTGCTTTTGTGCACTTAAGCAAACAAACTGAAAAACAAACTGGGTGTTGCTGACTATTTGATGATTTGTTTCCAGATTATAAGTGTTGTTTTATAAATCACATAAAACCCCTTTTGTCCACTGCATTACAATATAACTTGGTTTTATGTGGTACATTTTATACTTACTCAAATAGCAATTTCAAGAACACACAAGAGCAGGCTTTATCCTTTGGGAGCCCCATACAAAGATTCAATTTTGAGTCCCTACTCTATATGGGAATGTCATGTTAAACATAACAGTAATGCAGCAGGGGACCCCTGCCCAAGTTCAGAGCCCCATGAAATTGCATAGTTTGCACAGCCATCTTCCCCTGCCAACACAATGTCCCTCCTGCTGGACAACAATATACTCAAGAGCTAAGCTATGAAGAAAGCCAAGAACATGACCAAATCTTGCCAGATCTTGCCTTTCAACCTCATAAATATGTTCCTTATGGTCTAAGAGTTAATTCTTAATAAATTTACTGCATTTTCTCTCAAACAATACACCCCACACATAATATGCACCTTGTTTTTGAAAGGCAGAATGAAGTAATAAGATTTTTTTTCCAGAGTTATGTCTGCATAGAGGACAGAGAGAGCTTAATCTTCAGTTGACTCACTCTCCCTTTTCTGCATAAGTAAAGCTCAACCCCTAGCTGCTGCTGAAGACTGTCTCAATGGATGGATCTATGATTTTTTTTAAAGCTAAAGAGTCTGTGGCAAGCTACTAAACAGTCTGAGCTAAAAAGCTAAAAAGGCTGTGAAATAGAGATACCAAGAGCAGCTAGCAGGCAACAAAATTGTCCTTAAAAGGATTAGCTTGATTAGTGGAACATAAAAACCAGGGACCCACAACCTACAGCCCATGGGCCAAACCTGGCCCACAAACAAATTGGATCTGGCCAATGTTTAACCAGTGGTGCACTGAAACCCTGTTGGAGCCTAGGTTTGGGATCCAGTCCAAATTCTGCACTCCTCATTTTACTAACAGCCTGGCTGCTGGCTCCTGAAGAGGGCTCCATGGAGTTCCTGCCCTAGTTCCACTTTGATTTTGTCCAAGGGATTGGTCTCTCTCCCAACACTGCAGCCTCTGCTTGCTGAATAAGCCACTCGGAAAGATGTGGCAAGAGACAATTTAGAGGAGGTAGCCATTGGGGTAGTGGGAAACTGAGAGTTAAGCCCCTCTGCACAGAGCAGGAACAACGGGCACAGCAGAAAATGGGCAGCCTACAGCACTGGCCAGGTTGCAAGGAATAGCCTGCAGTGAGTAAAAGGTTGCTAGCCCCAGATCAAAAGGATTAAAAGGTCAAGCAATTGTTAAGAACAATGAGCCAACTGACTCTCTCAGCTGCCTGAACAGTAACACTGTGAAGCAAGAATTAACCCAGCATGCTTCCACCCCAGGCAGAAAATCAGCTTCTCCACTTAAAACACCACCCCAATCTGGAGGGGGCTGAATTTGGAGGAAAAGTGTGTGTTGTACATGAGAAAAGATGGTGTTTGAAGCTGCACACTTGGACTCTTTGTTCCCTACTTGTCCAGCCAGTGATAATCAGTACTTCCACAGTTGGCACTACATGCCCCAAGGGCTTCTGAAACAAAATGTGACAAGTTATAGTGCATAATTAAACATTTAGACCTTTGTGTGTATGAGCATCTTTCTGCATTAGAACAAGCCCTTTGGTTAAGTGGGATAGCCTATTTGTACACAGCTGTATGCATGTGAGTTTGTAGGATTAAGATTTAGGCAAAGATATGCTCAGATAAGTGATAGGAAACAGCCAAGCCTTCCCACAAAACATTACACATTGGACAACCAGCCAAGGGCCTGAAACAAAGCAAAATGAAGTCAATGGAAAGATCCGCATTGACATCAGCAGGTTTTGGATGAGACCAAAAGCAACAGCAGAACAGCTGTAAAAATCTCTGGGGATGTTCAAAATTTGGGTTCTTAAACCCTCAAATTTAATTGTTAAATCTCCTTCGTCTGGGGTTTGAATGTCCTCATAGAGCCATATCAGGCCTACTGTCCTTCTGGCCAAGGGCAGCTGTCCTACAGGATTTCATGGAAAATAGGAACGGCCTAATCAAACTTTCAGAAATTTTTGTTGATTCACCCCATAGAACTGAATATAGTATCCGTGCTACTGACTTGTACAGGTTGGATTAACAAAAACAAGATAATCTTTTCTTCAGTGCCATAGGTTTTTAGAATAATTGAGATACTGCCCAACAACTTTCCCAGGTCCATTTATGACATTCCATGATTGGCTAAAGAAACCCTGTTTAGGAACCCAACCAAATCTAGACAGAACTACTTGCCCAATGGCCCACCCATCTGCACATCTTCCTTTTTCTGAAGCAATTTGATTCATGTAGAAAAAAGAACACAGCATGTTCCTGCTTGACTTTTGCTGCCTGTGACCCACCAGATGGAGAGCTCAGCTGTGGCTTATCTTCTCCTCTCCACTGCTTCCCACAGTAGACACTAGGTGTGCCACTCTCCTCACACCACGCCAGGCTCAACAGAACAAAGTCTGGTTCTGTTAACCAACACTTCACAATACTACTGTCCTGTGGAACAGAAACACCCATTCACCTATATGTGAAGTCACCAGTCTTCATTTGGTACCCATGATGCAGACTCAGCCCTACAGCCAGGTGAATGGGAAGCAGAAAGAGGTGTGTGTCAGGATAACTTTGTGCAGGGTCACTGGCACTTGCTGAAAGAGATGATATTAAAGAAACAACAGCAAACTATCCCAATAGAGAGGAAAGATAGGAAGCCTGGCAAAAGACCCTGTGGCTGAAGTAGCAACTCTTTATGGGCCTGAGTATAAAATCGCGAGTCATACAAAAAATAGATACTGTCATACGAAAAATAGACTAAAGAATAGTGCAAGCATGTAGGGCTAAAATTAGAAAAGCAAAGGTGCAAAATGGATTACAATCAACAAGGGAAATAAAAGGTAAAAAATGCATATAAATACAAATTTGTATAAGACACGTGTTATTTATTTATATATTCACATATCTGAATATTAGAAGCAGGGGAAATAAAGGAATGTAAGGCGCATTGCTTATAAGGAAGGAGAGCAAGTAACAGATGATGGAAAGAGGGTTGAAATATTTAAGGACTTCTTTGCTTCTGTGTTCACAAAAATGTCATTGTGACCAGATACTTACAAAATTAATTTTAATAAGGGGATAGGAACACAAGTCAGAGAGGAAGGAAAGAATAAGTTAAAGATGGATTCAGGGCAACAAGGCCTTACAACATTCAGCCTTACGTGCTTAGGGAACTAGCCAAAGCAACCTCTGAACCATTAGTGACTATCTTTGAGAACTCAGAGGGGAAGGGGGAGGTCCCAGAGGACTGGAGAAAGGAAGGCACAGTACTGATATTTAAAATAAAAAGAAACAAAAACATCCCAGGGAATTATTTACCACTCCACCTACTTTCAATCCATGGAAAGATAGTAGAACAAATTTTTAAACAATCTTTTTATATGCACTTAGAGGGTAATAAATTGTTTTAAAAAATAGCCAATGTGTTTTTTTCAAGAAGAAATATCAAACCAATCCAATTTCCTTTCATAACAGGATGACGTACTTAGTGGATAAAGAGAAAGCAGCAGATGTGATGTGTCTTAACTTTAGTAAAGCTTTTGGCAATGCCTTACATGGCATTCTTCCAAGAAAACTAAATCACCATAACATGGGAGCACAACTAATTGAAAACCACTCTCAGAGAGCAGCTATGCCCAAAGTGGACATTTCAAATGGGGTTTCATGGTACCAAATTCTATTCAATATCTTCATTAATGTCTGGGGTGACATAACAGGTGTATGCCTCTACTATTTGTGGATGGCACCAAGTTAGGAAGGTATACCAGTACTCCTTAGGACAGAATCGGGACTCAAAATGATCTTGATAAATCATAAAAATGGTCTGAAATCAATAAGATAAAAGTCAGTAAAGACAAGTGCAAAGTATTACTCAGGAAGGAAAAATCAAATGCACAAATCCAACATGGGGAATTACTATTTAGGAAACAGTGTTGAAGCAGAGAGTAGACCACAAACTAAGCGTGAGTCAACAGTGTAGTGCCATAGTGAAAAAGGCAAATCCCATTTTGTGATTTATTCCCAAAAGTATTAATGTAAGACACAGGAGACATTTACTCTATGCTAGTCAGTCAGTGGGGCCTCAGCTGGAATACTGTGCCCTGTGTTTGGGACACCACAATTTAAGCTTTCTTTAACCTGAGAGGAGAACAAGAATGACGAAGTTTAAAACATGGGATGTAGGAGGAGAAGCTGATGAAATTGGGTTTTAGTCAGAAAACTAGTTGCAATGGCAAAAGTCTTTTAATACATAGAACTTTGCTATAAGGGGGTGGTAATTAATTGTTGTCCATAGTTTCCGGGGAAAGGACAAGAAGAAATCAACTTAATTTACAACAAAAAAAGATTTAGGTTGTATATAAGGAAAAACTTCCTCTGGGGTAGTCAAACAGTGGAATAGATTACCAAGAGATGTTATGGAAATCCCTTCAATGTACCTTTTAAAAATAAGTTAGACAAACACCTCTATGTGATTGACTAGGTATACTGAAATTTGAAACTGCCTCCTTGTAGGGGGATGGAAGAGATGTTTTCTCCTGAGGTCCCATTTAGTCCCATATTACTATGATTCGATTACATGGTTTTGTGCGGGAAGGAGAAGAGAGCTAGATTTCATCTAGTGGGCATGAAATCACACATATGTAACATCCTGCGACATTTGCTCATGTTATTGAATTAAATGACTGGGAAGGTGTTTGCCTGGGAGGCACTTCCCTGTCCTCCACCAGAGACTATGAACATGATATTTCAGAACTGGGCATAAGCCCCCCATCCTCCTGGATGGCAATGAAAGGTGTGTCTCTAGCATGGCAGTGAGGATCTCAGAAAGTGATGGGAGAAATTACTTTGCTCTGTACGTGCTCAGTAGCTTTCTGTTAGAAAGGGTAAACAACAAAAAGCCTGAGATCTGGTGGCCTCTTGAGATACTCTTATTCTTTGTTTGCAGAGTTGATGAAAGTTCATGAGATTTTTCTGTAACAGAAACTTATTTTTCTCAAGACGGATTTGTAACAAAATCCTTTTATTTCCATATCCAGCCAAAGGGAGGTTTGTACTACATGCTATAGTGGTACACCCTGCCACCAAAATCTTAGCTGGTATTTGTGGTTTGCATGGTTTATTTTTCCATTAGAATGTGCCTCTCTCCTCCTTTCTGCTCTGTTTTCAAAGTCTCTTTATATTAGGTTCCCCTCCCACCCATTCCCTTCTCTTTGCTCCATTTTTCATTATTACAACATAGTTTCTGTTATGTGAAATGGAAATAGCAGTCAGTATTAAATGTAATTCAAGACCTATCATTGTGTACAGGCTTAACAGGAGACCACTGGACTGGGACTCAGGAGATCTGATTCTAGTCTTGGCTTTGTTGTGTGACCTTGAGCAAGTCATTTTCCTTCCTTCATTTATCTGCCTTGTCTATTTAGGTCATGAACTCTTCAAGGTCATGAACCCCATACACATTGTATGCGTGTTTGTACAATATCTAGGGTCCCAGTCTCAGCTGGGTCCTCTAAGAGCACTGCCATAATATAATATGGAAGGATTGAGTATTTTTCTGAGTGATAGTGCAACTAATGAATATTAATGATTTTTGCCAGGTGCTTGTAATAATAAAATTAGGCAAATAATTTTATCTGAAATATCTACAGTATACAAATGCACTGAGTCAAATGCAAACCAGGAATAAATAAGGGTTAATTCTACTGAGGTGAATGGAAATTGCATCTGCTTATATCAGGGTGAAATAATTGTCCTAAGAATGGAGTCATGTGAGTTTTACTCAGCTGCATGCAATAGCTTCTGGCCCTCAGCCAGGAATTTGAACAAGGAGCAGTTTTTCATTTTTAAAAGGAAGTTGCTTGAACAATATTCCTACATGCACTTAAAATCAGTCCCCATCCCCCTGGCAGACACTCAGACTGATTTACTTAAAAATGAGACATAAAAGAGTGAGGATTTGTACTGTGTTTCTCTGTACCTGTGAACTAAAGAGGCACTATAGTAGCAAAGCTGGGGGTGAGAGGGAGCAGGAAGGGGATAATCACATATGTACTGCTGGCCTTTACCCCACACAGACAAACTCTTCTCATTTAAAGCAAAATTATAATCTAAGTTAAACTGTATTTTCAGAATTGTGCTGCCATCTACAGATGAGATCTATTGTTCTCACACAGGAATATGGGATTTGCCATACTTCATCAGGCAAGTGCACCATCTATTCCAGTACAAGGTACTGAACAGGAAGGCATAAGAAAGCTCAAAATAGGTATTGTTCAATGTCTCCATCAATGACCTGGAAGATGGGATCGAGTGCACCCTCAGCAAGGTTGCATATGACACCAAGCTGGAGGGAGTAGTAGATACACTGGAGGGTAGGGCTAGGATTCAGAGTGACCTACACAAATTGGAGGATTGGGCCAAAAGAAATCTCATGAGGTTCAACAAGGACAAGTGCAAAGTCCTGCACTTAGGACAGAACAATCCCATCAGGCTGGGGGCTGACTGGCTGGGCAGCAGTTCTGAAGAAAAAGACCTGGGGGTTACAGTGGGCAATAAGCTGAATATGAGCCAACAGTGTGCCCTTGTTGCAAGGAAGGCTAATGGCATACTGGGCTGCATTGGTGTTGCCAGTAGGTCAAGGGAACTGATTCTTCCCTTCTATTCAGCACTAGTGAGGCCACATCTGGAGCACTGTGTTCAGTTTTGGACCCCTCACTACAGAAAGGATGTGGACAAACTGGAGAGAGTCCAATGGCGGGCAACAAAATTGGTTTGGGGGCTGGGGGACATGACTTATGAGGAGAGGCTGAGGGAACTGGGCTTAGTTTGGAGAAGAGAAAACTGAGAGGGGATTTAATAGCAGCCTTTAACTACCTGAAGCGGGGTTTGAAAGAGGATGGAGCTAAACTGTTCTCAGTGATGGCAGATGACAAAACAAGGAGCAATGGTCTCAAGTTGCAACAAGGAAAGTTTAGGTTAGATATTAGGAAGAATTTTCTCACTAGGAAAGTAGTAAAACACTGGAACAGGTTACCCAGAGAGGTGGTCAAATCTCCATCCTTGGAGGTTTTCAAGACTCAGCTAGACAAAGCCCTGGCTGGGATGATCTAGTTGGGGATGGTCCTGCTTTGAGCAGGGGTTTGGTGGACTAGATGACCTCCTGAGGTCCCTTCCAACCCTCAGTTTCTATGATTCTATGGTTCTATGTGTGGAGAGAAAGGAAGCCAATCAGTAGAGCTGTATGTGCTCTCTGTATAGTTTGCAGTATGTTTCCAAGAAAGGCTCCCAATAAATGCCTAGCTGCCATCTGAATACTAGCCTCTATCCCACTTCCAATCACTGTCCCACAGAGGCTGCAGACAGGGAAATGGCTTTACTGACTTCAGACTAAGAATGCAAAGTAACAACAGATCCAAAATAATTATTTGCATACATAATAACACCCTTGTGTGCTCTCTACAAAGGTGGGTCTGGCTTAAAGTACTGCAAAACTGTAAGGAATTGCAGTGATTCTGTCTTCTGTATAGTGTGTCAGTCCTCTTGTATGACCATTGGGGACAGGAAAATCTCTGAGGTAATTCAAGATGGGCAACATTACAGACTAAAAAACACACATTAATATATCTCCAATATGCCTCATTTTAAGGGACAGCATTTGCTTTAGTTGCAGTCTACATTCTGGATAAATTAGTGTCACATATTTTAATTGTTTAAATGAGTTACACCAGAAATGCAGGAGTATGAAGCAGAGGTTACAGATAAAATGCTATTTGCACTGAAAAAACAGCTTTTAAGTTTCTTGCATGTGTTTGTTACTTTGGGTCACTGGTACATATTGCATCCTATTACTGGACCAGGGCGGGCTATGCTGCATACTCTTGCAGACAGTTTTTTTCCTTGTCTCTGTTGGGTGTAGGTGCAAGAAGGCCACAGCCCATGCCTACCCACTGTCGTACTGGAGTGCATCATCAGTTAGGGTCCATAAGACAAGCAATTCAAATGGAATTCATCCCAGGTTCACAGGTCAATCATTTTTGATCAGTTCATTAAGGGTCTTTAAGACAATCAATTTAAATCGATTAATTCCAGGTGCCTGGGTCAACTTACTTTGCTCTCCCTTGCAGAGCTAACAACCCTGTCTGAACATCAGTTCCACCCTGGCTTAACTCCACAGGGGCAGGGCCACTGGAGCTTTGCAAGGGGGGTTCCCTCCCTCTTGCCCCTTTCAACAGAGAACAACAAGGGGAATTAGAGAGGGAAAAAAGAAGAAAAGAAAAAAAATCAAGGAAAACTCACAGACTCACTCCCTGTGCTGGCTGTCTCTCTTGCTCTCTTTTCCTTCCCCCCCGAGTCCACTGTCCTCCCACTTGGTAGGGTGATTTCTCCACTTCGGTAGTGGGGACATGCCATCCTTGGCTCTAGCCAAAGCTGCACTACTTGCACCAAGCCTGTGCAGCAACCTGTTGGCATCAGCTCCTTGCCTCAGGCTTCCTACTTCAATCTTTGCCAGGCTAGATCAGTCCAGTTCCCTGGTGCTATGGGTCCATGGCTTTGCCAGTGGTCCTCCAACCACTCTGGCCAGGAGTCCCACTTCCTTCACCAACTGTTTTCTGCCAGATGCTGCTTGCTGGGGAGCTCTTAGGGGTCCCCTCTCCCAGTCTGCTCTCCAGGGTCTTTGTGCTCCCTCCACCAATCCTAAGGCACACACTGCGGCTACACAGCAGCACACTCCCTGCTCCAGCTAGGATTCTCTCTGCACCTGCAGTAAGTACCCCTTGTTTGTGATTCCCAGGGCTTTCTCCTTGCTCCACGCTTCTCCCCTCACAATTTCAAATAAAAGTTATCTAATATGGAGTATAAAATGTCTCTTCACTTAAAAGAAATATAACAAAAAGGTTCTGTTCTATATCTCTGGACCAGTACACAGCATAAATTGCTACTTAGATTCTCTTCCAAGACCTACAAAAGTTGTTGCCGCTGATTCTTTTTTAAATCTCATAGTCAAAACTTCAAAACTTAGTTTGAGTCAAATTCACCCTTGGTGAAATTCCAGCAAAGTAAATGGCAATACAGCAGGATTAAATTCAACTTATTCTTGTTGAGTACGATTATACAAGGAGACAAGCTCTCAGCTTAACAACCCCGGTCAAAGTTGGGCTGCTGCCAAAAATATTTTTCCTCTCTGTGAAAACTCTGTGATATATGAGAGAAAAACATATTTCACTTCTGGATCTTATGCAGAAAATTCTGAACTAAAATTTTGTCACCTGGAACTGATGGCCTTTTGAGGAGCCCGGGAAGAAGGTGTTGCCATTTTAAAAAGGGACCCTTCTCCTTGGTACTGTTATTATCTGAAGAGTCAAAGGTCAAGGTATTCCCCAAGTTCTAGACACATCAAAGCATCTATATTCTCTATCTCATTGGGTTTAATATTTTAATTGATTTTATTAGATAGGCCATCCAATTGCAAAATCTGTTGTTTTTTATAATTGTGGATGATGTTGGCTTTCTTGTATTGTACCTCTTTCATTTGTTTTTACTTGCTGCATGGTATATATTTGGATCTTACATGCACACACACGTGCACAGCCAGGGGTGGGGACTCTGCCCATAGACTCAGTCATTTGCACAACACCATTCCCTCCTCCATGGCCCACAAGGGAGAATGCTCCATATGGGCAATAATTGACGGACCCTGAGGAGGAGTGGAGAGGTCAGGTGCGTGCATATCATCTTCCATTTAGACTTGCAGAGCTCAGATGAAAAAGATCACAGTAACTGTGGTAGGTTCTATGCTTCTGCTAGTGACCTACCATGTAACCTGTTTGTCCTTTTCTACTCTTTCCAAGCCTCAGTTTCCCTACTTCCAAAATGGGGGTAATGGTAAGCACCTTCCCTTGTAACATGGCTGCAGCTCTATAGATGATAAAAGCTAAGCAATAGCTATCAAGGACTTTCTACTTGTGTTATTTATCTGCTGAAGAATGTGGAAGAGGAAAACACAGAGAAGCTATTGCAATTCAAGTGGGCGCTTCCCAAATGTATGACTTCTATAAAGCAGGCCAAGAGACAGCTCAAGATATATATCACAAATATTTGAAATACTTAATATTAATTTGGTATGTCAATTTTACACATTTCTTAAAGTAGCATATTTCCTGCATGGCTGATCCTACCATATGGGGCCATTAGTCTGCATCATTACCATCTGCTTCATCTTTTATTTTATCAAGAAACTTTTTGTCACGAGACAGTATTTTCCGTCTTTCAGCACTCTTCCCACCCCTTTGAAAAGCTGCATGATTTCTCATTGCATGAAACACCCCATTAAACCTGTACAGTGCTTAGTATCTTGGGGTGCAGGGCTGACAATAGGCAAGCAATTCTTTCCCTTCCAGAGGATTTATTGATGCTCATTAAAGTAAGGCAGAAATTTTCCATGAACTCTTATTCAAATTCCAAATCTTATTGTGTCCCCTCCCTTCCTTTGCATTCCGTGCTCTACCAGTGATGCCAGCTTTCTCTGCCTGTTTGTTAATACAGAAATCTCCATGCTTTCTTCCATGCTGTGCCTTACACATAAAACACTCTGGGCTGTTTTGAATTAAGAGAAACAGAGAAATTGCCACTCTGGGTCAGACACAAGATTTGTCCAGTTCTGGGACCTAGTTCCAACAGTGCACTGTGTGCTTTAGAGAAGGTGCAAGAAATCTTGCAAGAGGCAGATGTGAGATAATCTGCCACAAAGAAGAGTTTCTTCCTAAGCCTTATTAGTTAAAATGATTGCTGTAAGTCTGTAGCATGAACTGAACTAATGTAGCTGATGTTAAAATAGAGTGTAATAATAGTAAAATATAACCACGTTAGTCTTGTCCTGTAAGCAATCTGAAAACTCCATTTTGTATCCTTCTGCTTGACGTAAGTGAATGAACTCTGCATAGTCTTTATGTATGTGTGTGTAAAAGAGTGAATGGTGAGAGAATGGCATAGAGACAGGAGAAAAAGATTTAACTGTTTATGTAAGGAACAAGGTACCAAATGTAAGTTACCAGTCAGTAAACTAATTAATGAATGGCTGAAGAATCCCTTTTAGGCCTAGGGCACAACGAAGATAATGAGGAGAAGAAATGCACCCATCTTGCCAGATGGGCAGCAAAAACACTCCAAGGCTAAGATAAGCTGAAGACAAAAGAAGAACAACCACAACAACAGAAGCTGGGTATAGAAAAACCCCAAAGCACTGAAACAAAGGATGCCAATCCCTATAAAAGAACACTTTGAAAATGCCAAGTTGGGTGAGTCTCTTTCTCTACTGCTGCTTCATCGGAGCATAGATGCATCTGTTCACCCCACTCCCACTGTTATCTTCATATCTGCTATCTTCAAATCATCATCATCTACTCAATAAGCTCGGGTTGGCCACCCTGGGCTGATATTGAGCAACTATTGCTGGTAACTATATCTGGTGTATGTGTGGATGAAATGGTTGTTTTGTGTATGTGTATGCCTGTCTGTAATGATATGTATGATGATGTGTGTGTGTTTGTATGAATGGTGTGCCCAAACATCTCTGTCTAACTCATGATCAATAACCGCAGCTCCTTGCCTTACCCCCCTTTATAAAGTCTCTGTCGTGATTTGAGCAATTGGTAACTTGAGTAACAAGTCTCAGATGCCGATTTTACACACACACACACACACACACACACACACACACAAATACTATATGCATATATGTGTATGCATATACATACATATACATACATACATATATGTGTACACACACACAGAGGCACACACACAATACACACATTCTATATGTAAGGTGTTTATGGTATTTATTATTTCATTCTTGATCTGCTTGTTATCCGTATAAAAGTCCAGTCTTTTAATCTTCTTAAGTACTTGGCTTCAGAAATAGCCCATGTACCTGCAGTCCAGATCGACATTCTGTGAGAGAGCATTTATTTTGCTTGATCGTGTTTGCACCACCTTTCATTTTTGTTGAATTTTCCACTTACCCTTGCATTAGGAAACAAGTAGAACAAAATTTCTGGATCCTGATCCACTCCCCCATTAATTATTTTAGATCCTTTTGCCTTCTTTGAGCCTGAGATCATGTTCTTTGCTTGGGTTGCCTTAAATACTTCAGTGTTCTTTTTTAATTAAGCTGACCAAACCTGATGCTTATCCCAAATGAGGCCACACTAATGATTTATACTTGCATTGTAGTATTTTCCATATTATTCTCCATCTACTTCTTCACATCTGCTAACATGTTGTTTGCTTTTTTCTACTACAACTGCCCTTTGAGCAGGGGTCTTCTGTAATGGGGCCCCTAGCCCATCACTGAAGAAAAGAGGGACCCAGGAAGCAGCTGGCTGGATCCAGGCCCCTGGAGGAACTGATAGGGGCAGAGGGCCCTTCACACCTGCCCCAGGTATGACCAGTATAGTAGGGCCAGTGATTGACAAGCCTTGGGTGGAAGTAGGGGCAGGTGACCCAGAGAGGGGGCTAAAGGCATATAATCCAAGGGCCTGAAGCAAGGGGGGCAGTCTGGCCCTGCCAGCTGCAAGGAGCAGAGCCTTACTGGCCAAGGAGGAAGAACCCCAGACTGCAGAGAAGCTGTAGCTCATTGCCATGGGGTGGTGTTGACTCAGAGTTGGGGAACCTTTTGATTGGGAATGGATGCCCATATTTTTCATTTATGTTGAAGTTGGACTGGAGGATCGGCTTGTGACTGGAGGGGAGGAAGAGACCCCTGAGAAGGGTGCAAGAGGTGCCCCAGGCCCTATATTCTTCCAAGGTTTCGCCATTTTGTTGGGATCTGGATAGCTTGGTGTTGGAATATTTGTCTTGGAAGGCCTTCGGGGGGTTCTCATCTGCCATGTCTTTGATGGAAAAATAAGTTGTTGCCGGGAGTAGGATGTTACGTCCCACCTTCCCTGGGACTCTCTGTAGTTTTGCTTGTCCAGTTTCCTGATTCAGGACTCCGCCCCCCCGCCCCCCCATACCCCACCTTACACCAACCTGAAGTTGTTATCTTCTGCTCACCTCTAAAGTGAGCCACAGTAGTAATTTTTTTTTCTGTCTTGGCCTTTTGACCTTAAAGAAAAATAAGATGTGAACCACACTTGGCCTGAGCTCCCGGATGTAGTGAAGATTGGCTTATGGTCCTTGCTGTCCCTGGATTACCTTGTTTCCAGGGACATCTCTGGTTTTTTGGCTATGTCATTACTGTGGTCTGGACTCCTGGCTCTCTCTTGCCTTTGCAGGGTCCTTGGCCATCCAGTTGTCTCTCCCCAGAGCCCACAAAGGGCAAAACCAGGGCTGAGAGCCCCAGAGCCCATGAAGGGCAAGGCTTGATCTGGGACCCAGAGCTTAGGGTCCTGGGACAGTGGACCTTGGGCAGAGCGGCCCAGCCAAAGTAAAGTAGGCCAAGGCCAGGAGGTCTTAGCCCAGACAAGGGCCTAAGACCTGAATTGAAACCCCGCTAGGCAGCTTCCCTATCCAACTACAACACCAAGGTGTGGCAGAAAAGACAATAGGGTGGGACCCAGAGGGGCCAGAGGGGTTAAGCAAGGTGGCATCTAGGCAGACACTAACAGGGTAATTTTGCCACCCCAGCACCAGACCTGTTACACCTTCACAGTGTTGCCAACAATAATGCTTAATTCTTATGTAACACCTTTATATCAGTAGATCTCAAAATACTTTACAAAGTAGGGCCACACCAGTGTCTCTGATCTACCGATAGGGAAACTGAGGCACACAGAGGTGAATTTTACCCAGTAGGCTTGTGGTGGAATGGGGGATAAAACCTAGATCTGCTGTGTCCCAGTCCAGTGATTTCCTGGGTCCTTTTCTGAATCGATGCTGTTATTTTAGAACCCAGTAAGATATATAAAGTCAAATAATCTCTCCAATGAGCATTACTCTACATTTATCAACCCCAAATTTCATTTGACCTCTTCTCCACCGTTCCTATCATGTTCCTCCATAAGACTCCCAAAGCTGTGATGTCTGCATTAAATCAGCCAGCATATGGTGGTCTGACTGCATGTCATTTGTAGAGAGTTCATTTTGGTACCTTCTGGGCCATCGATTTGTCCAATAGCCACCTATGAATCATATGACCCTAGTTTCATAAAACTTCCCTTCATTCTTTTTCTATTCCTGTTTGCCACACTTATATGTTACTTCTCATCTCTAATCAGACTCTAGTAGCCTTGCAAAGGTCTGAACTGTTCCT
The DNA here is from genome assembly GCF_000455745.1 of Alligator sinensis. Taxonomy (NCBI): domain Eukaryota; kingdom Metazoa; phylum Chordata; order Crocodylia; family Alligatoridae; genus Alligator; species Alligator sinensis. Next base: position 953,335 of record NW_005841977.1, on the reverse strand, counting down.
TAGTCTGATTTAGTCCAGCCAAATTACTGCTGCTGGCATAACTGTGTTCACTGAAGATCTGAAAAGATCACATCCCCAGCCAACAGGGCAATGCCAGAAAACTCCCCCATCTGGACTCACCTATATCAATAGAAGAGGGCTTCTGCCAGCAAACGTACTCTCATTTGGGGAGGCAGTGTAAGGATACCACTAAAAAAATCCATTGTCCGCCATATGACACATCTCTACCAAGGGGCTATGCCATTATAGTTAGGCCAGCCGTGCTAAGGCAGCAACAACCCCATAATGTGAACAGACTCTGTGTACATACAGCACCTAATTCAGCAAAATTCTGATCCTGCCTGGGACCTCTGGGCACTACACCACACTATATGTACTGATAACAAGTGTGGAAATGTTGAAATCATCCATTACAGGGTCAACCATCCTTATTGGCCCTGTAGTATCCAATGACCTGTAAACCAGGTCATACAGCATCATTACATTTTACAAGTAGGTCTCAAACCCACATCTATGTTTATTTTCCTGTCCCAGTGTCTTAGCTACTTCATTATTTAACACACTGATACATAATATCCATGCCCAAAAGGACAAGTGAATTAAAATGCAGTTGAAAGCAGAGGAGGATCTGTACGGATTCCATCTCTTCAGTATGTAGTGAGACAAGGGTTCTGCTAGAGGAGACTTGCATGGTTTGTTGAATTTTGTAAAGTTAAATGGTGGTTACATTTTGAAAGAACTCAGTTCCTGAAAATGGAATGGTATGGGAGAATATGATTTTTATGTCTCTTGTATTGTACCTTTAAAGGATCGCCAATGACACTTTAATAAACATTTCTTAATAATATGTATTGTTATTATTTTTTTGAACATTCTAGCAGTCTAAAATTTCAGGGAATTTTTCTGGTGAATTACAACACAGTCACCACAAGAGGGAAGCAGAGCTTCATAAGTTTCATTTTTATTTCCTTAGGCTTCAAGGATAAATCCAAAATAGTACATTTTGACCACTAGAAAAGCTACTATTCCTCTGACAACTGCACCAGCCACTAGCTAAATCAATCAGAAAATTGAAAATGGCAGGAGCTAGAGTGATTGTGGATTAAGAAACTCATTCTGATTTCAGAATTCCTTGCAAAAGTCAGAATGTATTAAAACTAAGGTATTTTCAAAGCCAGAAGAACCAGCAAAGCTATTGTGAAACATAAAATGAAAGCTGACAGTCCACATGCTAGCTGTCCTAACATGCCATCTCTCACACTGACACCCACCAGCCAATAGCTACTACTTTATGGTATATTTGTAGCACTCCTCGAACCAAACAATCTAGAAAATTAATCTGTAAATTCTTGATTTCTATGCTGTGCAAGAAATGGAATTGTATGCATAAAAATGTTTGACCATATTAGCTGCTCAAATTATAGCAACGTTTTAAATACAGAAAAATTTGATAAATATGATCTTATAAAACTCTTTTTAAAGTGTAAAATGAACAGTGAAATATCTTTTTCCACTATACAGACAGACTGGTAAGTTTCCCTGCTGAGTTTTCAGCCTAAAAGGCAAAAGATTTTCATGGGCCTTGCTAAACATACAGGCTTTGACATGAGCGACTAACCAATGCTAGAGTTTTCTGAGTTAAAAAAATCTGGAATATTACCAGGAACCTAGGGATGTTTCAGTTCTACTCTTTTGTTTCATCCTGTCCATTCATGACTTTTGAAAAGTAGAAGTGCCTGCAAAAAGGAATGGAGGCAATTCTGTGGGAATCTACAATGGAGTCTACCTCACGCCACCTAGATTCCTGTTGAAGAGGTCTGACACAACAAGGAACCCCTGCATATTTAACAACTCTTCTGACCAGTCCTAGGAAACTCCTTTCCTACAAGTTCATAGCAAGGGCAGACACTGCACCGAGCCCCAGCATGCAGAAAGACTTAAAATATCATGACTTCTGTTTGAACAGAATGAATTAACACAGCAGAAGACCTGCAAAAATAGATCATGCATCAACCTCTTTCTTCCTCCAGTTTCTAAATATTTTGGGCTCTGTGTGTGGGTCTGAAAAGGAGCAGTAGATAAGAAAACTGCTCTCCATTGCTTTGCATACCCCACCAATCTGTGGACATTTCCTCACGCTGTATCTGCTGTGAAATTGCCCTATGCTCTTTCTGAATGAAGTGGCTGGACCACTGAAAATCCATGGGAGCAAGGCTATCAAGGGAGCTCTATTATGAGAAATGGGAGGTGCGTAGGTAGTAAGATGTAAGCATGTAGACATGCTTCAGCCAGCTGCGATGTCCTGACAACCGCTGAGTTTCCTGAAACAGTTTGGGATGACTGTCCATTATGAAAATTATCCTCATTGCTGATTCTATGAGAATGGAGTAAACTCAGCCCAATATGACTGGATGATTTAGAAAATCTCTGGGCGGTCCAGGTTCTGAAGGTTTACCTGCCACTTTTGCCATCTCCAGGGTTTTTCAGGACAATGTAGTTTGGCACAGAGACATGTTAATTATTGGAATGGGAGATAGCATTCTAGAAACTACATCTAAATGGGTAAGCTGTTTGCCCTGTATGGTAGAAGGGAGAGTAACCTTCCACACATCCTCATTATTATGAGGAAAGAAAACAAAATAGAGGTAAGTAAATGTAGTGACAAGCTAGATATCCTGGGACTCTAAGAAGGATGGTCCCAAATTACACCAAACTTCTATGGCACTCAGTGAAGTTGTGTTCATTTTCTGGCTCTACCACAGACTTTCTGTGTGCCTTAAGCAAGTCTGCTAATCTCTTTGCCTCAGTTTCCCACTTATAGAGATTAATTCTCTACAGTCTAGTGTTGATGTGTGGATTAGATGCTGCAGTCATGGGTGCCATAGAAAAGCCTCTAAATAAAAAATCAATATGCTGATGCACAAGACATAACTTTGATCACTGGTGCAATTTGTCAGCATCTCATATTTGTTCCTACGCAAAGATGAATCATCAGAGAACAAGGATTTATCATATTCTATCACCAATGTGATGGCAAAAACACCATCATTCACTGCAAGCAAACAGTAGGTCCAGGTTGGAAAAGGAAGATTGGCAGTTCATACAAAATATGTTAATGTGTAAAAAATACTCTTGCAATATAGAAATCCCAGGCTGCCTAGGGACTTTACAGAAGTCTCAGTGCTGTACTCCAGGAGCACTTGGGTAGCAAAGTTACAACTCAGATTCATCTTTTACAAAAACAGAGACTCCCTAGCACTCATACCAAGGGCAAAATCTCTTTTAGCAGTTATCTCTACAAACATTAGGACCACAGGGGTGCATCTACATGTGCATATAATGAGACACAATAAGCTCCAGCACTTATTGTGCCGGAGTTTATTTTTCCAAGGCGCCATGTTTACAAGTATGCCTGAACCGCAGCACATCAGGCTGGGTCAGAGAAGCCCCGGCTGGGAGGAGACCCAGGGGGTCACCCTGCCAGCCCAGAGCTGCTCTGACCCATCTCAATGTGCTGCAGCGGGGCTGGCTGGAGCACAAGGGTACTCTAGTGCGTGGCTAGCCAGCAGGCAACCCCCACACTGAAGCACCCTCGTGCCCCAGCCATCCTTGTCAGCATCTACACACACAGTGCTGCAGAGTAAAACACTCTGCAGAAGGACAGTATTTGTATTTACAAGTACTACCCTGCTGCAGGGTTTATTAATTTACTCCAGCCTAATGGCCCTGCATGTGTAGACACCAAGACAGTTACTGAAGAGCTAATTAGTCTGCTCCCCAGGAAATGTCTTGTGTAGATATGCCCTAGATGAACAATAATGATTCTGTCTAGTATAGAGCAGTTAAACATATATGCACTAATTTAACACTTACTTAACATTCCTGGTCTCTAAAACACCATTGGCAGTTAACAACTTAGGAAGAATATGAAGTAAATAATTCTAATCATATTCTTGAAAGGTATATAGATAAATTAGCTGACCTGTAAAAATAGAGAAACTGAATTAGAGAAGTCATGTGGCCTGTAGAGAGTTAGTCTGTGGCCAGACCAGGATTAGCGTACAGGCATTCTTTAGCCTGCATTTCAAATTTTGGTCCATGCCTCTCATAAACCATATGGGTGGACAGCATAACATAACATACTCTTCAGAATAGAATTTCTGTTGTGAATCAATCATTGGTGAGTCGCCTGTGATCTATTTTAAAAATATACCTAAAAATATGGAGCTCGCATGTATCTTGGGTTAACTGTGCCTTCACTACTTTGTTCAGAAGACTATTTCAAGACTTCAGTGCTTAGTGCGTTCATCTAATTTCCAGTCTAAATTTGGTCATTCATGATCAGGTTTGTGCAATCAATTTTTATACAATATTATCTATTAAC
>NW_005841977.1:945753-948920 GCF_000455745.1 Alligator sinensis | reverse complement strand
TCTTTCCCTTCCCTGATATTTATACCTCAAATGTACTTGTTAAATTGACACTAAACTTACATTTTACTAAGCTAAATAAATCAGGCTCTTTTAATCTCCCCTCATAAAATAGGATTTCCATTTCCCAAACCAAGCTCAAAACCCTTCTCTACACCTGTTCTAGTCTGAATTACACTTTAACATAGGAACATTGGTACATAATTGGGAGATCTGTTTCTGTTTGGGATTTTAAGTATTCACAGACGCATTGTTTTAAAGGTCACCAAGTTTTCCTTTAAAAAGACACAAATGCAAAAAAAATCCAGAAATATGTTTTTTCATAGATGTGTTTCTTTAATTGCAGTGAATTCCCATCCCAGAAATGTCTGTGGTTTTCTGATGATGAAGACTATCTCCAGAATGTCATTTTTAAACACGTGAAATAAGTTAGTCAGTAGTTTTGTTTCTATTATTTTCTTTGTCAGAAACGCAGCAGACTTCCCCCTTGCACAACACAATTTGCAAGGATCCTAATTTTCAGGCTGGGTTCATCAGATTTTTTTTGCACTGTTGCCACCAACTATGTTCTGAATTACATCTGATTTCTTTTAAAGAGCTGCAATGCATCTTGTGGCATACATATCCATAATTCTCCAAGCTCATTGTGAGGCTGGAACTGAAATGATGTAATCCCAATAGGCATGCAAAACCAAACAAACAGGTTTTTTTCCTCACAGGAATGAAGGTAGATGCTGATTAATTCAGAAGGTGATGCTGATGAATTTTTGAATGTTTAATTGGAAGTGACAGGTTATTAACTCAGATTCAGGATTTAATACATACTAACTCAGATTCAGGATTTAATACATACAGACCATCAGTGGGAAGTACAGTAGATGTCTTTGTATGTGTTTGGGCATGTGACGTCTTATTGTGTGAATCTGATTATGATGAAACTAAACAGAAATGAAGGCAAAGAGGGGGCTTGGGGGAGCAGAGGACCCTTCGATAGAAAAGTAAAAGCATTTATAAGTCTAGCTAATCTTGCTACTCTCCCGATATGACTACCCCAAAACAATATTATATCATAAAAGTAAGAGGGAAGAAACATAAAAAGGCCTAGTGTGCTTATTTTTTAATGTTCTAAATAAAAACATCTATAGAAATAAATTACTCTAATTACTCTTATCTGTTAATACACAAACAGTATACCACACACATCTTTCTGTGCTACAAGCTAACACTTAAGTGTGCTCCATGTATAGAGCCACTGTATACAGGTTTCCCTTGCCAACCACAGTTTTGCCAACCACCATTTTGAGAATCCACACTTAATATGCTGTATACCATGATATACAGTTTTGAGTAACCACGGTTTTCCGCGGCCTTGCATCAGCCTGCCAACTGTGTGAGGGGGCGGGGTGCTTGCACGTGGCGGCCACTGCACGCCACACCGCTTCCCTATGGCCAGTCATGGCTCCGCAGGCTGCTGACCATCCAATCACACACTGCTGGAGGCGGGCACAAAACACACCTACCCCACCATTCAGACAGGTGGGTGCGGGGGGGTGCCATGATGTGCTGCGTGGGCCAGTGGCACCTGGCATGTCCCTCCTCTTCCCCCGGGTAAGAAGTAGATGTACCGGGGGTGACCCCGCTGCTGTGCCCCAAACGCACTCGTCCCCACCCACCCACACATACCCACTATGACCTAAGTACACCTAGGGGTATGCGTACCCCCAGTTGACAACCCCTGTATTAGTGGTAAATAAACATTTTTATACACTGTATGTTGCTTTATTATTCATATTCAAGTCCCTAACCGCATTTTTCCCATAAGCCTTTTGTCTTACCAACCACAGTTTTGCCAACCACGGGAACTTTCAGGAACCTAACCCCCATGGATGGAGAAGGAAACCTGTATTTTCTTTAAAGTATTTAAATGTCTTTTGTTTGTAGCACCATCTCCATTCAGCCCAAGTGTGGAATACAAAATACCTTCAACTAGGTATGTGGAACTGCACCCACGTTACGTCTGAGAATCTAGTCTCTTTGTTTTTAACCAGCACGATTAGCAGAAAAATTGAGTCACTTAAGCAGAATCATTGGATTTTATTAGCTGCACAAACAAATGATATAAGGAAGAGTTGCAGGGGTTTGGGTTGTAGCCGTGTTGGTCTAAGGACATAGGCAGACAAGGTTCCTTGGTTGAATTTGATATCTATTATTAAACCGACCCAAATGGTTGGAGAAGTTATTAAGCAAGCTTTCGGGTTCAAAGAGTTGGCGCTTGGTGGTTGGAGCACAGAACTGGGAATATCCGAGTTCAGTTCTTCACTGAGCTGCTGGCAAGGATTTCTTTAGGGTGATATCTTTTATTGGACCAACTCTGTAGCTGAGATAAAGTTAGACAAGCAAGACGTTCTTCGAATGCAAGACATTCTTCCTCAGGTCTCACATTTGAATGTCTTGCATTCGAAAGCTTGTCTAACTTTGTCCCAACTACACAGTCGGCCCAAGAAAAGACATCACCCTAACACATCCTGACTTTTCACGTAACTTCTGGGCCATCACAGCTACATCACTCTTGCACTACTCATCACCGAGCTGCTGCCATCTGGCATCGATGAAGCCGGTGAGACTGGGAGCGCTCCTGGGTTCCTTGCTCGGGCAGCGCTCCACCGAGCAACAAACCCTGCGTGTCGTGTCCCCTCTGGCTCTCCCGCAAACTCCCTGGCACCACCGGCTCAGTTTTGTTTTCCGTTTGTAATTACGTTTTCCGTATTCCAAGCCAAATTAGCCCAAACACATGCCAAATCCACGAGTCAGCCCAGAACCACGAGTAGCCCTGCTGCTGGCAACCCCCTCTGCCCCCATCTGAGGCTTCAGACGTTTCCAAAACTTCTGGCGGGCGCTGTACTCGCGGGCCCAAGCCCGGAGCCGTGGCCCACGCGTGGGGGCACGTGGCGTCCTTCAGGCACCGTGCCAGGAAGCATGGTGAATTGTATCGGCAGCCGTTGAGAGTTATGAATCCAAAAAGCCACGATCTGAGCCCACACGACGCCGCCGTCCTCACGGGGCAGAGACGGGCTCTCGAGGGCCTCTTGCGAGGGGGGGGTTCAAAAGGGCCGGCGGCGCACTGAGGTGAGGGTCGCACTCGTGCAGCGGGGACCGGGCGCAGCGGGCCC
>NW_005841977.1:938467-945592 GCF_000455745.1 Alligator sinensis | reverse complement strand
AGCTCCCCGCACCCTCCCGCCCGCCCTCACGGCAACTTCTCCCGGGCCCGGCAACTTCGCCGCCCCCTCCCGCCCCGTCAGCAGGTGCCCCCCTTGCTGCGGGGCGGCCCCACAGACTCGTCCTGTCTTGCCAGGACTGACCCCCCGCCCCCGCCACACCGCTGTGTCTCGTCTCTCGGCGCAGTCCAAGCTGAGGCCGTCCCGTCCCCCCCACCCCCAACTTAAATCCTTGCTGTCTAGTCATGACACCCGCGGTGTTCCTGTGTTGAGCGTGGAAGCGGCGAGTCCTCAGTGTCTCTCCGGTTACATGCACGCCTGCGTCATGCGAGTGCTGCTGCAGCATGGAGCAGCTTCTTCTTTTTATTCTTTGAACTTTTCGGTTTAAAAAAAAAAAAAAGAAAGGAAGGAAGAAAAAGAGACAGGAGGGGATTAGAAATGACCTGTTGGCTCCCCCGAATGGCTTCGGCGGTGGAGCAGCGTTGTTCTTCGCAGCAAATGATGGGCAGCTTTGTTCGCTGGTCCCATGTGATGGGGCGTTCTTCGCGGCGGTGCCGTTTTACACGGCGTGTGCAAAGTAGCAAAGTGACAGTGCTTTGACGCAGCTGTCTGTAATGACAGGAGCTCTGTGAGCTGGGGGTGCATGGCCACAAACGCTTAAATATTTAGAAGTATTAAGGATTTTTGTCTCGTGGCGCCATTTAAATAAAGAGGTGGCTCGCGCTGTAGATACTCTTTTCAAACTTTCGGAGAAATGAGTTATGTAATAAACTCACCCACACCAAGCTAGCGATGGCCAGTTGACAAATGGTTGTAGAAAGGAGAGAGACAGGTTCATGTGGAAAGAACGGCAACAAACTTATCATTGGGCTTTTATGGTTGTTATCAGATGTGGATTTTTCAGCACGCGCGCTCTGGGTTGTCTATCGAGACCCACGCCAGTAGCCAGGCATTATGAGGTGAAACAGTTTCATAGAAACACCCTTAACCGCTTACTTTTCCCTCAACCATAATAATTAGTGGATTAGCTACAGTATCAGCCAAACATAATGCCATGTTATTACAGTCTCAATGATAGCATATAAAACAGGCAATTTCAACAGAATTGCTGAAACCCAGAGTCCCGGATCTACTTGTTAAGAGCTTGCTTCTACGTGTGGTTACGTAGCATGCACCCTTATTTATTTGGGCAAGTAAACTCCTGTGCATTGGTGCATTAATACAGCAGCTGTATTTTCCAGGATGTGCAGATGCAAAGCACATATTGCAGGGCTCACTGGCTCATACTCGAAGGATAATGTACTTTGAGGCTTTTTCTCTAAAGTGATATCTGATGCGATTTCAGCTAAACTGTGTGCTGCTTGGGACTAATCTAAAAGAAACTATCTACTATTAGTAGTTGCGTATTTTGAAATGTTAACTCGGGTTTTCTGTTGTTTAAAATAGACATAGTTAATCTGGAAGCGCCTCAAAAGATCTGTAATGACTGTAACTTGCAGCATCTGATGTCGGAGACCAACTTTCTCATTTTTTTTTTTTAAATGTAAAACCTTTATAAAATGTGCGAAATATTAAATCGGACTCCTCGTAGTTCAGGGAGGGGACAGGACTCTTTATGATTTGAGACATCTAAAGCAAAACTGGCCAAAGCATAAGGGAATATGATTGAAGGAAGAATACAAGACTAGAAGGGGGGTGGAACCAGGTAGGCCTTTAAAGCATTTCTGTCTCTAATTTTCCATTCTGTGATCTAGTACAGTGTATCAGCTTTCAGCCCAGTGCAAGTGAATGGGGCCAGATCATAAACCCCAGGAAAACAGTTTAGAACTGAAACATTCCAGTTTTTAACTAGAGCAGTTGTTTTCAACCTTTTTTTCATTTACAGACTCCTAAAACTTTTTGAATGGAGGTGCAGACCCCTTTGAATTGTAAGTGTGGGTATTCACATACTTTTGATTGATCATAGTTATCTATCGTGAACTCCTTAGACCAGTGGTTTTCATCCCCAGGGGTCTGCAGACTATATCTAAGGGGTCTGTGAAAGATGACTATGATCACTCAAAATATGTGAATACCCACATTTACAATGCCAAGGAGTCCATACCTCCATTTGAATTTTTTTAGGAGTCCACAGGTGAAAACCACTGCCTCAGCCATAGTCTACAGTACAGATCCCCAGTGGTTTTCAGTGGACCACAAGTTGAAAACCACTGAACTAGAGCATTTCCAGGGTTCAAAAAGATACTTTACTTTTGCAATGCTTTATCCTTTCTTGAAAAGTTTCTTATTTAATTAACCTTGCCAGTGATCAGGCCAGTTAGCTAGTAATAAGTGTTTGCTGCTGGAGGACTCTTGGGGTCAGATCTTGAATTTATTTACTATAACCTGACTTAACTCCATGAGAGTTAGGGGAGTTTTGCTGTGAATGAGATCCAGATCTTCCTGTCTCTTTGTGTTCTTCTGAGTTGTGTTAGCAGTCCCTAGCATTTTCAGATGGGTATCCCTTGCTACTCAGTCAGGATGCTAGAATGGCTTGACCGAATACCATTCCTTTTTCTTCTAATGCTGACACATTTCAAGGGCAGCGAGAGATTTACAAATAGCTAGTTCTCAGGGTAAAGGCAGCAAAGTGGGTGTATATTGCACAATTCGCTAACTAAGAAGTATTGGCATATTTCTTGTTATGCATGAAGCCTTGTAGCTTGCTTCTGCTCACATGGTCTTCAGCAGAGGTAGGAGCTGGCTGTTAATAATATCTGGTTATCAGCAGATGATGATGTCCCTGTTTTGTTGAAAAAGCAAACGTTCCTGTCCAGGTTGTTTCCAACTTTTTCAGTATGACTGCTCTTATAGAACCGTAACAATAGGCAGCAATTTATAATCATAAAAATGTTAAGCATAAAACAACATTGTTGCCCTGAAGTGTTCGCTGACTAATAGCCAGAGAAGTTCCAGGAGGATCCTTTGCACTGCTGCTGGCAGGCTTTGTTCAACAGGTGCCTTTTCATATCCCTTTAGATGTATGCTGAATGGGATGGCGTGCTAAATAAACACAAGATACCTTTTTCTCTTTATCATCCTTTAGTATCTTTCAGGATCCGGGGCCCAAACATTTCCTCAGGGGTGGCCAACCTAAGTTGGTAAGAGAATTTTCTTCCCTACTTGCCCCATGCTTAGGTGAGGACTCAGCAACCTGTGCGGAGCAGCAAGCGAATTAGCGCAGCTCACTCTGAGGTCAGGCTCTTGCTGTCTCTGAAGCCAAATTGTCCCTGACATGCTTCTGACCCAGCCGCTGCTTTCATTGATGCTAAGTTACTGCCAGCATCAAGGGCCAGATGGAACCTCTTGGCAGGCCGTATTTCGTCCACAGGCTGTAAGTTGCCAACCCCTGTTATAGGTCATATAATCTCTTCAGACACCATCTGAAAATGTGAAAGTTAAACATTGGAGGCTCTACTTTTTTGTGCTTTTTAAAATGTTAATTGTTTTGTACCAGCTATGTTCAGTTTGGTTCAGGATTACATGAACACTGAGGAGATTTTTCTTTGCTGGAGTCATCAATATCTGGGTCTTGTCCTGTCATGCAAGTTCTTCTTTATTCTAACCTTGGCCTTTTGAAATTCCTCTTTTATTCTTTGTCAAGTCCTTTTCTTCTGGTAGGTCTGTAAAAAAAAAAAAAAAAAAAAAAAAAAAAAAAAATCTTACCCCTTTTGGGAGTCACAAAATATTTGTTAGTTTTGTCTTTCTTTTTCCTACTAAGTTTAGCAAGACAGGTATTTATATGGAGTGAAGGGAGGGTGAGAGATCCAATATCTTGAAATACAGGTACGACAAGTCAATACAGATTAAGTCTGGGCTGCAGTGGTCTCATTGCTGCTGTTTTTCTTTCTGTCATGTTGCTAGCCTGCCCACTGGATTGCTGATCTTTCCCTTTGTTACAAAATGCTGTAGTCATTCTCTTTCAGACTTTGTCATCTTTACTACCTACCCCTGTTAACCTGTAGTGCCAATAGGAACAAGTAGAAATAGATTGTATGATCCTCTGATTCACTAGACTAACAGATTATGATGAGTTCAAATTCTTAGTGAAGAACCTGGGACTATGCCACTCTCTCACTGAAATGATTGGTAGGCCAGATACAGTTCTTGGTCTTCACTTTGTCTACTGAAGAACAAGCAAGTCTTCAGAATTTTCATTAGGAGATTGTGTAGGTTTGCACTTATCTCTCTGTTTTGGAGTTACAGTAATGGCTTTTGTGGTGTTTCTGTTGAAGACTGACTAAAGGAATTTGCATATTAAGTAATCAGATTTGTCATTCAAGTCTGACCAGTATAGTAGTTCACCCTGTGGCAAGCATAGGGTATTTAAAAAAGGATCTTTTGACTGAACAGTTAATAGCTTTTAAAACACCTCTTATATCAGCACATGTTATACAGCATGTCTGAGCTGCTTATTTCAAGCTCTGAAACTGGTGCATTCCAGGACATGGGTCAATACAAATCATTGCCATTTTGTAGAAAATACTGTACTAAATTTCTGGTAGTTCCTGCTATAAACTGTGCAGAGAATACTGAAATAAAGTATCTTGTGTGTATGTGTATTCAGGACCAGTGTGTGTTGTTGTGTTTTATTGTGCTGTATTTTACATGTCATTTTCTTTAAGCAGTTAATTTTTGGAAAGATGCAAAATAAAAAGTTGGACTTAACTTTTCTTATTACCTATTTTTTTAACATGAAATGACACGCTTATATTTTGAAGATATCATGAAAATTATACAACAGTAGCCTTTGTGTCGGAGCTTTATCCTCAGGTCAGTCTGTATGGTTGCCTGATTTCTGGTTGTGGTGAGCACCCTGCAACACTAATTGAATCTCTTAGTAACTTTAGGTGTTGTGTCCAGAACACCTCAAATTAGTTGCTAAACATTTTTTCTCTTGAAGTACCTCTTGACAAGTAAAACATGTCATTTCATCAGGCTAATGGGCCATGTTAGATTTATGCTGTATCACTGCAGTTTTGTTTTACACACTGAAATAAGGCCTAGGGACAGAAATTACACACAAATCGGTATAAGTGATCAGCAGGGATCCGGATTTCCCATGGGGAAAATGGAGAAAACCACAGATTTTCCCCTTTACCGGAGGAAACTGCAGATTTCTCATTTAGCCAGAGAAACCTGCGGATTTTGCAGTCTTGCAACGAACTCTATGCAGGATGGCAGAGTTCCAGTCTGCAGGGGGCTGAGGGGAGCAGGAGGAGGGTGGTCAGGCAGGGGGCACCATATGTATGCACATAGCCACCAGGCAGCCTGGGGAGCAGCTCCCGCAGGTAGATGAAAGAGGGAGGGGACGGAGTTGGGCAGGCCTGGGGCTACTGTCCAGCCAGGTGGTGCATTGTTCAGATCTGTAACGCAACAAAAGTTCAGTACACACAAACCTTTTCAAAGTGGCCAAAACCAGTTTAAGTAGAGGTGCACTGATGCATCAGTCCGATATCAGATCGGCACCAATATAAAGAAAATTATATAAGAAATTAGTCTGAAGTGACTGATAATTTGCCAATTAAATGCTCGAGCGTGTATGCTGCCACAGCACAGCAGGCAGGCAGCGAGAAGCACAAGTCCCGCAGCTTGAAGAGCTGTGACCAGCTGGTAAATCTGGTGTGGTGGAAGGGGCGTGAAGGGGCAGATCAGCGCCCCCACAGTGAGGGAGGGAGTGGGGCTGGGCTTGGGGTAGGCACTACCCAGCCGGAGTGGGGCAGGCGATGGACAGAGCCGCGGCTTGTCGGGGGGAGGAGGGGCTGCTGCTGCTGCTGCACACCGCTCATCTAGCAGCTTGTCCCACTGCTGCTCCCACCACTTGGCCCCAGCCTACAGCTGCAACCAGCCCTGCCTCATCCCACGCAGATCCAGGGGCACAGCCCTCACCCCTGTGCCCCACCCCCCAACCGCACTCCCTGGATAAGGCGGAGCTCTGTCCTGCACCAACCTCGCCACCCCTGGGCAGTGCCTGGCCCAGCCCCACTCTATCCCTCACTGCGGGGGCCATTGATCTACCTTCCCCCCTCCCCCCTTTCACCACAACAAACTTACCAGCTGGACTCAGGTGTATCGGAAATCAGATTGGTATCAGCTGATGTGCCTTCTTAAAAATCAGCTGTCAGTATCAGCTCCCAAAATGTCCATCGGTGCACCCCTAGGTTTAAGATAAACCTGGATGGATATAGTATCACATTTAATTGATTTAGGTCAGGGGTTGTCAACCAGGGCTATGTGTACCCCTAGGGGTACTTAGAAATACCTTGAGGGTATTCACAGGCAGGCTGGGACTAAGCATGCCCTGGGGCACAGGAGCGTCTCCCCCTGTGCATTCCCATATTTTGCTTCATACCCGAGGGAGAGGGAAGGGCGCGCTGAGCGCCACTGGCCCCACGCGTTACACTGCAGAGCCTCCCTGCCCCTCCCTACCCACAGCAGTGTCCCTCTGCGGGTTGCACATGTGCTGCTCAGATGGCTAGACGGGGCAGGCGGGCGGGTTCACACACAGTGGCCACCACCATTGCCACCCCGCGCTGCTGCACCCCACGCCGCTTTCTTATGGCCAGTTGCATGTGCGGCTCCGTGGGCTGGTGACACGTGGCATGCTTGGCTGGGCGCATGGTCCGTCACCGGTCCATGGAGCTGCACATGCGGCCAGTCGTGCGACAGTGGCAGTGGCGACAGCAGCCATCGCATGCAAGACCCCGCTGTCCAGCCATCCGGGTGGCACATGTGCGGCCTGCAGAGGGGCACCACTGCCCTCACCCCCCTGGCCCTACACCTAGGAGCAGGCACAGAGACACGCTTCTCCCCCAGCCTACCATTTGCGATCTGGCCCTGCTTCTCCCCTTTCCCCCACACACGTTTACCTACTGCGGGGGCGGTGTCTGTGTGTGTTTCTGCATGTGTGTGTCTGTCTGCGTGTCTGTCCCCTGCCTGCCCGACAGCAGCAGGCACATGGAGTTGTGCAGCTCTTGGGGCAGCGGGGTACCAAGTCCAGCCTGCAGCAGCAGCTGCCTACACCCCGCGCACAAGTCTGGGGGGCTACATACCCCCTTCCCCACGCACCCCCAGACGAACCGCCCCCAT
>NW_005841977.1:905296-938436 GCF_000455745.1 Alligator sinensis | reverse complement strand
CATTGCACACTCCACCTGAGCTGTGCAGCCCCGCGCCACTCCCTCCCTCACCATGGGGGCCTGGATCTGCCCACCCCCCCACCTTTAAAAACAAGAGAAAAATATAAAGGGGTACATGAGGTGAAACTTTGAGGCAGAAGGGGTACGCTTGTTAAAAAAGGTTGAAAACACCTGATTTAGGTGAAATCAGTTTATTTAACTTCTGTCCCAGATCAAGGTGTTATCTCTTCTGTCTGTGGAGGCAGACCAGTTAATGAAACTCCTCTTTTCATTTGCTTTTTCTTTTCATCTGCTCTCTCCATCTATCCCTCCCACTCCTGGCTTTTCCCCTCAGCAGTGGTTTGAGCTGCGTTCTGATTTAAGTGATCTTTTTTTCTAAAAAAGATCCTGCTTGGAGTTTGGGCTTCCAAAGCTGAAAGTAGCAAAAACCTTCACTGAATTTTAAGTAAATATAATAAATGAAACATTAGTGGTGCTTTTAAAGATTTATGACCAGAATAAATGTGGTGAGAAGGTAGTACAATTATTAGTATTCTGTCCTGAACTGAGCTTTCAAAAGTAGTGACTTTTTTTTTTTTTTTTTATTATAGCAAACAATATAATACGCTTCTTTCAGGGCAAAGTTAAGTAATATAGTTGATGAGTCGCAAATTGCGATACAATTCAAGCAGTTAATAAGAACTTCTAGCATATCGCTCTAACATCATAGAAAAGCTTAAGTAGCTGAAGTCGTGTTCAGGTAGTTTAGTTAAGAGAAAATATGTGGTCTTTTCCATCAAAAGAAAATTAAGGGATTTTTCTACATGGAGGAGGAGGAAAAGAAGCTGAAATGATGTGGGTTGGTAGTTGGGTGGGAGGAGTATGTGGTGGAAGGGAGGTGGGAATGTTTTCTAAGAAATAAAATTCTGATTCATGAGTAAGCTGGGTCAGTTCCCACAGGAGTGTTTGCAAGTGGGAAAAAAAGGCTCCAGTTGATTACAGCCAGCCTGCAATGTAACTTTAAAAGTAAGGTTGCAAAAATTCCTTTGTTCTAATGTCATTTTTAAAAGAGAAATCATAATAAATAACCACCCTACTCTTGAATGGTGTTTACTTTTTATAAGCAAACAAGGACTGAGGTACTTGAAAGTTTTGATATATAAAAGCAGTCCCACTCTTCCTCATGAGTTCATGATCAAACATTGTACACAAAAAGAGAAATTCTGAGGCAGTGATTTTCAATGTACTACGTCTGATGTACTTTAAGATCCCTTTTCTTGTGCTATAACAACTTAATTTTTTTCTTGCTTTCGTTGTAGGATAACTGTGTTGCAACCTGTTGCACCAACTATATGAAAGTACACACTAGTAGTTTATAGAAGTTTCATGTTCCCCAGTTCCTGTCTCATCATATTCAGAATAACTTTTTGATCTGGCCTGATGCAATGCTACTTCCTCCTGTGGAAGAGTAACTTCCAGTACCTCTGCTGTTCATTGTAGCTTTCCAAAGTAGTGCTCAGGGTAAAAACTAAAAATAAATAAAAGCTTGGCTTCACTGCTGGTATTGAGCACCCTTGGAGGTATAGTCACAAACAAGACTGGTTAAGGTACCAAGCACTAACACATACTTCCTTCAGTAGTTGGAAGCATTTGTTTACTTTTTGGTGGGGAAGTAGGAAAAGATGTTGGTATAAAATAGGCAATCTTTTATTCGCCCTTCTAGCTGCCTTTGGATAGCAGGCTTCTGGGACATCATTCAGAAGTTGAAAAGTTATTTTAGTATGATTTTTTCCCCTTTTGAGGTTAGAGACTTAGTAGCAAAGCTGTGTTTTGTTCATAGACCTCAGATTAGTGAAATTGGAAACAATTACTTTCAGAAACAAAGTATATTTGACATAAAAGTTAATTGCACTTCAGACTCCCAAATCCTGAATTCCCATAGGAATACAATGCATGAGCTTATCACATCAACTTCATTTTCATCTTGTCCACTTCATACACTCTAGTTATGAGTTTTCACTTGCTGAAAGACTGCTGACCTTTAGTTGATGCCAGGGCCACCAAGAGCTTTATATATGTGTTTGGCCTTCAGAGTCATCTGTTTGTCTTGTGCACTGAAAACAAGAGAGTTTTATTTGCTCTCACTGATGATAGGCTTTTGGCATTTATGTTGTGACTCTGCAGTCAGGGATTTGGCGTGGTTGGTGAATCTGCTTGTCAGGAGCTAATTCACAGAGGCTGTTCAGCTGAATTCTTGTTGGAATTGACTGTACCATAGCTACAGATTTCTAATGGTGGATCCTGTCACATGACATTCCTCTGTATAAGGGTGCAGTGAGCAAGGCTGGGCTCAAAATTACTCTGCACATGAAATGAAAAGCTATGAAATGACCCACTGCATAAAGCAAATAAAATACGAGGAAAGGGGAAAGAGCCTGTAGCCACTTACTCTGAGATTCCTCCCTGGTAGGGCTGCTGAATGAGACACTTAAACTGTAATTAGTTATCTGAAAATGGGAATAATCTGCTTTCTATATGGTAGCTACTTAAAACCTAAGAATTGGAGGAAGAAAGTTACTTTTTATTGTTCTACATTGTCAACAACAAATGTTATCCCTTCCCTTTGTTGTTCTGCACCAAATGCGCAAAGTGGCATTAATCCATCACTGAAATTGGAATGAGAGTTACCCAAGTATCAGCAAATGCGAGAGTTAACATTCTAACAGCAGGCTTCACTCTGTCACATTGTGCAGCTTGTATAATTTATGGAAAATGTTTTACAATGCACTGTGTAGCTTGATATTTTACTGTCTTAATCTGTACACAATAAAATATGCAGGATGTCTATCTAATGTGGTCTACTTAATGTTGTCGTTGGATACTTAACTTTGCATTTCCTGGCTTTTGCTGACCATAGATAGCCCTTATGCTACCGGCATTACACACTCAAGTATTACTTACTTTTCCTCACTTTCAATGAGCCACATACTACTCAAGTGAGTAATAACTAAAGGATGTGGATGTTCAAGTTGGATGTTGTATTGAGGATTTTAAAGTTTTCTAGTTCTTTGCAAAACACATCTCAGGAAACATAAACGCTTATTAACTGCTCTGAATGCTGAAGAGGCTGGATATCCTTCAGTTACCTTAAATATTTACAGTGACACAAGTGCCATCACATCTTGACAGCTTACAGTAGTGTGAAATGTAGAAGCAGTGCAAATTCTACAGGCAACAAGTGCAGAAGTTGCTCATTTCAGTGCGTTTATGAATTCACTGGAGCTGTTTTCAATCCTTTTTTTTTTTTGCTAGTTAGGACCTACTGTCTTAAACCAAAAATAGCACTCAATGACGGTACAAATACTGACCAAACGACACTTTCAGATGTACATTCATGGTAGCTAATTTTCATAACTGTTTTTCCATTTTTTTTTCTAGCACGGGTAGAATTAGGGACTTCCCAAATAAATCTTATTACAAGTAGAACTTGAAAGTGCAGGTGTTTTGAAGTTAACTGTGGGAGTAGCTGGTAGAAATTTTACGGGTTAACATGAGGCTTTTTCTGTCACTTTGCAGAACTCAAACATGACCAGAGATTTTGAAGGGGGGAACTCTTTTATGCTGAAGTTACCATGATCAGTCCACCTGAAAAAGTCAGTTTTGCAGGAGAATAAAAGTGGGTGAAAAACGTACAATCAAAAATATTTTTGAGTCTTGATTATAGTGGTCCTACAACTTGCTCACTGTAACATGGGTACCACAGAACTAAATGTGGGAGTTAGGCTGCAAACTTATTGTATTGAAGATAGCTAGTAGCAGAAAAGAGATTTTGGTTTTTGGTTTTGTTTTTCTGGGGTTTTTTAAACAACACTGAAACTTAAAAATCATAATTCTAGAGATTTCTGAAAAGGGAAAGGTTGGTTTTGTTTTTGTTTCTAGTAGGTGAGTTTGTTACCCATCATGTGGTTTTCCCACAGTCTTAACTTGAAAATTTGCCTTCCCTTTCATGCTCTTCAAGTTACAGTGCAGAGAAGATGAAAACACAAGTTTCCTCAATGAGAGTGAAGTGTTCAAAAAAAGAAAATCAGAAATTAAATATCAACAGTTAATAATATAATGCCATAGTTAGTATGGAATGATGCTATGTGATCTAAATAAATGAGCAAACATTTAGCTATGATATAGCTGGTTGAGCTACTGTTATTGACACTTAACTTCTCTATAAATATAACTTCTATAACTTCTCTATAAAACTTCTCTGACAGTTTGACCAGCATAAGGTAAAAGTGTTTTTCTGTTTCAACACAGTGAGAAGATACCAGTCTATGAGAATTCAAGTCCCCCTGAGTGTTGCATCAAGACACTATATTAGCTTGGATACCATTATAATTTAATATGGCACGTGCTACCTACCATAAAAAGCTTGTTTCCTTTGTATTTTAAAACGGAGTCCCAAAGCTAAGTCCTATAAGCAAGAGCACTCTGAACTTGTGAGAGGGATTTCTCACAGCATTTGGTTTTTTGCTATTCTTTAAAATCTTGTCTGAGAATAGGTTCTTTTAAAAATAAAATACTTATAAAATAGTGAGTGAATAAGCTCCCCACCAGTTGATTTATCAGCATCCCAATATCTGTGCAAGCAAGAGCATTTTAGAAGATTGGGAATTTCTGCATGACAGCTGTCTGGTGAGGTGGTTAATTGTTTAAGTGAAAATTGCTAATCCACACACTTGCAATTTCTTGTATAAAATATTTTTTGACAAAGGCATTACAGAGCACCACATAAGTCCTATGTACCAGGCTTAATATTTTCAAGTGCAGTTCCTTGCACATAATGGAATACCAGAATTACAAAATGCAAATGTTTTAAAGAAAGGAACAAAATGTCTTTGATTCAGCCTTACTGAAACTTGCATTCAGTGAGTCCTCCTTTCAGCAAATACTGAAGTGGGTGCTTCACTTCATGCTCCTAAGTAGTGCCTCTGAGGTTGATGGGAATACTGCTGTTCATACTTGAAGGATCAGTGCCTTGCTTACTAAGGAATAAATCCTGCTTAACTTTCACATGGCCAAGTGGCACTTAGGTAGCTGCATAACTTCAGTTTTTTGGCACTTAGGCACAGTCTGAGATTCTGTTTTCATCTGTCACAACAGGACTACCATGCGGGCATGCTTGCTGGAAGTAGGGAGGAGGCCCTCCGACCTTTTTTAGCTTAATAACCTAGTGATTAAGGCATTTGGCCGTGGAGTGGAAGACATTGTTTCTATGCCCCCCACCTCCACTGGAATTGAGTCCGTCTCCTGATTCCTAGTGAAGTACTCTAACCACCAGGCCATGGATAGATATCACTTGGAGTGCTTTCCTACCCTAGCTCATAGCCTGGTAGTTAAAGTACTTTGCTATAAAGCAGACAGCACAGATTCAACGCCCCTGTGAGTGAAGAGGGTTAGAACTTGGTTGCCCTGCTTCCAGGTCAAGGGCCCAACCACTAGGCTATTGAGCTAAAAAGTAGATGGTCCTTCCATCTCCTCTCCTCCCCTGGCATCTAACACCCACTAGTAATGATTTTTCTGTGACTGAAGTTTCAGGACTTTCCTGGCATTATGTACATTCCCAGTCAGTTCTGTCACCCCCCTGGGTAGTCATGTGGCCAGAGTACATCCTGGTTAGCACGCTTGGCTGGGCTAGTGCAACTGTGCTGAGTCCCAGCCTGTGCCTAAGTGCCCAAAACCGCAGGTATGCAGTTACGTGAATGAGAAATAAGATGTGGCCTAAGTCATACCAGGTGTCTTATTATCTGGATGAATTAGTTTGTGCATGAAGAGCCAAGTCGCTTTCACTTTTCTTGAAAATACAAGATGTAACCCAGGCCTGTGTCACCCATTGCTAGATAATCTTAAACTTCTTAAGGTGTGTTTTTATAGTTTGTAGATAGCATAGAAGTCCCCTCTTCCAGAAGTCCTGGCCCAAATCCCCCTTCTCTGTTAGCACATAAAAAGAGAAGAGAAACAAGCAGTAAGGAAATGTTAATAGTGAAAAGGGTAGTGGATGAGGACAGCGTAATGAAATTGGGCACAAGGTAAAGGTTGTACTTATGTTTTCTGTGATTTGCTGTGCAAAAAAAAAATGGTCAATTAGCAAGAGCATTTTAAAAACATGTTTTTGAGGTCTCCCTATAATTCCTTCATGCCTTCAGCTACCAAGGAACTTCTTCTTTCCTGCTTCTTGCTCACTGAGGACAACATCAAATCTCTTCCTTTGCACTGTGTAACTCACTTCATGCATCAGGAGTGTTCAACTTCTGAGGGGCCATAGGCATGTTGCCCGGACACTGGGCTGCACTGCCCATCTGGGACAGAAGCAAGAAGCAGAAGCTGAAGGAGGCACTTTACTGAGGGAAGGCTGGGGGGAGGGAGTTGGGATTGGTTTCTGATGCTTTTATAGTGCCTGCTATCAACTATCTATTGAAATCAATATTTCACCAAATTCCTGGAACTCATTTTTGAATGGTATTTCTATGGCTCATCTATGTGGTTGGGCTGAATAAGATACATACCAGAGGAGGCTTTGTAGTTACAGGAAGGGTTCAAAGGAATGTGTATTTCTGCAAACAAGGAATAGCAGCAACAAATTTGCCTGGTTAAAATAAGTTCTGTGAAGTCCTTATCTCTCTTGGATTTATTAATGTTTGCTCCAATACTGCATAATGAAGTTTTTGCTGTCAGTTGCATCTTACGTAGTTCTTAACATTGCAGTTTATTTTCATTTTATAAATATCCATATCTCTCCAAATGAACTCCAGAAAATCTCAAATTGAAAACCTAAAAATGTTTATAGTGAACATAACACCACTGGGCCAGCTAAATCCACAGGCTTTAAACTGGTCGCAAATTATACACATTTGTGCTGATAGTATTACAGCAGCTTCCCATGGGTTTTCTGGGTCAACTGAAATAGAAATACATTAATTATGTGTACCCCAAATATTTTCTGTTACATAGAAATTATCAGATTCTCTCATTTTGCAGGGGGCTGGACCCGATGATCTTGTCAGGTCCCTTCCAGCCCCTAACATCTATGAATCTATGAATGAAACATCATCAGAGTAGAAAAGGAGGGAAAGATGAATTGCAGTCTTGCAGTTATTATGGCAATAGCATCACTCCTACATTCACAGAGACTGGGAATGAATATTATAATTTGATAATGCATGAAAATACTAAGAAATGAATGCACTGTAGATCCAAATAAGCCTCTAATTTTTATAAACCCCTTCTAATGCACATTAAAAGATGATAAAGTTTTGTTTTCCTTTGTATTGAGTGCTACATGATTCATTCAGTAGGCAAAAGGATTGTTTTTTCTGTTGAAGCCAAATTAATTGTATTTAAGTGGAATCATTTGCGATGCTCTTGCCATTATTTGAATGAAGTGAATCACTGCAAAACAGCTGTTCCTTTTTAAAAAAAGGAAACTTTGACAGTGTTGCCCAGACCTCACTCACATAGGAGGACATTCAATGAATAATATTTGCATTGAAGTCCAGTTGTCTAAAATCTCCACATTGCTGTGCCTTTCTTGTAGAAGAAACAATTGCTTAAATATATGTTCCAGAGCCTGCTTGCTGTAATGGGGGAGGAACTCAGTGCTTTCAGGAGTATTTTTTCCTCCTTTCATCTCATGTTGTGGTTGCTTTGAGGATTCTGCTTGATTAATCTCACTCAGAATTACCTTTTGCTGAAATGCACTTTCAGTGTGTGGTTGTCCTTTGTAGTATTGTTGCATGTAGGAGCAAAAATTGTGAACCAGGAGCTTCTTATGCTAGTCAAAACCACACAAAAAGGCAGTCCATATCCTTCAGTCTGCTAATATAATTGACTGTCCTAGGGTAGGCAAGAGCAAGGTCTTTTCTCTGACCTTTCCTCCTTTTAATATGGGTTTGGTCTACCTACCTGAAACTATGTAAGGAGAAATCTGATTCCTAATTTGTCAGGATCTTGCTAGTCCTCTTCTCTTGCAGAGTTAGGGTTACTTACAGTGTTATAACTGAGTTTCACTGTCTTTTGAAAAAGACAACCCCTTACTTCTATGTCGGAGTTGTGACTGAGAAGAATCTGCTTCACAGTCTTGTAGTATTATATCTGAACTCGCAAGGACCAATGAGCTCTTTGTATATTTAAATATAAAAACTGGACCTGTCTCATCAGATACCGTATAAGAACGATCAGGTAGAGTGACAGTGGTTGATTGTTGCAGGGGAAAGAAAAGCACCATTCTTTCTAGAAACTGGTCTCGAGTCAAAAGTGACATCATCTGATTAAATTCTTACATTGTTTTGTATATCACTTTAGAATATGATATACTATTTTACTTTGTAAAGGACGTGCTTAAGAGATGGAAAAGTATGATATTATACTAGTTTTAACTAGATAGGTTTCTTTTAAATCTAAAGTGTGCCGGGTTTCATTTAATAGGAAAATTATGCATTCTTAAAGACTGCTATCATCTGCAACTGCTTTAGTTTCATTAGCAGAGAATTCTAAACATGGTGTCTGGTCAATAAGGATTTTATCCAAATCAGGAAACAAAGTTCCTAGATTAGTATGTAGACCCCAAAAGGAATGTCATTCTTTTTCTGAGCAGTAGCAGATGTTGGGACCTTGCTGTTGGTTTCCTGTTAGATGAGACATGAATGATGTGGCATTTGGCTATATACTTTAATTAATTTTATTTGTAAACATACCACTAGGCCTAGAACAGAGGTGGCCACAAGTGTCAGGCAACGCTCTCAGAGCTCTCATCCCAACCATCAGTGCCAGTTTCAAGGAAGCAAATCTGCCTCAAGAATTGACCAGTTACCAAGATTAAGATAAAATACAAACTCTCTTGTTCTTGTGGCTTCTCCAGATTTGGTTCCCCTCAAATACTATTTTCACATACTTTGTTACTCTATAGAACATTGCTATTTTTTGTCATCTTAAAGGAGATGTTTCAGCACACATTAGGAATGTGAATCTTTTCAGTACACCAATCCTGACTTTTCTTTGTTTGGGGAAAAATAATGCATTTAAATATGGTACAAGTGCTGAAATCATCTATGTTAATAAGGTTTGCTGGCTGTTAGTAGTAGCACACCCTGGTGCTGTTTTCCCTAAACACTTGTTGGATTTAGATTCTGCCCTATGTTTCAGAGCAAGACGGAAAGAGAAATATTATTTAAGCCCTGTTAGCTTCTTGTTGTATATTTGCATCATTTACCACCAAATGTTACTGGGAGGGCTACCATTTCATACTTAAACCTGGAAATGTTCCTAAATAAAGCTTTAAAGCTTGTAACAAGTGTTGCACAAAATCAAAGGTGGTAATTGTTGGACATAACCTTTTTTATTTTCTAAACTGACACCTCTTGTCAAGCAGAAGACTGTACCTATTGATCTAACCTTGATTTTTAACTCTTTTCTGAGTTTACCTGTTACTATATGATTGTTGTTCCTGCCAGATGTCTGAGCTGAATTTCATTTGTTTGACAGTCTGCTCCCAGCCTGTAATAATATCCCACCTTTCCCTCATTTACCTCTTAACTATAAGAACTACCTAGTTGAGTTCCCTAAATTAGCAAATTCCATTCACTTCCCATAACAGCCAGATTAAAGTTTTCACACCATTTTTCCTAGCTCTTATGCTCTTATTTTGAACCTTTCTTTTATAGGTGTCCTTGTTTATGTTACAGTGAGGTGAATGAGGAACACAACTAGAGACTTCGGAAACTTTTAAAAAGTATATAAAAATAAATCGGTTGTGTGTGTCTGTGTGGAACAGGGGTGAATTTCATACACTGCTGCCAAATGAAGAGGCTTTTGGTATGTAACTGTCAGTGGCTGAGTTTTTGGTACACTATTCATCTAAAGCTCTAATCAACAAGAAAACTGAGTCGGGGCATAATTTGATGACCGTTTTTTCACTGAACTTTATTCATGATGAGAAAAATCTATAGGTTTCCTTACCCCTCTCCTGAAAAGGGGAGAGGTTAAAAATGCTTTTTAGCTGATCCATCTTGGCTTTTAATGTTTGAACTGTTACTCTGGTATATAAGCTGTCTCCGCGGGTCTCAGCACACCAACTCTCATTATAAAATTGGGTCCTAAATCCCTGAAGTTGTTGTGGGTCCTTCTGCATTGAAATCCTGGTGCAGGTCTGGGGCTGGAAAATTTTAATTTTTTGTGAATATACCTCTGCTGAATGTCATTTTAAGCTAAAGTGAAATAGTATTTGGACTGTTAAGTACCTTGTCTTGTCTAGGTGGACAGTCTGAAACCATATTACAGAGCTACTCTTTACAGAAATAAAACTAACTTGAGCCCTGAACACCAGGGACACTACCAATCAGGATCTAATTTTAACTGTTATTAGAACGAGCTTTCCCAAACAGTGCAACTACAGAAAATATATACGTTTCAGTGGCTTCCTTGGGCTGGAAGCTTGAGCAATTTGATTTATTCTTGCCATTCCAGATGCAGGTCTCTTAAATGCCAAGACTTTCTTCCATTTGTCAGGTTTTTTTTCCTTTTCTATGCTTAATTTTTTTTTTAATGTTTTCAGATTATGATAAATCATTGTGGTTGCTAAACCACTGTTATCTGAGATAATATGGCAGTAGTTTAGAATTGGCAATTTAAAACAAATTAAGAAAAACTAATAATGTTGGTAGTTTTTTGTCTTTAATCTATGTTAAGGTCTCAGAATAATCTCAGTTTAAAAACTGAGGACATCTTAAACTATAATAATATTTTTGCCCATTTTCCCAGGCAGTTTTTACTTACCTAGAACCCTGAAATATAACCAAAATATGACTCTTTGTATGGGACTTGATCACAGAACTGGTAGCAAATATTGGCATATTACTTGCAAAAGAAAAAAGGTTAATTTTTATATTACTCTTGTTTTTATTTTGGACAGATGATGATTGGGTCTAATTTTGCAAGCTGCTTTAGGGCCAGAACAAAAAAAAAAAGAATGAAGGAACAGTTTTCTTGCGATCCTGTTGCATGAGGAATAATTTACAAGGTGAAATTATTTTTGGATTCGGATATAAAATCTGTTTTTTGCAGTGGGCAACAAATATACTAGCCTTACCTATATTAAAAAGTTTGACTCCAGTGCTATTTTTAATCAGGTGCCCAGAATAAAATCCCTCTAAATTGTCAAAAACTTCAGTAGCCAACCCTGTAATTACAAGTTCTTTGGACTGCTCAGAGTGGATGCTGATATACAAAGAGTCTTAATGATCAGGGGGAAAAAATCAAATTTAATGCCTATTATTTAGCACTGGAAGACGCTGTTTAATTTTTTAAAGCATTTTAGAACTGTTTTGTATTGGCATTAAGGAATATTAGAGGACTAGATAGTCAAGCCACTGCAAGTGAAGCTATTAAATGAAATTCACCACTTTTAAATCCTGCAAAATTCTAAAAATCTCTGCATTCAACTGAAATGCTTGCTAAACCATGTTAGGATTCTTTTTTAGTGTGCGTTGTTAGTATAACAGCTGAAAATTTCACCTCATGAAATTTGTTATGTAAAATATGCCACAGAAAAAATCAGTATTCCAGCTAGCACAAAATTCTGCATTAGAGGGCTCTATACCAGATAAATTGAAAGCCTAGTGATCCAAGGCACAAGACCAGTAATATAACTGTATGACTCAGGGGAGGGGGGAAGTGAATTTCAAATACAGACAAAAGCAGCACCGAGTTCAGGAGAACTTAAACATTGATTAGTGTGGATCAAGTTCAGTGTGGAAATAGGTGAAATGATTATTTTCTGTGCTTCATTCTAGGCTTCCACCCAAGTTCTAAGGAGTTTGCAGCCTTTCTTCTTGGTTAAATACATGCAAAGGAAAGCATTGTCAAATGAGCAATTATCATATTCTCTCATATATAGATAACAAACCCTGGAATATAGTATACATCCTGTTTTTGAAAGGCAGAATGAAGGAAAATATATTTTTCTAGCATTATGACTGCATAGAGTCTAATAGGACAGAGCCTAACAGGACAGAACCTAATATTCAGCTGACTCGCCTTTCCTTAGCTGCTTAACTAAAGCTGAAACCCTAGCTGCAGCTGAAGACTGACCTTCACAGGTAGATCCATGATTCTGAAAAGAGCTAAAAAATTTCCAAGGCTGAAAATAGGAGGGGAGAGAGACCAGGAGCACCTAATAGACAGCAAAATTGTCCCAAGAAATATTAGCTGGACTAGTGGAACATTAAGGACATTAGAAAGTAAAGACTGTCATTAGCAACCTCTTTGAGTGGACAATAGCAATCCATTAAATTAGCTGACTCCATCAACTGCCTGAATAGTAATGCAACGATTGATGCACTATGAATCAAAGCAGAGTCCTTCTGTCGCAGTCAGAAAATCAGCATCTCTGCTTAGCACACTCATCCCAATTTTGGGGGCTGGTTTTGGGAGGAAAGTTGTGTGCTGTATGCAAGAAAATACATTATGTGTATGTTTTGATAGGTTTTGCAAAATGCCTGGGTGGCCTTCAAATGATTATAAAAAGCTTGTTTTTTTTTTTTAAATAGCTAGCTAACTCCTACTGGCACACAGGCATCTTTATAATAGGGAGGATCCTGAGGATCCAGAATCATAGTTCTGTGGGAGGGATAATACAAGAATTAAATACTAGGGAACATAGGAACAAGCCATAATGAAATTTTTACTGACTCTGGATAGATTGCGATGAGTGCAACTAAATTTGCATACTTAGGAACTGCAGCCATGTGTTTAAGGGTTGGAACACAGGCTGAAACAATACAGGAGCTTGAGGATTATCTAGTACAGGGCTTTCCAACTGGCAGTGCACTAGGGGTGTGCGAAACGGGCCGTATTCAATTCGGATTCGGCCCGAATTGGGGACAGTGATTTGATTCATTGATTCGGATCACAGTCCCCAATTCGATTTGGCCAAATCTGAAGATCCAATGCTGATTTGGAGAATCAGCGATTTGGCCATAGACATAGCTTTAAATATTTTTTCTACATACCTCAAGGTACCAGGCATGGCTTGTGATCACTGCGATGCTGGGATGGATGGTGTGTCCCACAGGAGCACGGGGGTGGTCCCCACATACTCAGCAGCAAACCTGAAAGTAGACCGGAAGTACTTCCATTCCACTTCTGGGTCTGCCAGGAAGTGCTCTGGGGGGCCCTGCCACACCTCTCTGGCTTGGCAATTGGCTGCAGGGGGACCCCAGGGGCCCCCCCCCCAGACCCAGAAGGCACCAGGCGCCAAGCCGGAATAGCATGGGGCCCCAGTGCACTCCTCAGCTGGACCAGAAGTGCTTCTGGTGGTCCACTTCCGGGTCTGCTGCCGAGCACACTGGGGACCCCACCGGGCTTCTATGGAACACTCCATCTGCCCCAGCATCTCTGTATTCACGAGCCTCCTAGTACTTTGAGGTATGTAGAAAAAACATTTAAAGTTGTGTCTATGGCTGAATCTCTCCAAATCAATTCAGAGGGTTCTGATCCGATTTGGAGAGATTAAAGGGTCTCCTGATTCGATACTGATTTGGAGATTTAGCCACCGAATCGGGCTGAATCTCCTCTGAATTGAATCGGTGACCGAAGCTTCGCACAGCCCTACAGTGCGTAGGCCACATGTGATCTGTGAGGGGTTAAGTCAGGAGCAGGCAATTCTTTTGGCTGGAGGGCTGCTTAACGAGTTTTGGTGAGCTGTCAAGGGCCACAAACGTAGCCCCACTCCTTGACAGGTACCTGCCCCCTGATTGTCATCTTGGTACTGGAAGTCCTGGCCTGTGACCTTTGTTGCCAGAGGTCCCTGCCCTTGCCCTGGAAGTACTCCTTTTGGGAAGGGGGTTTGCCATCTTGGCACCAGAAAAAAAACCCAAGTTGTATACTAAAAATCTAGCATCCATAATAACGTATTTTAATTTTATTTTAAAAAGAGTTTTTTGTCCTGATTTGTGTGTGTTTGTATTGTATATAAAGAAGTAACTGCATAATAGTTCAAAATGAAGTCTGACACTTGTATATTGCAGGGCAGCGCTGCATGCAGGTCCCTGCCAGCACCATGGGGCTGGGGCCAGCAGCTGTCTAGAAAGGCAGTCCAGCGTGGAGTCACCCCAGCCCCACTGTGCCCAGGGGGCAGCAGGACACACCATTGTGGGACAGTGCCTGGGTAAGGTGGGACCAAGGTACCCACCGTAGGCTGGACAAAGCCCCTCCGTGGGCCAGATCTGGCCCACAGGCCATATTTTGCCCACCCCTGGGTTAAGTTGTCCCCTGGGCTTCTGCATTTCTGCCTTTCCTTCCCTTGCTCTGGCTGCAGCAGCAGCAGCCTGCACACAGTATGGCAGGGCAGGAACACCCACATATGCACATTCACACTTTAGCTGGGAGAGCATCTGTACAGCATGTAGCCCTGGAAAACCATGGATCACCCTGGTGAGACCTTAGTAGTATGCTGCTCTGGCTGGTACAGCCCACAATGCAGGTATTCCCCAACCATCTGCAAGTTGGACATCCCTGATCTAGTATTTCCTCTAGGAATCACGATAGAATCAGAATAGGTTGTTTCCATATCAGTAACACCTGGTGTTTCTAGCCAGGATTTGCATCCCTATTGTGTTAGGCCCTGTACAAATGCATACGAGGATACTGTCTCTGTCCTAAAGAGTTTGCAATCAAAATTCATAAATGAATTAATTGGTATGGAGTGTTTACCTGTTGTGCTGTGGCAGTCGCCTGTGAGGTTCAACTAAAGCACAATTATGGCTAGTTGAAAACTTTTCCACTGGTGGCCATGCTGTCCTAGCACAAGATTTACTTTCGTACAGTCGGCTTTTAACACTTCTTAACTCTAGATAAAAGACGTTTCCAGTGCTTTCATTTTGTTTTTAAAAATTTCTACCATTTAATGGAAGTGGTACTATACTTCCATAATAAGAATATCAAACATATAGAAAAACATATGGTGGGAGTAAGTCTATGCTGTTTATGCTGAAATTGATTTGGAATTTTTGCACTTGATAAACTCTGTAACAGCTGCACCTAAGCATGTTTTGTGCTAATGCTGCTTGACTCATTACCCACAAAATCCAAGTCCTTAAAAAAAATTCAGACTAATTTAATTGCAGTCCAAGTAAATGAAAAACAAGGATCTGGCTGGTAACATACACTTCAGGATTAAATACCGGACCAAGAAGACAATTCTTGCCAAAACTTACTTACTTATTCCATTAATTTAAATACCCGTTTAAAGAAGATGCATGTGGTGCTTAGACTCATTTGAAAATATTTGTTTCCTTTTAATTATATGGGAAAAGAGGGGAAGGTGGGTTTGGTCTGATAACTTACATTCCCAGTTCCATCTCCATGTGAGATGTTACAATGGGAGACAAAAGGCACCCCACAGTGAATGCCTTTCAAAAAGCAAGGGGATGCCTTTTGCTCAAGTTTGTATTTCAGCAATGGCTGCGTATCTTTTGGCTGATACATTTGTTTTCATCATCACAATACTCTGACTATATCATGAGTATTTAGTTCAGCTTGTAAAGTGCTCTGATTTCTTTCTTCAATAAAAACACTCTTTAATTCTGCACATTCTATTCTGTAATTATTGTTGTCTTTAAAAGGAAGAGATAGGTAGTCAGCTGTGTTAGCTTGGAGTCGGGCAGAAGCCAAGGGAGGATGACACCTTAGGGTGCGTCCACACATGTAGGCACGTGCACTTGCAGCAGCTCAAATAGAAGCAGTGCAAATTTGAGCTTGGGCTTTTGCCTCAGCACACATGCCTGGACATGCATGTGGGGCAAATTGTGCCACTTGGGGCAAAATAACCCTGCCTGGCTCATCCCACAGCTTTAGGCAGGGGGAGCTAGAAGCTGGGACCAGCACCTATGTAAAAAACTGCCCTGGCAAGTAGCTCAGGGCTACTCATTCTCAGGAGCTTCTGAGGCCCGGCCACTTGGTGCCTGGAGACACTACCCCTTATATCAGGTGGACTGCTGAAGCAGCCCTGAGAGTTCCCTGCACCCTTTACATGAACATGAGCCTGCAGTGCGATGCCACGGCTAGTAAAGTGACCAAAACGCTGGCTTGCATCCATAGATGCTTCTCAAGCAAATCCCGGGACGTCATTCTCCCCTTGTACTCGGCCTTGGTGAGGCCACAGCTGGAGTACTGCGTCCAGTTTTGGGCTCCACAATTCAAAAAGGATGTGGAGAAGCTTGAGAGAGTCCAGAGAAGAGCCACGCGCATGATCAGAGGTCAGGGAAGCAGACCCTACGATGACAGGCTGAGAGCCCTGGGGCTCTTTAGCCTGGAAAAGCACAGGCTCAGGGGTGATCTGATGGCCACCTATGGGTTTATCAGGGGTGACCACCAGTGTCTAGGGGAGCGTTTGTTCACCAGAGCGCCCCAAGGGATGACGACTAGGTCGAATATCATAAACTACTACAAGACCGTTTCAGGCTGGACATAAGGAAGAATTTCTTTACTGTCCAAGCCCCCAAGGTCTGGAATAGCCTGCCTCCAGAGGTGGTTCAAGCACCTACATTGAGCACCTTCAAGAGCAAAATGAATGCTTATCTTGCTGGGATCCTATGACCCCAGCTGACTTCCTGCCCTTTGGGCAGGGGGCTGGAATCGATGATCTTCCGAGGTCCCTTCCAGCC
The DNA here is from genome assembly GCF_000455745.1 of Alligator sinensis. NCBI lineage: Eukaryota > Metazoa > Chordata > Crocodylia > Alligatoridae > Alligator > Alligator sinensis. Next base: position 921,748 of record NW_005841977.1, on the reverse strand, counting down.
CTAATGTTTATGAAATCTTTATGCACTGCAGCAGTCTGGCAGTGGGGGCTACTGCCTGACTGTGACCTGCTGCCACCTGCAGCAGCACGTGGCCCCAAGGCTGCACGCTTGCCAGACCTGGATGGGGATTGCATGACCAGTAGAGGCTTGTGTACCTCTGAGCCAGCTGCCAGTGGGCTGTGCCTGCACAGTTGGCCTTTGTGCAGCGCTACTGCTATGGGCGCCACCACCCAGACATCTGGGCAGCTATTGCCCAGAAGATGTTCTCAGTGTGGTGGCCTGCTTTGAACTGTCAAAGCATGTCCTCCTGGTCCCAAGTGGCCAGGAGGGCATCCACCTCCAGCTGGGTCCTGGGTGCCAGCTCTGAGCAGGCTTCTCTTCCTGGGTCCTGCCACTTGGCTCACTAGCAGGAATTCCGGTGTTCCCTATTTAAAATGCAAAATCCCTGATAGAAAAAGCCCAAAGTCACTCTTTAAAATACCCTCAAATCCATGTTCTTCCACAAATAAAACAAAAGACTACTAGACATGTATATGTAGGGAGAGAGAGAGAGATCAAATCAGTTGGGCAATGTATTATTGATATATTTACAATTTTGAAGCAATTTGGAAGCCTACCAGTGACTCTCATCATAATAAAATTAATTCTAAATATACGGTTTGGCATTTTTGTCATAGAAAAATCAGAGCTGCTCCTACCCACTTCACTCACCAGGATGTGTAGCGTTGAGCAGCACTGATATGCCAGTGCCCTCCCCCTGCCCCTCATTCTCAACCCACACCCTTCTCCCCACCCCAGTCCCCTCATTCCTGACTCTCAGTGCCAGGTATGTGGATGAGGGGTTTGTGGGTGGGTTGTGGGAGGACTGAGTGGGGGGGGGCATATGGGAGGGGCTGCTCAGGAGGGCTGGGTCCCCAGCTCCCTGCAGGGTGCAGCCCCCGCCTCAGTTCATGAACTGCCTCCCACAGGGCTACAACCCCTGCAGCAGAGGCCAAAGTCCTCCAACAGGGACTACAGCCCCCAGCCCAAGTCCCTGTTTGCTCCTCCGATTGTGTCCCCCCCTGCCCAGTTACAGCCCTCAGTTGCTGTCCCACCTGGCCCAGCGTCCCCCCAGCACTCACCAGTAGTAGCAGTGGCCATCAGGGCCTCATAGCAGAGCCCCCCCACATGGCGGGGGGCAGCAAGGATCGGCCCCGGCTGCCTGGCACCCGCACTGCCGCTGCTGCATCCTGCGGGTGCAGCTTGGCTCGGCAGGGTGCTGCAGGCTGTCAGGCAACTCAGGGCCACTTGGGCTGAGCGGCACTGGACTCCAGGTGACAGCTGGAATGGCCCTGAGCTGCCAGACAGCATGCAGGACTGCACCTGAATGATGTGGCACTGGCAGCGCGAGTGTCAGACGGCCAGAGCCAATCCCCGCCACCCTGTGCTGTGCATAGGGGCTCTGCCATGAGGCCCTGGTGACCTCGATGGCCGCTGCTACAGCCAGTGAGTGTGAGGATGCTTGGGCTGGGCAGGGAAGTGATTGGGAGCTGGAACCAGGCAGGGGCTGGGCAGGGGAGCGAGTGGGACCTGGGACCAGGCAGGGAGGGCTATCGGGGGGGAGAGGGGGGCTGAGGGAGTGAGCAGGGCCTGGGGCTGGGGGTGGTTATCAGGGCCTGGGGCCGGGGGAGGGACCCCCCCCATAGTCCCCTCCTCCCTCCAGCCCCACCACCACCACCTACTTACCTTTCACAGAGCCTGGGTCCAGGTGCCTGCAGCCTGCATACTGCTTGACCTGCATGGGCAGGCAGCGTGCTTCAGCAACGGGGCAAGAGCCAGGCATAGACATGCTCTGGCTGGCTACCAGAGCGGCTCCATGGAGGACCCGCGTCTCTGGTTGCCTGGCATGCTTTTTTCACCCGGGTTTTATTTTGGTACCTGGATATGCAAATTTTCTGCCCCTGCGGAGCACAGGGAAGGTTTTTTGTTCCTGCACATGCGTCTTGCAGCATCTCAAAGGGGTTTGAGACACTGCAAGAGGCACATGCGCGCTCGTCTGGACACGCCCTTAGGGGCTAACTTGTTCAGAAAGGCATAAGCTTTCATAGGGGGCAGACTTCATCAGATGCTAAAAAGGAAGGAAAATTACTGAAGTGACATAAATGTTGCAGTGTATATGGTATAAGTAACTACTGCATACAGAGGAGTAAATCCATGGTCTATATAATTCATATAAGGGGCTAGCTGTACAAGGGTGCATTGGAAAGTTCAGACAAATTAAGCTTTGAAGAAGATATATGTACGTTAAAGTGCATTTCTTCCCTGCCTCCATGTGGTTGACTCCGTTTAGGATTCAAGTGACCTAACTTCTCTGTAGCTTACCCCCCCAAATTACTTTACTCCTGAATGGAGAAACACATATTTGCTAATGCTCCTCCTCTTACCACCTTAAAGCTCTTTGTTGATTTGCCATGATTTTCCTGAGAGCTTCCATGGAGATGAGTGAAGATCTCAACTTGAGGAAACTATGTCTATAGTAAACTCGGTTATTTTAGTCTTTACTAGTCATAAACTAGGCAAATTTCTAGTCCATATCTTTTTGGAAAATATATCTTATTTCTGCATACACTGCAGTCCTCTCTGTATATACAGCATGTGACTCCAGCCACGGCTATGTTTTATAACTGGAGGTGGTAAGATCTGTTCAATGACAACATTTTCTAAGTGCTGGGTGCTAATTTATTTTATTTATTTATTAGATGTATAGGCTTCCTTTCCCCAGAATGCTCAGGGTAGCTTATAGTAAGAGAGGAAATCTATTAGAAACAAATAAAATATTAAACTAAAAGCAAATAAACTCCCACCCCATTCCACCCAGGAGGGAAAAAGGTAAATTCAGAAGCAAACTACCCCACCCCACCTGCTTCCACTTCCCTTTCTCTGGCCAAATCTCCCTCTACTGAACCCAACCTTGCTTTCCAACTCGCATTCAATAAAAACAACAATTTCCTTCCCACCCATAGTCTGTAACATCCAGGGCCGGATTAACCCTTTAGCAGGCCCTAAGCAAACAAACTCGTGGGCCCCTACTTAATAGTATATATTTATATTACTTTTTCAGACAATAATTATAATATGTAAAATAAGCACAACTGAGCCCTTTCTTCACTTACGGCCCTAGGCATGTGCCTAATTTGCCTATGTGTTAATCTGGCCCTAGTAACATCCAACTTCCTCTCCCCCACCTCCTTCCTGTTCCTTCCAAGCCAAACCCCACTTTAAAAGGGAGGCTGTGTCTGTCTCTCAAACTCATTGGTTGTCCCCACAAGGAAAAACACATCATTCAGTTAAAGCAAGAAACAAAAACAAAACCCCCATCAATTCACCCCATTTCAGTCCCTGCCAAAGGGAGCCTTTGAGCATCGCCCTTTGAGGAGACCCACACTCCCTTTTAAAGCTGCTATTGCTAGTCCCTGACTCCAGGATAAATGTAGCCTTTTTTTACACAAAACTATACATGAAATAAAGGATTTCTTTTCACCTGAGATTTGAGTCAGCCAAGGCTTGTGGAGCTGACTGTGCACATTGGTAAATAATGCATTGAATTCATGTAAGTAGGATGGCATCTCTGCATATTTATAGGTGAAACAGTTTAACATTAACCATGCATATGCAGTTGTTTTTGTTCATAAAAGTAGCTCTGACGAATTAGGTTTTTAGATAAGTGTAAGAATTAATTTTATTAATATTTTATGCAAAATCATAGTCACCTTGTGTGAATATATAAAAATGCATTCTGTTTTGTCCTACTGAATGCTGATTGTAGTGAGCCCTTTACCAAAAGAAAATGCTTTCCTATAGAACGACTCAAGAGTGCAGCTGTTCTGTACTGTTTAGGGAGCTGTAGCCTACCAATTTAACAAAGATTAATAAAGACAGCACATAATCTAATGGAAATCTGAAGTTTGAAAGCTGCTGTGGCTTTAAGGATATTTATTTTAATGTTATTGTCTCTTCCTAGAAGAAGACAACCACTTTCTTGTATACTTCACTGATGTGATATTACTATTTTTTAGGCTAATCTATTGATTTTTTTTCTGTCTCAAGTTAACAACTAGTTCTATCTTTAGACAATGTAGTTCTTAAAATCGGATAATGTAATTTTGCTCTGTGAAGCCCCATTTACCTATGTGTTGCTATATAGGTAATAAAAACAGTAATTGCATGCTTTGTAAAGCTCACAAAGAAGCACAGCTCAGAAATAACTAGTTTTGAATTAGAATCACTTTGAAGTTTCAAATGTTCATTCATTTATGGAAGGCCTCTATGAGAGGATTTTTGACAACCATCTAGCCCTGCAAATTACCTTAGTTCTGATGTGGGAGATCAGACAGAAATAAATGTGGAGAATATACCCAAAGATTCCCCTGCCAAAACATTTGAATCCAGAGTTCATGTTTTCATTCCCCTCTTGTGCTACTAGTTCTTGTCATCCTGCATTATGCATTAATAACAAACACGAGGAATTCTCATAACTTTCCAGCAGGAGATGGATGAATCCAAGGTAATGATGCTAATTGATAGCAAATACAAGATTATTTACAACCTTATTATATTCTGTGGTAAACCTTATTAGATAAGTGAGAATGGAAGCAAGTCCTGTCTGCTGACTACAAAAACCTAATTATTAGAAATATTTTTTCCTTCTCAGATAGCTTGTTGCTTCTCTTTCTGCAAAAGCTAAATAGCAAAAAAAATAGTGACTGTAAACCTGGCAGTGCAGACTATCGTCCAGAGAGCACATATTGGATTTCATTACTATATCCTGTATGTCTGGCCATCTCTTGTATACAGTACATCATGAAATATTGTATAAGACATTTTAAATTATCCTTAGCACCTTTCCTTTTGTAGCAGAGTACATCCTCTCTTCTGTTTGCATGCTCTCATGAGCTTGTAGTAGCATGGCATTTCTTATTTTTAGTGTGCTATCCATGTCAGTTTGATTTTTCTCAGTGGTTCATAGTCTCCAATATTCTCTGTTAGAATAGTGTTGTCTATCATAATCGCCCTTTCTTTGACTCAAGTAATTTGCTTTTAAACTTACTTGGATTACAATAATTGCAATGGATAGTAATTTCCAACTACTTTCTAGTATCTACTAAGGTTTTTCACTGGCCAACTTGAACATAATTTTTATAAGCATGTAGGGTTGCCTCAGAACTACTGGAAGTTATTGGGTGATATTTCCAGTACTTAAACAGATCTTCCAGTCTTCCTTTTCAGGCATTCTCTATATCCTACGCATTAAAATCAAAACAAACTGGGAGCAGAGCTCTGATTCCAAGTTCAACCCCTGATGATTTAATGTCATTTCAGTCCGAGATGATTGTCCATGTCATACCTCCTTCACCAACACCTGGAACTCTTCAACTACCAAGTTTGTTCTTAAATGTCAGATTTACCATTTTAAGGTACCCTTCCATCATGAAAATCTGCCATTTTGAAGTTCTGTGTGCACAGTCCAGTTAATAAACATTGAAATACTTGTAGCTTCATGTTCCTTGTGGTGTCTGGATGTTTGAATAACCTGAAGATTCAATAGAAAGTTATACTGATTTACTAATGTTGAGGATAACTTTCCTTTGAAATTATTCTAATAAGGGGATTTCCACTGTTTGCATTACTGTACCACCTAGTTGTGGACCAAAAACCCCATGCACTGTACACACACAAAACTGAAAGGTAGCCTCTTTCTTAGAGACTGTTGCCTTTACATTCCACCAGACCTCAGGAAGCACATCACTTGTACAGGTACTCGGAGGAAAACATTCATACAGAATAAGCTCTGCAGAGTCTTGGTTTCTGACTGAGAGAAGAGCCTTTGATTGATACTGCCATGCCATAATCTGTTAACATTTTTCATTTTAAACTGAAAGAATATGAAATAGGTGATCCAGTTGGCTTTCTGTCCCTAAATCATTGTTGTGTCAAGGCTCTGTACTAGAATGCCTTAGTCAATAGGTATCATTGGAGAAGACTAGCATCCACTCTTGGGAGATGGCTGAGAGATTATTTCACAGAAAGAAGCTTGACATTTGAGGAGTGTAGGGAATACATTATCCCATCATTATACATTCAATGTGCAGTCTTTGTGCAGCCGCAGGTGGTCTACACAATTGCATGCACACAGAGCTGCCGTGTTCAGCTCACAGCGACAGAAATGTTTTTCAGAAATTACAGGGGCATAGTTCTAAAAAAAATGGGAGCAGCAGGTTTTCCTGAGATACTCGTATAAAAAAAGGATACAAAACAAGCTGGAAGCATGTAGAAATCATTTCTATTACTGATTTAAATGACCATAAAACAGTAATTATATCATGAAATACTGGCTTGAAAAATAAGGGGAGAATGATTTAAATGCTTTGCTTAAACTCCTAGAAACACAGAATACAAGTTGGATTTCTTCCTCCTAGAGAATAAGAGATGAGGATGTGTAAGATATAAACAGACATTTATGCTGAACAATTGTCATCAGTTTTTCATAAGGTATTAATGGATCTTTATATGACACTCTAACTAAATCATTAAAGGTAATGCCTAGCAGGTTTATCAGGTAAAATTCCTGCTTCAGACTTTTAATTAACTGATGAGCTTAAGTAGCTGAAGCACACTATTAGCTGCATTTAGTTAATTGGTTAATGCAAGACCTGATCCTCACCAGTAAATGTCATGAAGGGATAAACCCTAGATGGGTTGTTAGCTGAAGTTACAGGACATTACTTTATTACTTGCTATTGTAAAAGCAGCTTTCAGACTTGAGTTTTGTTATGCATTCTGTCATAGAATTTGTAACCATTTAATGTTGGAAATTTTAGTGGTTCCACAATGATTTTTTTGTGCTAAAACATCACATTTCTTAAGTTCAGTAATTGAAAGAATCTCTATTTTGAGATTTACAACATATCAATGTACGTTTGTCTAGTGTAAGTTCCATAGTTTCATGGAAAGTTACCAAGATTTTGGTAACAAAGTACATTCCAGAGCCTTCCTTGAAACCACCTGGCTACTGAAGCTAGTACAGAATGCTCTTATTAAGCAATTTCACACTAGAAATGTTTCATTAGTAATCTGGGGCCTGCTTGCTGAGGGGGCTTTCCAGCTAGAATTCAAAGCATTAGGGGTGACCTGTAAAGACTTGGACACTTTTGGAACTACTTATTAAATAGGTTTATTCCACTATGCTGCCACAGTTTTGATCATAAGAGGTATACAGACTGGAGTCCCTTAGCTACAAGAAACAGCTGTCAGCAACACATTCTCTCTGAGTGTGTTGCTAGACTTTTGGCAGACAAGGTTCTTTGGGTAAATCTGATATCTTTTATTAGACCAACTCAAATAGTTGGATAAATTCTTCTTTGCAAGCTTTCGGGTACAAATACCCTTCATCAGGCTAAGGAAGCATCTGCAGTTGGTCTGTACTCTACAGACCAACTGCAGATGCTTCCTTAAGGTATTTGTACGCAGGGTGTTTGTACCCGAAAGATTGCAAAGAAGGATTTTTCCTACTATAGTAAAAGCTCCATTAACCAGCACCTTACAAGTCGGCATGCTCTATTAACCGGCATGCCGGCTTATAAGGTACAGTGAAACCGGAAGTGCCCACCATGGCACTTCGGGTTTCTCTGAGCCCCCACAGCTTGGGGCAAAGCAGCTTGCGCTGCAGAGTCCCCATGGCCTGGGGCATAGCAGACTGCGCGAGTCCCGCCTCCTTGTCCCACAGGACCTGTGGAAGGGTTGGCAATGCCCTGGATGCAGCAGGAGAATCGGCAGCCCAAAAAAGCAAGGATGCCTCTTCGGGCCTCTCAATTAAGTGGCATATTTTGTTATCCAGCATCCCCCATTCCCAGGGGATGCTGGATAACAAATCTTTTACTGTTTTTGAGTTGGTCTAACAAAAGATATCAGATTTACCCAAAGAACTTTGGCTGCCTATGCCCTTAGACCAGGGGCAGGCAATTATTTTGGGCAGAGGGCCACTTACTGAGTTTTGGCAAGCCATTGAGGGCCTCATGACAGGCAACCAGGGGCAGATGAATATTAATTTTCTAAATTTTGGGGGGGCACTGCAGGCCAGATAAATGGCCTTGGCAGGCCTCATCCAGCCTGCAGGCCGCATATTGCCCACCTCTGCCTTAGACCAGCATGGCTACAAATTGAAATTTGCTAGACTTTGGAATTCAAACTCCCCATCTTTACTCTTAATCTTGGCTTTCCTCTGACCTTGTAGTAAAAGGGGGCTGAAGATTGCAGAAGTTTGGGTTTACTTTTTTGGTTTTGATTACTAAAGTTCCTTCTGAAACTAGGCAGTCTTCAGATTTAAAAGTTGAGCTAAATGCAGCATGCGTTACGTTTTACTGGTGTCTTTATTGTATACCGGTTTCCAGAATAACTACCTTCATTGCATACATTGTGGAAGAGGAAAGGCAACTGCTGAAGAAAGAATACTCCACTATATGCACATAGCTTAATTTCTAACTGAGAATGTTGTGTTTTGTTTTTAAAATGGAATTGGTGCTGAGTATTAAACTTACTTGGTGTGTGGCAAAATATAGACCAGATATACAACAGATGTTCCCGTCTGTCATTTAATTGAATTCTGAGGATTCCTGCTGACCTTCTTCTGTGTGTTTGAGGCTCCAAAGTAGCTGGTCTCTCTGACTATTATGCTACTCTAATTTTGGGTCAACATAAAAGCACAGCTTTCTTGAGATTTCTAATTAATTTTATTTTCATCTCACTGAAAGCGTACAGAATTGATGGTTAGCATGTCCATGCAGGGAAATGCATTGTAAAATGCAAGTTTATATTGGGATATACATCATATTTCAGCTTACAGTAAATGCCAGTTATTTTTTCTGTTAAATCCTTTTGCTTGTAGCTCACAAAAATAATTGTTGTGCAACACTTTAAAGAAAAAAAAGAGGTGCCTGTAACAACAGACAGAAAAATCCTAGACTAGGATGAAAATTCATTTGCAACAGGAAGTGGTCTGATTCCTGACTTCAAATCTGCACTGTATAAACTAGCAGATGAGGCAAGTTTTATGCTGTTGGCTTTGAACAGCAAGCAGGCAGTAGCGTGATCAAAATAAACCAGCATACAATTTACCAGTCAGTGTAACTCCATACCCTGCTCTGCCATCTGAGGTACCTAATGTTTTGCAGTTACCTGAATCTATGAGAAGATATAAAAAGCTTTTAGGTTTGTTTGGGGTTTTGCTTTTGTTTTGTTTTGTTTTGAAACAGTGTTCTTGGTGAAGTTGCTGAATTGCACTTTTCCTGACAACAAGAAACTGAAAGCATTAGATAGTTTTTGTGTAAACTGTATGTAAGGTTCCCCTTAAATTCCCAAAGAGGTTACAAGATATACTGAATGAATTGTGCTGTGTCTGGTAATGTTTTTTATGAGGGAACCTGCAATAATCAAGACTAAATATAAACCTTCTCTCCAGCAATGAGAAACGGTATATGTGGTTTTCAGTGTAGCTCAAAGCTCCAGTACAGGCATTCAAAAAGCGCGAGCCCAAACTGATTCAAGCTTTGCAGGTTAGTCTACCCTGCATAGATTGAACCAACAAGCAAGTGAATAGACATTCACTTTTGATTCCGGAAATGCAGGCACATGCCTGTAGTGCCTCAGGCTAGAAACTGGGGGGGAGCTAGACCAGGCATCCCTTCCCTTCAGGCTGGAGGGAAGCTGAGCTGAGGGGTGGGCTTAGCTGGGCCCTGGCACACTGAGTATGACTGGGGAGGGATTTAAAACCCTACCCTAGCCCACCCTGGCCTGCAGGGACCCCAGCCGGGATCTGCCCAGCTTTTTGCCCCTGCTCGTGGTTCAGCATAGCCTGGGACACCCTAAAGCCCCGCTCCCAGCCAGGAGGTAATCCTGCTGTGCCTCCTCAGCTGCCAGGAGTGGGATTTTGCTTGGAGCAGCTCAGGAGCAAAGGCCAGATCGGGAGGGAAGGAGGGGAGCAAAATGGCCCCAGGACGAGGTGGGGACATGCATAGAGAGATCGCAGCGGCTCCATCCTGGACATAAGCCCCACTGAGCAGAGGGATCCCACCTATGGGGGCAGGGAAGGGGCAAGAGTGTGTCCGCACTAGCCTGGGGTATTGCCAACCATACAGCTGGGGGAGAGGATCCTACCCAGCGGCCCATTCTGCCTGCTGGAGAGCTGCACCCAGACCAGCCACAGGCCCCACAGTACTGTGCACAGCACGGGCTCGCCCCCTCCGCCCTGATCACTATTACCTGTGTCCCCCTGGGCTGCCAGGCACTGAGCTGGGTGCACCTTGCTCACTCGACAGTGGAAGCACAGCATAGCCCCATGTCCCAGGTGCGGGGCAGTACCCCAACAGTTTTCCTGCTGCCGCTGCCACTGCCGCTGCCACTGTCAGTCCACCTGGCAGCCAACTGGAGTTTCACATGGGCAGCACCTACCGGTACGACCAAGGTAGGTCCCTCTGATGACAGCCAGTGATGGGAAAGCCGTAGGAGTAGTGCCCAACGCCTGACACCTGGTACACCACACTGTGCTGCACTGCTGCTACCAGGTAGGGGAAGAGTAAGCAAGGCGCACCCGGTGGCCAGGGGAACTCAGGTAATAGCACTCAGGGCTGAGGAGGCTAGCCCGCGCCATGCATGCCAGTCTCCAGTGGATAGAAAGGGCCACCAGGCAGGAGCTGATCCCCCAGCTGCATGCTCAGCTTGGCTTGGCTCTGTTCCAGACTAGCACAGACACACTTTCCCACCCACCACCATCTGGGTCCCTCTGCTCAGCAGGGCTCATGTCTAGGATGGAGCCACCGCTGTCGCAATCTCTGTGCAGGTCGCCACCTGGGCTTGGGGCAATTTCACTCCCCTCCTTCACCCCGATCTGGCGTTTGCTCCTGGGCTGCCACAAGCAAAACCCCAGCCCCAGTGGCTAGGAAGGTACAGTGGGATCACCCCTGGCTGGGGTGGGGAGGGAGGGGGCTGTTTCAGGGGGTCCCAGGCTGAACTGAGCCACAAGCAGGGGGGGAAAAGCTGGGCTGACCCCAGCTGGGGTCCCTGTTGGTGGGAGAGGGGAGGCAGGGGGGTTTAATCCCTCTCTGCCTGAACCTGCTATCCCACACCCCCACCCTCTCCATTTCGGTGGGGAAAAGTCTGGCAGAGGCTGTTCTGCCCGTGCGAGGCAGACTGGGCTGCATCCCCAGCACACCCATCCCCGTTTCAGCCAGCCATCACTGCTCCAGCTAGAGAACAGAGGGGCAGGGCCAACCCTGCTCTGTTCCAGCAGACAGCACAGCACAGCCCAGCCCAGGCCTGCAAAGCATGCTGGGATGCTGGAGGACTGTGATTTAACTTGAACCAGGAAGGGGTGTGGGACAGAAGTTCTATATCGCAGTTTGACTTAAATCAGTTAAGTCTGAATGATACTGCATTCAACCAGGTTTATCTTAAACTAGATTCAGCCATTTTGAAACTGGTATATGTGTATCAAACTTATGTTCTGTTCCAGGTTTAAAACAGTTTCTGATCATTTAAACTGGTTTATGTGCAAGTTCTGTCCCTAGCCAAAGAGAATGCTCTATGTTGGTCATGTTTCAGAAAAGCATGGGCTTGACATGGACCTCCAAGACTGTTGTTTAAAGATGTTAAGTGATTCAAGGGAAGGTTCTGTGCAACTCTTACTCTGTTTTAATACCATAATTCCTGCAAAGGTCTGGGCAGCTTTGGTTTTGTTTGCTTTTTCAGTGTCAGTCTAGGATTTGTATAGATCCCAGTTGCCACAATATGAGCACTTTTGTAGATAGTATTAAACAGCACTCTACTGAAAATGCCTGTCTTTGCTAACACTTGCATCACAGCACTAGTGAAGCTGCAGTTTTATACCAATAACAAATCTTGAAAAAGGTGCATCTAAAATGACTGCTATTGCAGCACATGTGTATACACTAGCGGGGGGCATCAGGCAGTTTATGAAAAGCTTGGTCTGGTTCCTCTTATTACTGAGATATGCTTCAGAGCTTCTTCATCAATATCTTCCCCATTGTGGCTCAGAACATTCCTGATTCATTTACAGCAGTATGTAAACCAAGGAGTAAAGGCCTTGATACCTTAATTCCCACAAGACATTCACTCTTAACTGTTGCAATCTCTCAAGAGAAATGACTTGAGTTTTGTATTGTATGATCAGTGGGGAAGATTAGAACGTATCTACTTTCTTATTCATTACATGGTCAGTTGGGAGGCAGCCAAGCCAGGGGGCCTTAAAAATACTCCTAATGTTCTCTTAAGCATAACTTTACAAATTTAATAATAGAAATGCTAGAATTAGCATTGGGAAATACAGCTCCATGAGGAATCTGTTAGAGCCAATTGGCTTTTGAGCTCACTTCCTTGAAATGCTGTTCAAGTGATGGGATAATAAATTGTGCTTTTGATTTTTACAAACAGAATTGGTCTGTCCTATAAATACTTATTCAAGGCATTTGTAAAATTTGCATTCTTTAGCCTTCAGTATTGCAGTGCTCATCCTTGTGAAGTCTTGGAGTCCCAATTATCATCCTTATTTAAAAAACAAAAAACTAAAAACTGGATAGTTATACTGTAGAGACTGGTGCTTTTCTATGTTATGGCTCACCAAATTGCTTTCTTACAGGAGATGGTTTTGGAGCAGTTGTTTGTGACATCTTCTAAGCTGTTGAACAGTCTCTCTGCACCTTTATTTCTTGCTATGGAATTGATATTACCTTCTTCAAATACAAGTCTGCTCTTCATAAGCAACTCTTCACACTATGCTCCTTGCTTTTTCTTTGACAAAACCTCGCAAAGAGGCTGTTGGTGGAGGTGCAAACCAATGACAGTTTCCTCTCCTTGCCACATCACATTTCTTCCCCCTCCTCTTCCCTTGTGCTTTATATCTCATGATGCAAAGGAAGCCTTTCAGCTGATTTCACAGTGATTTAGTGCTTTGTATGTAGCAGGGAATGAGGGAGATACTTTTTTGGCTTCTAGCTGTCCTTAGCTGCTAATAATTAACAGTGGAAATTACATTTTATTCACCAGTTAGAAGCCCCTTGCTACCTTCCCTCCTTGCACTTCCATAGCAGTGCCTGTTCAGCATTGTCCATCAGTTCTGAGAAAGGTGAGCAGCTGTCTTTCTGGCAAACACAGTACTGTTTGTGTGGCTGGCTGACGGCATAAAGATGGCATGGATGATTGATTCCCTCTTCTGCAGGGACTGTGTACATCATTTAACACCAGCACATGTAGTGTCTGGCAGTCTAGTCATATAGGAGTTCAAGCCTTGTTTCAAGTGCATTTCAAGTCCATTGTCTTCCACTGGCTCTTCAGCCTTTCACCTGCTTTTTAAAAAATGATTGTTGGTATTGATTGAGGTGTTTTTAGTTGCAGGTTACCCTTTGTTAGAATTATGGCTCTGAGGTCATAAACAGCAAATAAATTAGTGAATATCATTTATACATATACTGATGAATATTGCCTCCAACTGTGGTAAAGAGTACCCCAGGATAACACCCCCTTCCTCCTTGCTCCCACTCTCTGCTCACCAGTTGTCGGAAAAACATGTAATGTAGTTGCTATTAGAGTTGCCGTGGGCGTGTGCCAAAGACAAGCAAAGAGTAGTTGTCTGATATGTTGTGTGCATGGAGCAAGAACAGATGGTTTGGGCTGTCATGGCGGCACCCCATAGCATGGGCAAAGGCAGTGTGGACAGACATATCTTGAAACATTTTACCAGATGACTTCCTTTCCAAGGCTGGTCATTTTCACATCTCATCATGTGGCTTATGTCTTCATAGCATGAATTTTCATTCTATTAGTCTTAAATGTCATTATAAATTAATGGAAACAGTCACTTAAGCTGCCATCCAGAAACACCTTTTCATCTTCTGTGTTCTGGCCCCCACTCTCCTACTCCTTGTTCGCTCTCCTAAATAAAACAAAATCAGAAACCCCTAAATCTGGAGCTTCTAACCTCACATGCTGACTATTCTATGAGTCTATGTGGCATTTGAAATGCTCCTGAATTTTCTCAATAGAAAGTCTCTTGCATCTTGTGTATCTTTTCTCCTCCCAGGCAACCTGTGAAAGAGGGCACCAGTTTGGGTCCCATAGGATCTCCCTGAGTACATCACAGGTTTGAACTCCACATGGTAACTCTAAGCACCTGGTGAAACTAAAATATGAATAAAAGGGAAACTTTCAAGTGCAACATTTGTTAAAACAGTTAATGTTGGAAGGATTTCATTAGTGCCCATGCACCATCCAAAATATGATACTTTTGCAAAAAAAATCAGTGTCTTAAAATGCAGCGAATGTTGCAGTTTTAAATATAAATAGCTGAGGGTTTCAGCAATCCCTGTGCTGCTCTGCAATCCTTCACCATTTGCTTTGCCCTTGGATAGTGAAGTTGTCAACCTGATGTAGACAACATTTTCCATTTCTCTTAGTCTTCTGTATAAGATTTGACTAGTGGGCTATGGTTTCCGTTTTTTCTTCTCCCACTGCAACCAATGTGACATAATTTATTTATTAGCAGGGTTGGACCAGAGGAAAAGATGAGAAAATGATCAATTCAAAATGCACTACCAAATTATACAAGTTTATGTAAGGGAAAAATTGGACACAAATCAGCTTAAAATTGAGTTATTTGCTAAAACCAAATGACATTCAACAACAAAGAAAAACATTTGAGATTTATGATTTTTAAATTTCTACAAGAAATCAATGGTCAGTTTTTCTTTTCACAGTTGTTTTGAACTCAAAATACTTGTAAAAATAACTGATCAACTTAAAAGCAAGAGAATTGTGTATTCAAACATTATTTATATTCGTTATTGTTGAGTATCTGTTTAAAGACATAGTTAGTCTGTTCTCACCAATCCCTCTTTTTTGCACTAATAGTCTGCTGTCTTTCAAGTTAACAGTGTTAGGAAAATGCAGTACAGGTTTCCCTTGATTTTATGCAGGTTCTTTATGTGCGAATTCACTGTTACACGATGAGCATATTTAGACCCACCGTTCGTTATATGCAAGGTAAATTCACTCTTATGCGATCAGCATAGATGCCCCCCTGCCCAAGCAGGTAAGTCTGGGGGGGGGAGGAGAGAGGGCTGTGGCCCCACTCACCCCAACCCCAGCTGCAGCGGCCCCGGGAGCGGCTGGTGCCAGCTGCCTGCAGCCGCTGCGATGAACTGTGCTCCGCCTATCCCCCTGTGCCTGGGCTCACCCCAGCTCCTGGGCTGTGCCATGCCACGGAGCAGGCAGCTGGTGTCGGCCGCTCCCGGGGCTGCTCCGGCCTGGGCTGGGATGAATGAGGACAGGCGGAGTCCCGGGAGGTGTGGGGAGGAGCACTCACCCCGCCCCAGCTGCAGCGGCCCCAAGAGCAGCCGACACCAGCTGCCTGCACCAGGGCATGGTGCAGCCCAGGAGCAGAGGTGAGTGGGGATAGGTGGAGTACAGTGCAGCCCAGCGGCTGCAGGCCGCTGGCATCGGCCACTCCTGGGGCCACTGTAGCCAGAGTTGGGGTGAGTGCCGCTCTGTTCACTTTGCTTTGCTGCTTTGTGCAGCCCCAGGAGTGGCACCCCTCCCCCCGCCCCTTCGCTAGTCCCAGCCTCACTCCCTCCCTCTCTCACTGCCATGGGAACCTATTCCTATTTGTTACATAGTAAAGTAGGTTTGCTTTATGCAAATTCGATTTATGCGCCATTCTCTGGGAACATATGTACAGCATAAATTGAGGGAAACCTGTACTTGCTATCCGATATATAATTGTTTTATAAAGCTTAAGCAAACCTGATGTGCTGCATCCTATTTACCTCCGTCCTCCATTGCTTTCAGTGTCAGCAAGCTCCCCTGCCATGAAAGTCAGTCTTATAAGCAAGCTGTATTTCACTTCTTCCATACAGTTTGATGGACCTCATTGAACCCTGTCCTTTCTTCCTTCAAAGCATTGCAATGCCGTTCATCCTTCCCATTCCAGCTGCTGAGAATAGTTTCATAGTTTCACAGTTGGTAGGGTCGGAAGGGACCTGACGAGATCATCTAGTCCGACCCCCTGCCATGGCAGGAAAGAGTACTGGGGTCAAATGACCCCGGCCAGATGTTCGTCCAGCCTCCTTTTAAAGACCCTCAGGGTAGGAGCCAGCACTACTTCTTTTGGAAGCTGGTTCCAGGTCCTCTCCATATTGGCCACATCCCTCCTGAAGTGCGGCGCCCAGAACTGGACACAGTACTCCAGCTGCGGCCTGACCAGTGCCGCATAGAGGGGGAGGATCACCTCCTTGGACCTGCTTGAGATGCATCTGTGGATGCATGACAAGGTGTGGTTGGCCTTCCTGACCATGTCCCCACACTGTCGGCCCATGTTCATTGTGGCATCAATGATGACTCCAAGATCCTTTT
>NW_005841977.1:897506-905059 GCF_000455745.1 Alligator sinensis | reverse complement strand
TAAGACCCGTCCACCACCACCCTCTGGGTGCAGCCCTCCAGCCAGTTAGTGACCCATCTGACCATGTAGGCATCAACACCACTGTCTCCTAGTTGCTTACTGAAAATGGGTTGAGAGACCGTGTCGAAGGCCTTCCTGAAGTCCAGAAAGATTATATCCACTGCGACACCTGCATCCAAGGACTTGGTAACCTGGTCATAGAAGGCCACCAGGTTGGTCTGACAAGACCTGCCCCTAATGAACCCATGCTGGTTGCCCCTGAGCATAACCTCCCCTGCAGGCCCTCCTGGACACGTACCAGGATAATTCTTTCGAAAAGCTTCCCCAGGACCGAGGTAAGATTCACGGGCCTATAGTTTCCTGGGTCCTCCTTCCTCCCTTTTTTGAAGCTGGGGACCACATTGGCCCTTTTCCCGTCCTCCGGCACATTGCCCGAGTGCCATGAGTGCTCATAGAGCTGTGCCAGAGGTCCCGCAATGACCCCTGCTAGTTCCTTCAGCACTCTGGGGTGGAGATCATCAGGACCTGTGGATTTAAATACATCTAGTCACTCCAGAAGTTCCCTGACAAGGTCCTCATTAACCCTTGGTCTGGGTGTGCCACCCACAGGACCTTCGGGGGGGCTAGTGGGGGAAATATCTGGGTCCCTCCTGAGAAATACAGAGGCAAAGAAATTGTTGAATATATAACCTTTACCATCAGGTGAGATGACCAGATTTCCTAGCGTGTCCTGCAGAGGCCCCACGTTACTTGGCACCTTCTTTTGCCCCCCTATGTATTTGAAAAAGGACAATAGTGTGTATTTTGATCCTCTTTGGTTTGTATTACAGTCTTCTTCCATTGGGCCTTTCTGTTTCTACTCTCCCTGTTCAAAATCCTCCTCTGCTCCCAGTGTTCATTATGTGTTTATCCTCATCTCTTCCACATACTCCTCCATTTTTATCCTACCCTGTATTCCTGTCAGATTCTGCATCCATCCAACCTTCTGGTGTTCTCTTTCCAGTCTTTCTAAATACCTCTTGCTGCTTGTGCCCTTACCTTAAATTTTTCTTTGCTCCTACCATATGCCCAGCAGCCCTTTATATCCTCTTCCCATTGTTATTTTTTATTCCTTCCATATTACCCCCTGTTCTTGAAGGAGGCTTTCCCCTTGTATCCCAGCTTGACCACCTTTTAGTACATCTCCTTCATTCACACTCTGCTGTTTTGAAATATCTTTTGACTTTAAATAAATTAATACTACACTTTACCAAACAGCTAAAATATTAGGAGTGCAGCCAAGCACATTGAAGTTAAGAATGTTAGGAATTTAGGAGGAGGGCACATAGGACAGATGGGGCTCAGGGAGGGTCATGTATGTCACAACCCAAAGTTGTGGATTTTTTGATTGTGTGCGCTTCGGCACCGCTAAATTATGTTCCCGCTGAATTGCAGCTCTTTTGCACAACGGAGTGTTCCGTTGTTATAGAGAACCCGCGTGCAGAAAAGTGTTTCCCGCCGTTTTGTAGCCTTCTTTGCATTGTGCATTTCTCTTGCATTATAGTGATGCACGCTGCAAAGGAGTTCCCGCCATTTGTATTAAGATTTGAGCCACATTATTGGCCGGTCTTAATTTAGGCACACATGGCGGCTAGCTATTGGCTTGCTAGCCGTACAAAAGGCTTGGGTGGTTTCCGCCCAAGTTGGAGAGAAAGACAGAGAGAGAGACGGAGAGACGGATCTCTAAGCACTGTGGGTCCTTTCGAACCCAGCGTGTCTTTCTTAAGAAGGCGATAGAGGCTCCAATTGCTGAACCCCCGGAGCCTAGCAAACTCCGGGGCACCACTTACCGACGGCCTCTAGCCTCTCCCCGTCACCGATCGCAGTCCAGACGAATCCCTACCCTAGAACCCAGTTATCGAAACCACGGAGTCTGAACCACTCCGAGGATCCTGGGAACCGAGTTTTAGAGTCCTCCAACGAGGATTGAAGCGGAGCTGTACCTGGAAACTGTCCAGCCTGCACCGCGACCATCTCCGGTGTGTGCACACAGACGGGCCCGGCTTGCGCCCGGTGAGGACGGGACCGGGTGCCGGCCCGCACAATGTAGTGGAGGAAAATGTTGGCTGTGGGTGCCTACCTGCCCGTTACAGAAATGCGAAGGTGTGTATTAAGTAAGGGAGGGAACTGTGGGAGGAAAAGAACGGTTTCAGGGTAAATCAACCAAATGCACCCTGGAGCACTGACTATTCCTTCTGCAACCACAGAACTCTTATGATTCTAACTGAGGTTCTGCTTTGAACACGGTGCTGTAAAATACTAGATACTATGACCTTCACAGCAACATCATAACTCTAACACTACCACAGGTATTATGAACCTTAGACTTTTCAGCTAGAACACCCAAAATCCGTTGACGCGTCTGTCTTTTTTAATCTTTGTGCCTCGGTTCCATTGTCTGAAATTGGGGTAATGAGTTTGTGAATATAAAATTACTGATTCATAAAGAACTACGGTACTGTGAAAGCTTTGCAGGAAAGATCAATGGGAAATTAATAATTCTGTATGCAATGCAAGGTCTGAATGCGGGGAAATAAATGAATTGAGCCACATATTCATTGAAGGGAAAAAAGAAATATTGAATAGCTTATTCCATTCAGTAAGCTCTGTCCATCCTGTGCACTAAGATCCTCTAGGGAAAAAATAGTAAGTAGTCAAGCAAATAAAGACTGTGTCATAATATTCAAACACAGGAGGTGCATTTTAAGATTCTATAGACACCATTACTACTTGCATTTCCTCATTTTAGTGATTGACCTTGCACTAAGGTCAATCACTTTGCGACTGACAAATGATGCTTTATGACTTTAACGGTGCTTTCTTGTGTACTGGCTTTTACTTGAGTCTTCCTGCCTAGAGCAGGGGGGCTGGACCCAATTATCTGCAAAGTCCCTTCCAGCCCCTAACAATCTATGAATCTATGAAAATGAAAAGCAGGAAATTCCATTTTGGAGATTTATTGACCCTCCCCTCTTCATGGCTTCAGCATCAACATGGAAACTTTGTAAGTCCACATTGCAGACTTACAACTCTAACTAACAAAGCAGCTGATAGTATAGCAACCTACTCCTGCTGTGTGGATGCCCTAGAGAGAAGAGTCACACCTTGGTGCCGGTTATTTTTACAGGTGTTTACTAATAGTGCTGTTATGCCGATACTCAGGAATTGGGTTCTCTTCCAGATTCCAAGGAGAGTTTACTATGGCCTATTATAAATGATTTACCTGAGTACCCTGCCCACCAGTAACATTCTGGATTTCCCCAGCATCTCCCTTGCTTTTTTCCTATCTCAGGCTGCTCTCTGACAATGGGAAAATTCACAGTACTTTTAGTAAAAAGCTATACCCCGGAGAATTATGCAATTATGCACCCACGCCACTGTGCATATAAAATGTATGACTGTGCATAATTGCATAATTTATGCATAATTTAACCTGGGCGGACTCTGTGCCTCCACTTCCATGGGAGGCCTCCACTTCCAACACTCCAGGTGGGAGCCATGTGGAGGCATCAAGCATTGTGGTACGTGATTGGACAGCTGGTGAGTGGGAAGAGGAGCTCCTGCCTGCAGGAGGGGAGGGTGGGTGTGGGTTGATGTGGACCCCCCCTGCCACTTCCCCTCTTTCCCCCATGGTGCACAGTCAATGCTAGTGGCAGCAGCAGCAGCAGCAACAGCAGGCAGTGGCAGCAGCATGCAACTGGCTGAGTCCTGGGGGCTGCACATGGTGGCACGGAGCTGGCTTGGCCAGTCCACTGACCTGCTCCTTCAACCCAGACCAAGCTGTCTCTGCCAGCACGTGAGGCTTTCATAGATTCCTAGATGTTAGGGTCGGAAGGAACCTCAATAGATCATCGAGTCCGACCCCCTGCATAGGCAGGGGAGAGTGCTGGGTCTAGATGACCCCAGCTAGATGCATATCCAACCTCCTCTTGAAGACCCCCAGGGTAGGGGAGAGCACCACCTCCCTTGGGAGCCCGTTCCAGACCTTGGCCACTCGAACTATGAAGAAGTTCTTCCTAATGTCCAGTCTAAATCTGCTCTCTGCTAGCTTGTGGCCATTATTTCTTGTAACCCCCGGGGGCACCTTGGTGAATAAAGCCTCACCAATTCCCTTCTGTGCCCCCGTGATGAACTTAAAGGTGGTAGTGGCAAGTCCAGTGGGACCAAATGGCCTTGTATTCTGTGGCAGCCTGTGCCCCACAGTGGCCTGGTGGACCAGATAAAAATGTTCTGGGGTCATATATGATGCATGGGCCATATGTTTAACATCCCTGTCCGGTTCTGTTCGTCATGCATCTGCTGATGCACGATAAAGTGCCATTAGCTTTTCTGATGGCTTCGTCACACTGCCGACTCATGTTCATCTTGGAGTCCACTAGGACTCCAAGATCCCTTTCCACTTCCGTGCCACCCAGCAGGTCACTTCCTAGGCAGTAGGTGTGCTGGACATTTTTCCTCCCTAGGTGCAGCACTTTGCATTTCTCCTTGTTGAACTGCATTCTGTTGTTTTCTGCCCACTTGTCCAACCTGTCCAGGTCTGCTTGCAGCTGTTCCCTGCCCTCCGGTGTGTCCACTTCTCCCCATAGCTTTGTGTCATCCGCAAACTTGGACAGAGTACACTTCACTCCCTCGTCCAAGTCGCTGATGAAGACATTAAAGAGTATCGGTCCTAGGACCGAGCCCTGCGGGACCCCACTGCCCACACCCTTCCAGGTCAAAACCGACCCATCCACCACGACTCTCTGGGTGCGACCCTCTAGCCAATTCACCACCCACCGGACTGTGTAGTCATCCAAGTCACAGCCTCTTAACTTGTTCATCAGTATGGGGTGGGATACCGTATCGAAGGCCTTCCTGAAGTCTAAGTATACGACATCCACCCCTCCTCCTGTGTCCAGGCATTTCGTAACCTGATCATAAAAAGAGAATAGATTAGTCAGGCATGATCTGCCTGCTACGAACCCGTGCTGGTTTCCCCTCAGCATAATTTGTCCTGCCGGGCTCTCACATATGTGAGCCTTGATAATTTTTTCAAAAACTTTGCCAAGGATGGATGGCTGGCTTACAGATCTGGAAGTGGGAGCTGTGTGCCATTGGGACAAGCCGACTGGCTCTGTGCCTCTATGTGGGGGTTCCAGTGGGAAGCGTGGAGCCAGCCCAGCCTGATGGCATGTGACTCTGTGCATCCATGTGGGCTTCCTGTTGGAGTGCTGGAATCCCCACGTGAAGGCATAGACCCCATGGAATGCAAATTCTGCCTCCAGCGCCACATGCAGACCCCAGGACTCAGCACATAATTTAAAATCTTTCTGCACATAATTTTGAATTTTGGACAGTAATTTTGATGGGTCTTTCTATTAGGAAGGTGTCTGAAATATGACTTATTGATCTTAATAGATAGGGATAGTTCTCAGAGGCCATGTGACTTGTTTGGCAATGGCTGATTCTGCCAGATCCTAGTGTAGGCATGAGAGGTCACCTAGACCTTTGATGCATAGGCAGGAGTTTTTTGGGGGAGTGGAGGCTGCCCAGGCCTTCTATCCCCTTGCTTTAGGCTACAATCTAAAGGCCAGACTGAGTCCAGACATTTGGTGCCTCCAAATGGCTGTATTTGTATAAGCATCCAGGAATTGAACCTGGGTCCTCTGTGTGGTAGACAAGGATTCTACCACTGAACCACGGGATATTTTTTCTGTGACTTGTACACTGATTGAAATATGAAGTCCGGTTTAAATTCTTGGGAAGTAGAATGCATTTTATTTGGAAGCACTGGGAAAAAGCAGTCAAGTCCCAGGAGGATAAGAAACCTCTCCTCTCTTTGCAGTGACCCCTCACACCAATCTAGGAAAAATGATTCTGAGGTCAGCGGGGAGACCCATCTGGTTGTCATCCCCTGGGGGAAGGCTTCTCTGAGAAGGGGCCTCAGAGGAAAAAGGGGAGCTGGCCACAAGCAGAAGGGGGTGAAGGAATCTTCCATCCTTGGCAGAGGATTGCAGTTCTATACATAGGATTAATATAGAGATAATAACTTGAGATATAGAAATGTCTTTGTGCAGCAGCTTGTCTTTAGACCAACAAACACAAATTTGGGCATCGGCCTCTAAAGCCTGAATTTATTTTAGAGATGGAAAAACCCCTAAGCTTAAAATTGTTAATTTTTATTTATTTATTGGGAATGGTTTGTCAGTATTATGACTGAAAGATTTTTTTGTCTTTAATTTGTCATCCGTTCTCAAATTCCACTTTAAAAAAAAATCATAATACTGAGAGGCATATGGGCCGCATCCAGAGGAGCATGGCTGTGCAGCATGTGTTGCCGCAAACACATCTGCGGTGCCGTGTACAGCACGTTTAGATGTTCTCCTTGCTGCAAGGGCACACTGCCTATGCATACACTGCTCCGCTTTTTTTATTTTCATAGGTTTTTTTGGCTATCCAGGGGTCAAAAAAACTCACAGAAAAAAAAGTGGAGCAGCGCATGCACAGACAGCGCGCACCACTCAAAAACAGAGCCGGCCTGCTTGGAGCCATGCTCTGGCTGCTGACCAGGGTCCGTGCAGCAGAATCACCACTGCTGCAGCTCCGGGAGGCCCCCAGGACCTCAGGTAAGGCTGCTGGGGCAGCCTCCCCTACCCCACCCCAGGGTAACTTGTCATGTGCCAAAGGTCTCATGGCACAGGCATTCCCTGGGAACCAATAGTGGCAGCACAAGATGCGCTGCTGCTACTTGTCCCCGGAGAATCAAACGTCCACGCTCATCTGGACGCAGCCATGAGGTTTTTTTCTGGTAGGTGTAAATTGTTTGTAATGCTTTTTATAATCAGTTTGGCTGCAAATTGGTTGTCCACAATGATCTTGACTCTTTTGGGTCTTAGAATGCCACTTTTAAAGTTGGAAGCTGTTTAAGCAGTAATTTTGCTTGAATGTCAGTTAATAAATATGCTTTATCACCTAATGTGCTTGTCTCCAAGAAGGTAAGCAATCAAATCAGGCATATGCTAAAATGGTGTCAGATGTCACTGACAAAAGTATTCCACACCGAAAGTGATCTGATAATGTCCTTTTTGTATTGCTACTGTAAATAAGTCTTTTAAAAACAAAATGGGTTTCATAATTTCAAGAAACGGGTCATTTATAATGTTGCTTCAGAGAGCAAAAAGATCTTTTTTGGCCTTTAGGGATGAGTACTTCTTTCTTGCATAACAAAATATTCATTTTTTAGCATTAAGTGATGTAACATGAAAAATGAATGTAGGAATCACTGCTTATTCCAGATTTTACAAGCTGGTAGTGCCTGTGACGTACACGGCCTCAAAGTCTGCATATTTTTTTTCAAGCTTCATTTACCCAGAAAACGAAAAAATAAACTGTCACTCTCAGAATTTATTATGACATAAACATTAACCATCTAAAAATACTGCTTATTTCAGTGCTTATTCCAATCAGAAATTGTCACAAGCGTTTTTTGGGGGGTTTTTTACAGGAAATTACAGGCTCATCTGCTCTGAAATACG
>NW_005841977.1:895255-897496 GCF_000455745.1 Alligator sinensis | reverse complement strand
CACTCACTACTTACATGAAACAGCTCCTTGATATCGAGTCCATTTAGTAAAATCTTTGCCCAGTGAAAGCACTGAGCTGGGGACTAAGACATCAGGGTCCTAATCCTTATATCAAATATTTTTATGTAATCCTCTACTACAAAAAATGAATAATACCTCATGGGTGAAGTAAGACTTGCTTTAATATTTGTAAAGCACCAAGAAGCTCCTAATGGAATGAACAATAGAAATACTAGGTATCTTATTAAATATAGACCAGTTCAGTTGAAAGGGGGGCTCCAAGGATAGACCATGGGATATGTAGCTGATTCACATCCATTTTACACTGATATGGCTTGTATTTACAAGTCACAGTTCACAGTTTGGCACCTCTCTCCAGCCTGAACTTCAGCATTAAAAATGAAATGCTAATCATGGGATGGATCTTCTTGTCAGAGACCAGATCTCTCGCACTATCCTCCTAATCTGGTGTAGACCAGTGTAGTTGGAAAGAGAGGAAGAACCAAACTGGGGTGTTAGAGTGGAAGAAACTACTTATTTCAGTGCTCTTAGACATTGTTGAGTGGCTTGCAGTAAAGACCATGGTATTTCCTGAAGATAAGTGACAGTGTTCAGGGACTGCAGGAAGTGTCTGCATCCCACTTTCATAATTAATGTTTTGAGGAGGAGGGAGAAGATCCTGTGGGATAAATTAGCATTCATTGAGTGTATATGGAAACAAAGGTTAGGCCAACTAATATTAAATACGCACTGACCCAGGCGGATTTTATTGGCCTTTTAAAACTAACTGTTAAGGTGTATTTTTCATGTGCTATCTGCAGTCTGCTATTCAGGAAGCATTTTTCTTATTGCTGAAAAGTTTTAATAAGCTTGTGTCTTGTAGCATTTCAAAATCTGTCTCCTAACAAACTTGCACAGTCCGTTTTGTCTGCACTGCATGTGTCACTCTTTTTCCAAACTGAAACATCATTAGCTTTTAGCCTTTATGTGCTCAGCAAAGTCTTAGAAAGTTAACATCTGGGCTTTGCCATTAAACTGTGTGCCTGTTCTGTAAACAGCTACATTGGCTGTTCTAAAATCTAGTAGATGGTCATCACATTTAAAATCAAATGGCAGCAGTCCCGTGTGAACTGAAAGCAGTAAATAGTATACAGCTGGTCTATCTTCCAAAAGAACATCAGCTTTGCATCTTTCTGTACAGGATACAGAATAGCAGTTTAAATAGTGCATGGGCTGTTCTTTCGTTTGGCTTTCTAGTGATTTCATTTTTGCTATTTCTGATTCTTTTTTCATTAGTTGCAATTAGACTTAGTTGCAACTCTAATGTTTCCCTTGACTATTTTTTTGTAATCTGAAGATTTCCAATACTTATATATAATGGGAAATCTCACCTTCATGTCTGAAATTCTTGCAAATATCTAATTTTTAATGAACTACAGTCCCAGGTTCTACGAAATGGATGTGACTTTGAATTAGTAGTTGGCGTTTCAATTTGACTTTGCACAGCCAGTGGCAAGCAAGAAGTAATATTGGGTGGTTCTTTAAAAAAAAAAAAAAAAGTGTGGAGTTAGAATTCTTTCTGCATTGCAAGTATAGAGACTGAATAAATTAGGCCCTTTTTGATTTTGAATCCTGTTTGATTTTCTAAAACCACTTAAACACTTCCTTTAAAAAAATGGGGGCAGATAATTTATGTGGATTCCACCTTCTGTCAGCACTTGAAAGCATTTCTTTTTTTTTTTTTTTTAAGTAACATCTAGCCCTTGTTGAAAGTATGAGAGAATTTCTGCCACCAGGGGTACATTTAAGGTAGAAAAGGACAAGCTTGGCAGAAAATAATATCTCATTGCAAATATAACAACTGTATCTTACCAGAAAGTAACATTTTCAATTGGATCTGTTAGCAAATGTCCTGATTACAGTTACTTACCATTCTCCTTAATGTTTCATAATGATTTGTTGTTCCAGCTCTTTGCATTACATTAAAACCTTAGTGACTACCATAGAAAAATGCCTTGTGGTTGGCTGTAAACATATGGAGCCTGTGAGTACAGGATTGGATGCTTTGAAGAATTTTCACACTTAAAAGAAGATCTAAAGCATCAACATCTGTGGAGTACAGTTGAGACGGAAATGTGTTTTTGCTTTGCTGGTGCCATATGACCTTTACCAAAATGATCAGGGTGTGGGGAAGGGAATGTCACTCACATCACCCTTGGTGGATGTGCATATTTAGAGCAC
>NW_005841977.1:842865-895224 GCF_000455745.1 Alligator sinensis | reverse complement strand
ATTCCTGCTTTTTACATCAGTGCTCTGAGATTTTTGAAGACTAATAATCAGGAGCTCTGTTAAGCAGAAACAATTCTGTTAACTGGGTCTTGACGGCATAGCAGCTGCAGAGCCTTATTTTGATCAGAGACAATTTGGCCACTGTATTGCAGACGTGAGAGGACAAATTAAGTCTGTTATTGCCTTCCTTAACCAGACGGAGAATTTTGTGGTTCAATCATAGTACTGGAAATGTTAGGGCTCTTTCTCCCAAGAATGTCACTGGGAGTCTTCCCAAATCACATGGAGTAGATTTACTGGTTGGGACTACATGTAGAGTGCTGCTCATAAGAGACAGACATCAGCTTTTCTCATACATCCATGCCCCACATCTAAAATATTTTGTTCAGCTTCAAAGAACATCTTTAAATTTGGGTTAATGAACGAAGAGCATTTGTTCCCTCCAGAAACATTAAACACTGTACAGTATTCAAAGTCCTGTGGTATTGCACCAGAAAGGGAATTATTTTTATTGTTTTTCACTGCTTGTTTTCCACATAGTGCTACATGTTGCAAGACAATGACCCATTTTTATGGGGTTGCTGCAGCCAGAAATGTTTTAAATTGAATTTTTACACATGCAAGTCGGCTCTTTTTCATTATGTGAAAAGAAGTTTTCCACTATGCCCTCTTTTGTCTACAGTGCGGGTGATATTAAAAGCAATACTTTCCAGGTCCGTTATGCAGTTTAGGGGCACTGTAAAAATCCCAGTGCACTTTTGTGACAACCCAAAATTTTAACTTTATTTTCTGAAATAGCATTCAGGACAAAAAACCTTCCGAGTCCCAAGCATATGCTTGGTCTCCTTGATCGAACCAGTGTATTTGGGAAATTCCTGGCCTTTTTAAACCAGTTTCTCCAATGTTCTTACATTAACAGTGACTGCTGGGCTACATGCCAGCAAACCCAAAGTGATATTTGTCTTTGATCACCAGCACATGCTTGCATATTGGGCATTTCCTCTGCTCTGCCTCTATAATTCTGCTCTTGGCAGCAGGAAGCCTTGAAATACCTGAGAGCCTTGCTCTCCAAAATATCCTTGAACAGTGTTCTTGGACAGTATTTGAAATAGCCTGTTTGTTAAATGTTTGTCCCAATGCGCAAACCAAACTTGAATGAATAGATCTAATAGTGTCATATCTTAAAGCCTCTGTCATCCTTTTTAGCTGACTTGTATATGAAAATAGCTTTTAGTTAAAGTGAAGCAAATATGTCATATAAATGAAGTATCCAATATGGGAAAGCTGGTCAAGTTACTGGATTTTTTTTAGGGATTTTAGTGTATCCATTAAGTTGCTAGCCTCAGAGTTTAAATATTTAAAGGCTCAATATATGGCGAAAGGCAAATGAGATGCACAGTGATGCAAAAATTCTTTGCTTTATGAAACTCTTGTGTTTAGTAGCAAGCATCATTTGTTGTACAGTGTTCATTGCTCGCTGTACAGAAATGGAAGATCCTGATGCAATATTCCCTCTGACAGCAGGGTGCTTCTAGTTAATATGCTTCTCTCACTATATTGCTGCTGTAGTATGCTGAAAGATTTCTATTGTTTTAGGGATGAGTCATGCAGCTCGTAGCAGATGGTATAAGTAGCAAAGGCACAAAGTTACCAGGGGAGCTTACAGGGAACTTTTAGGGCTCCCGGGGAATACTGAGAGAGTCAGAGAGGCAGGTATAATTGGATAATGGAAGAGAAACCCTTGAAAAAGCTAAGGAGTAAAGCCTGAGGGCAGAGACTTTTGGAATAAGTAAATATCCTTAAAAACAGACTAAAGCAGTGTAGGGAGCACAGGGGAGACTGGAGAGCTGGGTCTCCAGAAAGAAGGCTAAAGCTGCTGAGAACTAAACAAAACCAAATTGGCTTTAATGTGCGTGTGTGTTTTGTTTTTTTTTCTCCTCACAGTTGCTTTAGGTCGCAATCAGCCCCTGAAAAAGGAGAAACCAAAATGGAAAAGTGATTACCCAATGACGGATGGACAGTTGCGCAGTAAAAGAGACGAGTTCTGGGACACGGCACCAGCTTTTGAAGGTCGTAAGGAAATTTGGGATGCCCTCAAGGCTGCTGCTCATGCATTTGAGAGCAATGATCATGAACTGGCACAAGCGATCATTGACGGTGCAAACATAACGCTACCACATGGTAGGTTTGTTTAAGATAGGTGGATCCTGTGGAAGTATAGCAATAATTATGGGAAATACAAATGGAAGGGTTGTGATTACACATTTCCATCTGGGGGGGAGAGACTCTCTCCTCTCACCTCAAATCACTTATTTCTTGATGTAGCTTTCATTATGGAGTGATGTATTTCTCTGTTTTCTGTATTGATGTTTGAAGAAGCCAGAATTATGCTGGGACATAGAAAAAGATGACAAAAGACAGACATTTCCAGTTACCTAAAACTTGAAGATATAAATTTTACAATGGGCATTAACACCTATACTTTAAATCATGACCTTCAAAGGTGACCCTGCCTTTTAGGATGTTGCTGGGAAATCACATGTGGGTACTTTTAAAGTACAGTTTTGTTAGACTCTTCCAGCCACCCATATTAACCACATTTGTTTCCTGGTCTTCAGGGTGACTTTATAAGACAGGGTGTATGGTGATTTAATTGGTTCTTTGGGGAGGAAGAAAATCTTCCAAAGCATCTCATAATGTTTGCAAGCTGCTCTGAGATGTTAAATGAAAGGCACTATGTGCTGTGAGTGCTTTATTGCTTCATGTATTTCCCCTTCCATTCAATCTGTAGGTTTGATATTTGATTGTCCTTAAGCTCTCTTTTCCATATGTACAACATTTAAGCATAGGGAATTGAAAACTTCTCATTCATTATTTTTATGCATGATAGGATTTGGTTCAAATTATCCTTCACTAAGATTCTTAATATGCAGAGGGTAAGGGCTTAAGTACCTGCTTTCAAATACACTTGCAGCTGCTGTTAACTGAGAGCCTCAAGGTTTTAGAAAATTAAGGGAATATGCCCAAACTGGAGCCTAGGTTTTCCATGCTTGTATGCTCTCTTTAGGCTCTATCTGGAATCCTCCATGTCTAAAGCAGAGTAAAGAGGGATGCAAGTATACACCTGCTAGATTTGTGGAACCTGAACCTGCTTTAGAAAAAGTATACAGATGCACTGCACACCCCAGGGGAAGCAAGTGTAATTTGGCTCTCTGAGATTCAGTTAACCCTGCTAATTAGTGGCAAAACCTGTGTGAGTATAAGATTGTATTCCAGACAAATATGAGAAATATAAAATATCCCATCTCTTGCTTTATGTATTGATCCGTAGGTACTCTTCTAGTGCTGCCACGTTAGTTCATTCATTTGTTCCATTAACTGTTATAAAAGCCTACACAACTCTTTGGGTGAAGCCTGCTGAATAGGCTTACTCATGGTTGATTTACTGATCCCTGTAGTCCCCTTCCTTGCTAACCAGAAGACTCTCCCTGTTCACTAAGCAGAGCATGTGGATGAGGGAGACATCACATTATCCAGCATGAGGCTAAAGCCTCTCTATACTTGGACTTCTGTTTTTCTGTCTTACTCCATCATAAGGTACTGTGGACTCTGCAGCAGTATGTTGGTGCTAAATTCTGCTGCCAGGCTGCCTTGTT
Organism: Alligator sinensis; assembly: GCF_000455745.1. Classification (NCBI taxonomy): domain Eukaryota; kingdom Metazoa; phylum Chordata; order Crocodylia; family Alligatoridae; genus Alligator; species Alligator sinensis. The sequence continues at coordinate 891,568 of NW_005841977.1, read as the reverse complement.
CTTGCACTTCAGTGATGACTTCTGTAATGGTTTCAGTTAAAATTCAGAAATTGATTTCAATATGAAATGAAGTGAAACCGGCAGTAAAGTGTCTCTCTCTATTGTTTGTTTTTTCCTGTCAAATAGCACTTGTTGTATTGTGCCTCTAAAATATAGGGTGCTACCGGATTTTTATATTTCCAGCACAACTACACTGTAGACATTGTTACAGATAAGCTGGTAATGTTGGCAGCTGGGGAGATGGGGTGGGAGTTCAGGCTTTTAGGAACTGGATTTTCAGGAAATTTCTGCCAAAATGGGAGACTGAAGTAATTAATAGTTTTAAAAATCAACATTTATTGGGATGAGTGGGAAAGGTTAACATCATAAATTTTGAGCGCTTTCAGAGTCAGGAATACAGTGCTGAACTGATTTGCACTCTTTGCCATACCAAAGAGGTTTTGTTTTTGTTTTGTTGGGTATTTTTAAACAAAAGGGTTACTAGATTTATTGTTTAATTTTTATAATAAAAATACTGGCATGTAGATCATCTCCCACCATGTGTTCTTATTGCTGTAACCTTAGTCTTTTTTTTGTTTATTTACAGTCATTGAGCCTTGTTTTAAATTGAATTTTTAAGCTGTTTAGAATAGATTCTGTCTCTTAGCATGTGGTTGTGCAGTGCCAGGAAAATGGGGATATCATCTTGACTGAAGCTTCTGGATACTAGCAAAATACAAGTGATCAGTGAAAAATTAATTATTTTAAAATATGAAAGCTTAGAACCCAGAACATGGTTTGCAGTGGTGGAAGGAGGGTGAAATTTTATGAGATTCTCCAACTGAATTATACAGATCCCTACCCATGATATTTTGACAACATCTAGTTACACATTTGTTGTAAACATTGAAGAAGGATAGAAAGGAATTGCCACGTTGATGTGAAATGTGTGGTATCAAGCCATGCAAAGGGGGCTTGATGCCAGCCCCCCTGAGCACCCCCTGACCCCCGCCTGCTCTCCCAGCCCCATCAATGGTTGCCCCGTTCAGCCCCAGCTCCTGGCTCTTTAAAAAATAAAAAAGCCCCACACTCAGGGGCTCCTGCCAGGTGGGGGAGCGATCCCTGCTGCCCCCCACTGCCCTGCACTGTGTGGGGGGCACTGCTACGAGTCCCCATCCCCTGCCGGCTCTCCCAGCCTTGCCCATGGCTGACCTCTGGCCCCAGCTGCCGGTTCTTTAAAAAAAAAAAAATCCCACACTCACTGGCTGCTGCTGCAGCAGCCGTCGGGGCTGCTGGGAGCTCGTGGCAAAGCTCCCCAACATAGCACAGGGCAGTGGGGAGCAGCGGGGATCACCCCCCCAGCCTGGCAGCAGCCACTGAGTGCAGGGAGTGAGATTCAGACAAAACGATTTGGGACAGTGATTCGAATCACTGAATCGAATCACTGTCCCCTAAATCAGTCGAATCCGAAGTGAATACTAGCTGCTTTGCACAGGCATTCTGCTTATTCACATGTGTATTTGTTTATTTGTACTGGTACTGATCTGTGTGTATGAAGGCAGGCATGCGTTAAGGAAATCAGGTTTCATGCACCGTATAGCTTTGACTTGTTAACGGACAGAAAGAGAGAGACTTTTTTTTTTTGTTTGCTTGTTTGGGTTTTTTTGTTTGTTTGTTTTTGTTTACTAAATGGGCTTGTGAAGCATATCTTACTCATGCACAGTGAAGTTTTAAATCCCAGTGGTTTATCTGTTTTTTGTTCTTTTTTTTTTTTTTTTTTTTAAAGAAAAGCAAACCCCTAAAATTGGGTAATTCTCTGATGTTTTTTCTTAGAACACTCATTGCAGTTTAGGAGAAGCATTGTAATATAAAGGATAGATATCTGTCCCTTCAGTGGGGAGAGCACCAGTATCACTAGTTCAGGCCAGTAGCTTCCATAGCACAAGCAATAGTAAATTTATGGTGGTCTTTAGATGGTCCTAGAATTGGTTATCTTTAATGTCACCTGTGCCACCATTTAGCTAGACTGTTGTACATTTGTGGTTGGAGAAGGGAAGAAACGTGTGCACATGTATTTTTATGTACATATGTGCACATCTTGAAGTTCTGGGACTTCAGCATCCCCACAGTATTACCTGCAGGCTGGATCCTGTCTTGAGGCCTATAGAAGAAGTGTTGTATACAGAGCATTTTTGAGAAGTTAGAAGTCAAGGTTGCCTATACGCAATTAATCAAGTCTGCTGGAGTGTGGTAATTGCTGCACTCCAGCAGCCTCCTGTGTCTTGTGTATCAGCATCCCTGCGCTTAAAAATGGCAGCAGGGCACTTGAACTAGAGCTCGTCAATACACTGATACACGAGACAGGGCAGTGCTATAATTAGAGTAGATCTCAGAGCCGTCTTTATTAAAGCACCCCCACCCCACCCCTGGAGCGTGTGTGAAAGTGCCTAGGTTGTATCTGAACCACACTGGACGCATCTACACATGCAATTAATGCAAAGCAATAAACTCTGGTGCTTCTCACGCTGGAGTTTATTGCTCCCAGAAATGCTTTTTTTGTTGCCTTAGCTCATGGACATGAACAGCACATCACCTGTAGTATATACTGGCAACTTCGACACCAACCAGTTCATCCGAGAGCTGCAGCTGTTCTCCAGCAGTCAAGGCCGCTTCCCTGAGAGCAAAGTCACGCTGTGCTTTGGCGAAGAGTTCCTAGATGCAGTGCCTCTGCACTGTAAACTTGAACTAAAGCTCGTCAGTACGCTGATGCATGAGACAGGGCAGTGTTATAATTAGAGCAGCTCTGGCTAATTTACGGTGTTTCAATTTTAGAGAGCACTTAAAGAATTCTTTATTTTTAATCTTACACCACCCAGGTACAACCACCCTCCTCCCCACCCTTAAACCCATTAGTAGATGTTGTTCAGGAATACAAACATGATAACTTGGATTTCAGGCTATGAACATTAGAAAGTAAGATCCTCATCTTCTGCAAAATCATCCATAAAACCATTCCATTCCATTCTTCCACTTACTTAAAACAAGAGTTTCAAGCAAAGGTATTTAAAAATATCTTAAAACTTGATATTTTAAAGCATTTAAAAATTGTAAACATTTTAACTTAACTGTTGGCAACTGGATTTAGTCTCAAACGTTTATATGCCTAGAGGTTTCTGATTTTGCTTCTTTTGCTTTTCAATGTAGTCCTATAGGTCATGGCTTTCAATACTAATAAACCTTGAAATATTAGTGTCAAAATCCAGTGAAAATTCAGGAAATTTGTATTTGTGTATGTTTTTACCTTAATGTTATTGAAACTTGGCAAGTTTTTCATGTAACGTCTTCTCCTTTGAAGGACTCACTCTTATGGAAAATGGTGCAATAACCTGTTTACTTGATAGACTAGAATATCTCCTTTTGTCTCATTTAAATTTATGCATAACTTAGGGCTTTTAAAAAACATTTCTACCACTTTTACTGTGCCTGAAAGCTACATATGATGTGTCTGTATATTGATAATGCATTCTTTACAAAATGTAAACTTTTGAAGAATTTTGGGTGTTGTGCACTTTCTATAATCCTATAGATAAGCATGGCTCAAAAATGGATTTCCAAGTAAATTCAGGAACAATTCTTCCCATGAATCCTTCTTGAGGAGCCTGTTGGAGAAACTTTGATGTAAACTTGTCTGTCTGCCACTCCTTTCCTCTCCAGCATACACGTGCACAAAATAATTCCTCATTCCACCAAAAAATGTTGAAAAGAAAAGAAAATCAGAGTCTTCTTAGAATTGTTTTTAAATGGATTGTCTTAAGTGACTAACTTTTTCCTCATCCAGAGTTTAGTTAATGTGAATATTAGATAGTTAAATATTTGTAGCAAAAGTGTGTGCTTTTAACAGTAGACTCAAAGAAACAAGATGAACAATAAAAAAGCTTATGGTGTGGATTTAGAGTGACATATCCCCTCTGTCATGGTCCTGTCTTCTCGTTCACCTGTTTTAAATTTAAAAATAAGAAATAACATTATCCCTAACTTTTACATTTATCTAACATCTTAAAGTAGTACCACCTTAATAACACACTAATATGGCTGTTTACATTTAATGAAGAACACTTTTTATATATACCTCTCAGCAGTTAAAAAAAAAAAAAAATGCAGAAAGAAGGGTCTGTTGGGGCCCCACTACACATTGCATTTATGCCATGATTAACAGGTTAATCAGAGCATAAATGGCAAGGGTGCTATATGTGCACCCAATTTAGGGCACCATAAAATGGCAAACCATCCATAAAAAAATGTTCCACATTATAACATAGATCCTTTCTATGGTTGATTTGCATGATGCTTTAAAATCAGTGTATGGCACATCCTGGATTGTGCCAGGGCTAGGCCAGCAATCAGGTGATTGTCAGCCCCAACCCCAGGACAACACCAGAGCTGACAATAAACTGACAGGCTGGAGTCTCAAGATGGCTCTGGGACAGACCTGGGTCATGCCGGGCTCCAGAAACCCGGCTTTTAACTTGCTGGTGTGGGGAAACCCAGAATCACGTTCCTTCACTGGCAAGTAGAAAGGACGTGATTGGGATCTGATCCATGATTCCAAAATTATGCCTCCTGCCATGCGTGGCAGGAGAAACAGTTGTTGGGGTTGCGGATCAGATACCATGGCACCTTTGGGATTGGGGATCAGATCCCATGACACTTTAAATGACTGTGTGCCAGGGGCCTTAGGATCTTGTTAGATTAACAAATTCTGTTAATAACAATTAATTGATATGCATTAACTGGACACTTTAAAAGGTGTAGCTAGGTATTTACTGTAGTTTTGGATTCTTTTTTTGATTTATATTATATGTTCCATAACATGTTTATTGTTAATAGATTTCATAGACATTAGGGCTGGAAGGGACCTCACAAGATCATCAGGTCCAGCCCCCTGTCCAAGGGCAGGAAGTCAGCTGGGGTCAGATCACCCCAGCAAGATCCCTCTGGCTGCCTAACAGTTAGGGTAGGACTTTTCAGATTGTTCATCAAACAGACCAAAAAAGGACTTTCCTGCTAAGTCCAGTAGCTTTCTGTTCAGGAACAGTCATTTACAATGTGCATGTCTACATGAGATGTTTACTGCATAATAGACTAATTAGCGCCACAGCAAGCATCGCACATCTACCTGTGCACCCCTATTGGGCTGAAGTAATCTAATTAACTCTACAGCAGGATAGTATTTGTAAATACAAGTGCTACCCTGCTGTGGAGCGTTTTATTCTGCAGCAGCACACCTATAAATGTTGCCTTGGTTGGCTGGGGCACAAGAGTGCTTCAGTGTGGTGGCTGTCTGCTGGATAGCCCTGCACTGGAGCACCCAGCCAGCCCCTCCACAGTCTGTTGAGCTGGGGAGGGTGGGAAGGAGCACCCCCAGGATGGCAGGCTGACCCCCAGGACCCCCTGACAGCTGGGGCTGCTCCATCCCAGCTCAACCTGCTGTGGTCCCAGGTGCGTGTTCAAATGGTGCACCTGGGAGCAATAAACTCCAGTGGGGTAAGTGCCAGAGTGTATTGCTTCACATTATCTGTATATATAGATGTGCCCAGTGTGTCTTAAAACACTGCCAAGTAGTCTTTCAGTGAGTGGTCTTTGCGGCATTACTTCTTTGTACATCAGCAAAACTGTAGCATTTACTGTTTGTAACAGTTGCAGTGATGAGAAGCAGGATGGTAGTATTAAACACTGGGGAAACCTGGAAAAGATATAGTCAAGTAAAGAAAGGTGCATTTGTCATCTAGAAAGGTTTTCTTTCCTTTCAGATGTTCCGCAGGTAGTGTGTAATCAGTGCAAAGCAAAATCTATATTTGAATGAAACTTGGCCTGTCCTTAGTGCAAATAAATAACATCCAAACACAGCTAAGCAGCCTACTCTAACATTCCCTGCTAATGGGAATGGCAAAATTCCCATTATTTTCTGAGACATCTGACTGTAATTATGTGCCATACAATGGTGTTTGCTGCCTCTGGGTCTGATGGTTGACTGTAGTAAAGATTAGCTTTCAATGTAAGTGCCTTAAGTACAGCATCCATCTCTTTACTCCCTTTCCTTTGAATGCATTTTGCTTTAGCTGCACTACTGTCTTTGAAAAGGGCATCTTTAGTACTTTATGTAACCTGAAGATGCTTATGTTTTTTTTTTTTCAGTCTTTTATTGCATCTTGACACACTGCATTACAATAGTCTACTGAACTCCAGTTGTGTCTGTGACCATCATGATGCATATGTTTCATAGAGATGTAGATTGATTATAGGTTTTTAAAGTGAGTGCTATGTAGGTAAGTGTTTGTAAATATGTATTGGATATGTTATAAAACAGTGTTACAGTGTACCTTTTTTAAACTCAAGGGTGTAGCAGCTAAATGCAGTCCTTCCTATAGTAATGGTACAATGCAAATATAAATGAGAAAGAAAAGGATGACAGGTAAACCAGTTGAGCAAACAATGTGATTGCAGGTGGATGGAAAGATGAACCATAAGTAGTGTGTGTTTGGCAGGGCACTGGTGTTGATTTTAATGGAGACTACAGCAAGATGCACTACTTCCTCCTCATATTGGGTATTAGCATGGGCTGTCCTGATGAGCTGTTTTTATGTTCTGGTAACAGTTAATGAAAAAGAAAGCTTTTTGTGGCAGTTGTCCTGCCTATGGCCTGTTTCACCTTCTGCAGCTGGATCCATTGTGCCCTAGAGTTTTAAGAAAGTTGCCTGAGGTTTGTCAGTCTTTGTAAGTAGGGCCGACGGACATAAGAGCTACTCATTAAGTTATTTGTGCAACTAAGACACATATATGTGTCTGTATTCACATGTATATGCTCGTTCTCACGCATATTCTAATCCACCATAAGTATTTAAAATTTTAATGGGGTGCTAACTTTCCCTCGTTTGCAACTTTCAGAAAATTCTGAGGCTTCGTTGAGTTAGGATAGGACGAAAAGCCAACCTTTTTATTACTCTTCAGATGTTCAGTAAAACCTCAAGTGTCATAATCTCAACAGTGCAAAACAACAGTAAATTATCATGAGAGTCATGGCCACAAACTCTGGAAGACCATTTCAGGCTCAACATTAGGAAAAACTTCTTCACAGTTAGGGTGTCCAGACAGTGGAATAAGCTCCCTCCAGAGGTGGTGAAATCGTCTACCCTGGAAATCTTCAAGAGAAGACTGGACGGTCACCTCACTGGGGTCACTTGACCCCAGTTGTCTTTCCTGAATAGTGCAGGGGGCTGGACCCGATGATCCTCCAAGGTCCCTTCCAGCCCCTTACAATATATGAACCTATTAAATGCAAATTGTTTCTGTAGAGGAATGCTGTCAATTTAAGTTCACTGTTAGAGAATATTTACCCGTTGTAAAAAATGCCAAAGGTTAGATGTGGAGAAAAAATGGCAGGGAATGGGAAAATGTTTAATTATTTTGGGCACAGAATATACTTTATTTGCTGCGTGTAGTCAGTTTCTTTTGGGTTTTTTGGTTGTTTCATTTTTGTTTGCAACTCTCTTACGACAATCACGATGTTGAAGGATGTTCAAGTTAAGACGATATGATTATAAAACCATAGAAATTCATAGAACTGAATGAACTGGTGCAAATGTAATATCTGAAATTAGTTTCCCTTTTTATGGCCTAGTTTTTAAGATGACAGTTCCCCTTTCAAATGCCATATATAAACTGACACCAAGTACTTGTGTGCACATGTGAAGTCAATATTAATGAAACCAACTGGATATACACATCTTTTTAATTGTTATGTGTTTTCAGCATTTTGAATTTCAGTAAAGTTTTATAGATTTCTTGTTTTTCTGTTTTAAAATTATTAACTACCCTCATAAAACTATATATTTTAACCATCTAGGCTTTATTACAGCTAACCTATCTTATGTTTCTCTATGGTTACAGCACTTTCAGCATACTGCCTTATTTACAAATTTACTGCAGCTTTCATGCACAGTAAGGCAAAAAAAGAAAAAAATGTATTTGTCAGTTCCTCAAATGGCTAACAAGCAAACAGAGCAGTGCTGGACAGAGAAACAGTATGTCCTTTCATTAATATAGCCCTTGGTGTTCCCATCCAGCCTTGACCTAGTTGACAGAAAATAATATGTTAAGAACCCTTCTTTGCACTACAAAACTACCAGGAGCTGCATGTGACTTTTTTTCAAAGTAGATTACAGTAGCTTGTTTTTGTAGAAACGGAGACCAAGGATGAAAATAGCACTTGCTGCTTTTATTGAATGAGAACCAGACAGCTTTCTGTCCTGGCCAAACAAAGTTAGCTACATAATGCCACAAGTCCTTTTAAGGTTATACCAGCACCATGTGGCACTGCCATTTGTATGTAGTCATAACTTTTAATTGTCCTACCCTAAGACTATAGGGTGAGGTTGTAAATGGACTGACCTTCTTTGTAAAGACCTCTAAGAATGAAATCTGATTTTTTTTTTTTTTTTTTATGATGGGATGATGCATGGTCTAGTGGCAAAGGCAGAAGCCTGGGACACAGCAGATATTAATTCTGTTATGTATTCTTCCACAAATTTCCTGTGTCACCTCATGGAAAGTCATCAATTCCTCCGTGCTTCAGTTCTCCTACGTGTAGAAGGGGGTACTTGTATCACTTGCATTGCATTTGTGCAGGATCATTAAGTTCCCTCTTCCTGACACAAATGAAGCTCATAGATGCTCAAGAGGTACCCCACGTGCGTGCCAGTGCTTGGATGATACCTTAAGTAAGCACTATATAATGGCATATAGGTAGCCAGTATTATTTCTGCTGGCTGTTCATATGCTGATTGCCTGACTTTTAAAACATTTATCCTTGGAAGAGTGATATATCAGGCCTGCTAGCGAGTGGCGTTCCTTAGGGAGTTGTTAAGTGGGTGCTCAAGGGCCAGTCTTTGAATTGGGGCAGAAATGTGTATTTGTTAGTCTAGAAACATGCATTGCAAAATCATGCAAGAGCCTTCTAGCAGTGCACACTTAACTCAAGTCTCTTTAAAAGCAATAAATAACTTAAAAAATGGAATGCTCATTTTGGGAAGGACTACTGTGTCATTGCTATTTCTGGCTGTTCAGCTGATGTATTGATGAAGCCGTGGCTGCAAAATGGTTCTGCTCAATGTTCTACTAAGACATATTAGCTTCTTCCAGTTGAGTTTACTTTTGGGCTGCTTACAATAAAACAATAGGATTATTTTTTCAAAGCCAATATATCCATTGTTTGGTCTCTGATGTTATTAGACTAAGGATTTAGGGAGTAGGCCTCCTTACTATCTCAGTAAAATAGCTTCTAGTGCAGATGACTGAAAGTGCATTTTTTTCAATCCCAGATTGATAATCATTAGCAAAAAAAAATCAGTCTTTTCATGATGTGATGTATTATCTGCACTGGAACATAAAACAGCTTTTGAGCAGTATCTTTTTATCTGGGCCTTGAACCATCAGTCGCATTTTCTAAAGTTTCTCTTCAAAATTATATTGAATGGTATTTACAGTGATTGTAGATGCGTCTTATTTTAGACTTCAGCAAAATCCTGAAAGCCTTGGAATTCTGCATTTGAAGACCTTTGTCAGAGTCATTATCAAAAACAATGGGATAGGCCAGGAGACCGTAAGAGGTCTCAAAGTTATTGAACTTTTCTCTTCTATCTTTCATAATGGTTATAATAGATATAGTCACTGCTAACCTGGGTTTTTGACACATTAGCTTCCTATTTATTATTGAACATTTAAAAGAAAGGAATTGCATATTACCAGGTAGTATGGCTTTATACCAATCTGTCACAGTAACAAAAGCAGGGTGTAGAATAACAGTTCAGGAGGCACTCCATTGGTTGAAGTTCATGGTAATGTACTTTAGAATTCAAGATTAATGCCAGTGTCTTGCAAGAAGCCAGGTTAGTTGCAGTGAGCTCTGAAAAAGCAGGGAGTATGTATTAAGAAATTCTGCAGACATGAAGGATTGATTTAGCCTCCTCACGCTTTCCCCCTTGGGTATTATTTGCGATATGCATTATCCTATAATAGTGGCTCACTGACATTTTGATGCTTTTAAAAAATTGACATTGCAGTTCAGAAAATCTGCTTGACATTAAAGTTACTTCCTTAGGTTGTTTTTGTTACTCAGATTTCAGCAAGTAAACTAAAAGCCCCAGCTCATTGAATTAAAATGATAAGTTTGAACGTTTTCCCCACCTTCATTTATGTTTGTTACTTCATTTATGATTGCTAGTTTTCTGGTAAGGAGCCCCAGGATTGAATGCTAAACTAAACTGACAGCAGCAGAATTAGGTTTTGATAGTGTCTTTTTAATCTCTGGTGTCTTTGTTACCCTGTTCTTCTGTGATTGTGGAGCCTGAACATAGTGCTTTATAAATAAGAATAAAACAGGGCATAGAAAAAAATTCTGCTTAACCACTTAGTGTTATCATTTGACTTCCTCTCTTCCCTTCAGCCAAAAGCGTATGCTTTTTTCATTTGGAATAAACAAGTGCTGGATAAGAGCAGTTCATTTGGCATTTAAAGTCCATGTGAGGAAACCATTTCTTTGTATGCAGATAACCCACTTTATTGAGAAAAGTGTGAAACATTTTAGGTTGTTTGGTTTTGGTCAGGCATAAAACCTGCCATTTCTCTGTTAATTTTGGTCATAACTCTCGTTTGTAGTTATTGTCTATTCATTGCATATGATATTGAAAATACTACTAATGTTGAACATAGAGTCCTTTTAAGTCCTAGTTCCCTTTTCTACTTAGCTATAGGTTGGCATTGAACTTAAGAACACCCCTAGCAAACTGTCTTTGCCTAGGGAGAGAACATTTAGCTGCTGTGACTTTTTGCCATGGATCTGTGTAAAATGTAATCTTTAAATTCTTACACTTGTGTCCTTCTGAGCCCATAGAGAATAGGAGAAAATTAAAATGTTAAGTGATTTCTAAGAATATGGTTATGCATCCTAAATTTGACCTTTTTTAACCACTGCATTGATCTGGGTGTCAACACACTGTCAGGTCCATAAAGCCTTGTCATGCTAGAATTTACCACACTACACAACCAGCAGGTTTACATGTGCGTGTCCTCTCACTAGGGTGGTGACATTCAGAATATGAATGTGCCTATGAAAATGCTTCTTCCTGCTTGAAAAAATGGCATATTATAATATGCCAGTTCCTGGAAACTCACTTGAGCAATAAATTTCCTGAGATGTCCTCAACAACAACAAAAAAGCAGCATTAATTTATAGAAGAATATAGTAGAAGCATCTCTGCCTCTGAACATAACCCGTTGTTTTATTAAATAGAGAGTTCAAAGTGGTGATAAAGCCTTTCTAAGTAGCCTTTGGTTTGTTTTTAAAGTTTGTACCTGGGGATTTTAGTATTTCTTTTTCTGACGTCCCTTTTAGAGCACAGTCATTTAAAATAACACCAGGTCCTGCTCTGATGCTTCCCAGTGCCAGACGCTCGGGTTTTGCAACCATATTTTCTTTTTGAACAGTTTCTTCTCTTCCTTTTTATTCTGTGAAAGACCCACAAAGGAAATGGGAAACAGTGCTCAAAGTAAGCAGAAGTTAATTTTTCAATTCATTACAGTTGCAATATCTTTAGGAAGTGTAACAGTGCTAAGTAAACTATTTAGGTCAGGGTGTCAAACTCATCTGGTCCCATGGGCCAGATGAGTGGCCCAGGACCACTCCACAGGCCAGATGAAGAGCACAGATATGATCCTGTGGACCAGATCAGCCCCCTCCCCACCACCAACCCCTCACATGCCAGATCCAGTACCTGCAGTGCTTGCTCTGCCTAGTCAGGAACTGAGGTGTATGTGGCACCCACTCCAGCCCTTTACCTGTGGCCACCATGTGCAGTGCAGGTCCTGAACCACCTTCAAGGAGGAGCTGGATATGTCATGCAGGGAACCCATGGAGCACCCTTCCCCTGTCTGTCATACCAGATCCAGTGCCCACTCTGGCTGATCTGGGACTGTGCCATACACAGTGCCCATTCCAAGACCCACACAACACATGGCATCCACCCCAGGTCAGCCAGAGAAGAGGCTGCATTCAGCTCATATCCCAGAGCAGGCACCACATGTGGTGCATTCCCAAATCAGCCAGAGCAGGTGCTGGATCCAGCATGCAGGAGAGGCAGGGGTCCCAGACTGGTCCCATACTGTGGGCCAGCACCGGTGACTGGATGTCGGGGCTCTGTGAGCTGGATCCAGTCCACAGGCAATATCTTTGATACCTTTGATTTAGGCACAATTAAGCTGTCCTACCCTCTTAAATAGCAAAGTACTTGTATCCATGCAATACAATTCCTATTTTCCTTTCCTGAAGAAATAACTCAGAAGTATTTTCACACTGAAGACGTTTTTTCAAGGGTTTTCAATGTGAAGGAAGATGAGGGAGTACAAGGAAACACTGAGACCATATGGGACACGGTGAGAGGGTTGTCCTGTGTTGAGACCACTGCTTAACAGTTGTCAAATACATTGCGTAGCATCATAAAAGAGGACAGTGTTAAGGAGAGATTCAAAAGAAGTTAATGAGTAGGTTTTGCGGATGTTTAGGGGGTCTTCCTTCCAAGTGTGAGGGGCAGCAGACTTGACCATTTGAACAAGTGGACAGTAAAAGCTCACATCTGAGGCCAATTAGAGGCAGGGTGGGAGTCAACTCTAGTTGCTGAATAAGTGATAATCAGTAGGGTAGAGAGCATCTGGGAAGGTGCTTGAAAGCCTTATGCAACAGAGAGGAGATGACAGACTTGGGAAATGATCTCTGCAGCTACATTCTGAATGAACATGAGCATTTTTCAAGGCCAGAGGTTGTTGCAGTACCAGAAGATGATGAGAGTTTCATTTGTTTGGATAAGGGAGGGATGTAAATGTCATGGACAAGCAAAAGCTGGAAAATATAGACATAGTGAAGAACATGCATGAAGTAACAGCTGAAGGTGGAACATAGGTTACAGGCCTGAGTGAGAGAGGCCAGATGGTGTTTGAAGTGGTTGAAATAAGAGATAGTGGTTAAGAGCTCAGTTTTAGCCAAAGTGAGCTTGTGCTGATGGTTAATTTGTGGAGGAGGAGGAGAAGCTATCAAGAGGAGTGTGGTCATTGGTGTCAAGGGCAGCTGAGGTTAGAGAGGATGAGAAGCAAGCACTTGTTCTGAGGTTTGGCTAGCAGGAAGTCACTAGAGATCTTCAGTTTCAGTAATTGTACAAGAGATGGAAGCCCACTAGGAGAGGATGTAAAATGGAGCGGGAGGAGCAGAACTCCTGGAAGGGATTGTAAGCAGTATTCAGTTAACTTGGAGGTTAAAAGGGGCATCGTTGGAGATACTGCTTAGGTCAAGTAGTAAAAGTTCTTGAGGCATAAAATGCAAAACCTCCTACCATTCTAATATAGCATCTTTAAGGCTTTTGAAGGTGTTTGGCTTGAAGAGCAAGAGTGCTGACTACAATATACAGCACGAAAAGAGTTCATATTCCAGTTTTACTACCAAAATGTATTTATCTAAACAGAAAAGTAAAGCAGTCCTATTTTAATGTGCTGTGCTTTGCTTGGGAATTGTAAAATACTGCGCAGTAAAGTTACCCTTAGCAATTATTCATGTTCTTTTTTTGCTGCTGTAAAATCATAGTCTAGATTTAATTCTTCAGCCCCAGCTTTCAACTTCCACTTTTTAATAGAGCTATTTTCAAATTATTGAATGTGGTGAGGAGGAACACGAGGGATGGAGAAGCAAGGTAGACGTTTCCCTGATATCCTCAAATGCCTGACTGTGGTCTCATAGACTTGCACTGTGTGACTGCGTAACAAAATAAAAGCCACGCGTATTACTGCGGTAGTTTTGATTGGATGAAAGCTTGTTTAAAAATGAAGAATTCAGGAGATCTTGTGACTGAAATTTAAAAAGTGCTAATACATTGTATTCTATTTCATGATCACCATTTAAGAACTTTGCATTTCATTTATTATGACTACAACATATTACTGAATTACTAATTGTACCTTGTGGTTGAGAAGAGGAAATGACTGGGTGGTACAGTATTTAGTAAATGCTCTTTCCTAAGTTGCAACCACGGTATATACTGTGTAGTAGTAATTCTCTGCAGAGAGGTGATTGTGGCTAGTTAATATAGAGTGTGGGAGGAATACAACAATGGATAGTTTATGGTGCAGTTGGGGACAATGAGGTTAATAAACCATATGCCTATTACCACCCAGGTTGCTTTAGTTATAACATTGTGTTTCTTTTTCCTATTTCAATTTTTGCTTTTGTCCTTTTAAATTGTTAGACCGTTTCTTGAAGAGGTTTCTCTTCTTCTGTTTGCAATGGGCCTATTACATTTTAAGCACTGTAATACTGTAAGATCAACAACAAGTAGCAAGTATGTGCATACATGTCATGTCACGTACAAAGTCATTTTGTATATGGATTGCAGCCATAGAGTACTTGGACGTTACAGAAAAGCAGTGGTGTGAAGAGCTTTGTCTTTTGAGAATTGATTCACATCTTCATTCTTTTCACTCCCTTTCTCTTTGTTATTTCCTACATTAATTCTCGTGGTTCATTCACTATTGTGATTCTTTTCCGAGGAAACTCCCCTCCCCAGCCCCACTCACCCTTTATCCTGTCTCAAGTACAAATTGAACAAACTTTCTTTTTTTAGCTTTATGTTGGTGATTTGTGGGGATGGCTTATTGTTCTGCATGCTGAGATTGATGAAGGGAGCCTTATAGTGTTAAGCAGGAGGTCAGACTAAATGGTTATAATAGTTCCTTTGGGCCTTGAAATCTATTGAAAAATGCCTCCTTTTCAGTGACATGGTGTGGAGATCATGTATTAAGGTACAGGTGGTTTGTTCATCATGTTTTCTGTAAAAATTTGTCTGTAACTGATTTGTGTTCCTAAAAATGTGTTAAACATGCACAGATCCTTTCAGAAGACCATTAGCTGTCCATAACCTCTTTCTTCAAATGGAGAATTTGTTATGAAGTCACTATGGTCTAAAAGGGGACATGGTTAACTTTAAGTTTTAGCTATAATTTAATTGTGTATTAACAAAAAAATCAAGCTTTCTTATATGGATGCTTTTCCTGATATGTGGTCAAACCATTTCTTAAATACCTTTTATTTTTTTCTTTAAATTTCTAGTGCACTTGATGATTAAAAGTGGTCTTTTGGACCAGTCCACGAACGCTATCACTAAATAGGCTTGCTCCTTCCCCACCTCCATTGATCTCCCTTCCTCTCTCTGTAAAAATGCCTGCCTGCACTTTGCCTCTTCAGTTTCTTTGCTGCTGTTTTCGTGGTGTTGGGGGAAGATTGCCTTACAAGAGTTCTTTTCAGAACACCACGAGTGACAGTGACACACTTGGCGTGAGCTGGGAGGTGCCACAAACTATCCATAAAAACTGTGTGTAGTGGGCTACTTTAATGCCCAAAGTGGAACTGGAAAATTGGGACAGGTTTTCTTTCAGACTTAATTGATAGTCAACTTACAGGTTACTGAGTTGTAAGTGTGGCTTCTCAGGTAAACAGTCTCCCTTTAGTTAAAGTATAGGTGGTAACAGAAAAATGTTTAGATATATAACAAGTGAATGCGTTTGCTTTAAAGTATATTTCTAATGTTTTTTTCTCTCCAAAGAAGGCAAATAAATCTTTCATGTTCACTGATATGGCAATCAACTTCAATTAAACATTAAATATTTGCACTTCTAGTCTGTTTTCTGACGGGCGTCTATAACTTCTGTCACAATGACTAGGTTCTTTTTAAGGTGCTGGGGAGCTATTGTAAGAAATCTCATCAAAGAGCGAGATAATTGCATGTGGTGAAATCCTATTTGTTTCCATCAAAATTGCAATTAGGAGTAGTTTAGTCTTCTGAGCCACGCACAAACTAATTTGCCTTTCTATCTCAAGCATAGTTAAAAATGTATTCCTGTGTTTAAAAGTGTGCAACTTTCAAAGTGATGGACAATAAAATACTTCTAAGAGTTCAGGTACAATTGTGTATTGTACCCTGAAGCTATTTTGCAGAGATTATTTGAACAGTCAGGCAACAGCTTTTATCTCAATGGATTTTTCTCTGGTAGCTTGATTATTGATTCCACAATAAATTTCAGTTTTTGCTACAACCTTTACAGCTATGTAAAATGGGTGGTTCTTCAAGAGACTGTCCATACAGATTTCCAGTCTTGATAGGCATGTACCCTAAGGAAGGGAGATTGGATTCCTCTGGCCATCAGCGTCAGTTGAGGTCGCGTGTGCTCCTTAGATGCCCCCCTTTCTGCCAGCAACATAACTAGAGTGGGCTCAACTATTCCTCGGTTTTCTGTGACCACCTATGGCAGCAACAGGGAATTTCTCCAGTGTGCCCCTGCTTCTCTGCCCATCATGCAAGGTTAATGTTCTGTGTTTAGCATTTCTGATTGTTGGAAGTGCAAAAAGTAAATCCTTTGTTTTTTGTCATTCTGGTTCCAGGGTAGAAACTCCCACTCTTCTTTATGAGCAGATGTATATCATCTGTTTTAAAACCTACTCCTGCTTCAATGCCAGTTGTTTAGGGGCAGTCTAGTTTCCTATACATTAGGAAAGGGAAGTATTTCTGAGAGAGACATCATAAATTCCTTCTTTTCCTAACAGTCTCCAAACTAGAGAAACTCCCCTGAAACCGGTCACACTTGAGCACTGCAAGTTGCCATGAACATTGAAAGGAAGGGTTTGGCTAAGCTTTAGTTCTCCATACATTGCTTTCTATGAATGCCCCAGTGTGCAGAGATGCAATCCTAGGCTACTTTGATCAAGAGACCTCAATCATCTATCCCCATTGCGGATTCTACTACCTCTGGCAGGAAGACACTCTGTTCCAGGGTTGTGCTGAGATGGAGGTAGCCAACCCCTTTAATGCCCGCAAGGTTAAACACAGGACTCTATTTGAGTATTAGGCTAGGCATGAGTCATGCTGCAGCCAGTGGCCTGAGAAAGGTCCTACTAGTACATATATAAAAAAAAATCATAAACCTAGAGATTTTAAATGGGAATTCATAGTGTTAAAAACATCCTGACTCACTGTTCTTTGGAGTTCTTTGCTGCAACAGAACGGCTACATTACTTTTCTGTAGCCAGGAAATTGGGTGAAAACTCAGAAAATGTCAGCTCTTAGAGGTGCCTTCAGTCTAAAAAGTTTGAAAACTTCTGATATATAGGCCAACACAGCCAGGTCAGCACTAGTGCAGACTTTTTGATGGTGGAGAGACAGAAATTACAGAAGAGGCATGGAGCAACCTCCACCAGAGGAAGCAGAAGTTGTCCCTGCTGCATTCTCATCTTCCTCCAATATACTACAAAACCCTTGACACCTTCAGTTAATAAGATCAAGGCACTACAGCACTTTATCAGGTGTATGGCAAAATCACTTTTTTGGAAGTGGTGCAGGAGAAAACTGTCAGATTCCTGCACATCCTATCAGGGTGCAAAGTTCTTTCCAAGGATTTAATAGCTAGGGTTGTGACAATCTCGGAGACTTTCCAAAAAAGAGAGGCCAGATTTGTTTGAACCCAAATAGTTCATCTGCCAGCCTCTCTGTTTGTCCTTGATATTTCCAGCAAAGTGCTCTGCTTTCTTGACATTATGCTTTTATGAGCAGAACATTGATTCAAGAGCACATAATAAATATGAGTGGTACTTTGTTTCATAGTCCTAACACAGAGAAAACGGGCAGCAATAAAAAGAACTTGTTTACACACACAACTTACTTCCAAGTATTAATTATTGCATAGAGGTAAAGAAGGGCCTATGGAGACTTCATTTTTTTGCTAAGTAAACCGAAGTATCTATGATAGAGATGCTACAACTGTATTAGGGTCTTGATTTATTAACCTGCCTGAAGTTTCATGGTCCAAGTGACAATCTCAGAAGGTCTTTGATAGTTGCTGCAGAAGGGGAAGAAGGCATGACTTTCTGACCAAAAAAAGAGGTTTTGCATCTTAAATTAATCGATTGTATTTTCAGTTATATATAGTCATATAATGGACATTAAAGGTGAAACAAAACCAGATATCTATAGCTAAACAAATTATAAATTGGAAGTGAGCTACATGTTACAATCCTGTTAACAACGATTAAAACTTTTTGTTATATAAGGAATTGCCCATTTTCATATAGACTTGCACTGTGGACTTCCTTGACTTGTGTATGTGGAATTACACTGGTTTGCTTGACTTCCCTGGACTCTTGTACTTGGACTGCATGTGCACTGCCTGGTCCTAGCATAATGTTGCATGAATTGGTGCCATGCTGCTAGGAAAGGTCACTGCAAGCTTATCTTAATGGAGTGCTAATGTGTAAAGTTGAGCAGGTGGCCAGGATGTGTGCTGGCTCCAGATTAATTCTAAAAGGGAGTCTCATTCACCACTGAGCATAATGATTTTATATTCTAAACAGCATTTTGTAAGCAGGCAAATTTAGTACAGCTGTGCCAGACAGACTAGGAAAGTAACCAGTTGATGTGAGCTGTTGAGATTTAATAATGCAACCATTCTTATTTTGTCACTTGATTTAAAAAAAAACCTGCACTTCATTTGAAGTCTCTTCAACTTCAGTGCAACTTTGTGTAGAGTAAGGTGCTATTCAGAGTAACACTATGCAAATCTGGCTTTTAGTATGTACAACACAGCATGAGTGTCCAGGTCTAGTAAAAGAAAAATCCAGCACCTGTTGACAGATGCACAGGTCTGTATCGTCCGGTTCTCAGTGCTGTGACTTCCGGCCCCGTTTCTTGTATGCAGCCAGAGTTTAATTTGGAAGTGTAGCTTTCCTACACAGTACCAGTGTCATTTTAAACCTCCCTATAAGAAGCCCATACTTGTTCAAGTGTGTGTTTAGTCCAAGAGTTTGTCTTCACTTCAATGTCAGCTCAGGTTATGATGCATGTAAATTCCATTTACAAATGTCTCTAAGAAAGCTGTATTTTAGGCTCAATCCAGCTGGCTGAGAAAAGCATCAGTGGTGAAGTGTTGTTTGAAGGTTAAGGACTGCTGATGGTTGGGCTAGTAATGCAGTGGAGAGGCAGCATCTGGAGTTTACAGCAGGTCATCAAGCTGTGAATCAAATCACATGGTAAAGCAAGTGTTTTGCAGTGTTGTTTCATTCTGGCTGCGTCTCCTCTGGTAAAACCCATGTGTTCATATATGCGTGTGCACGTCCTTCTATCCTCAGGTCAGTATTAAACCCTGACCTCTGTTTAACCTAGCCTAGTGTAAATAGAAACACTGTTGCCACACATTTTGCCTTGTGAATGTGTATGTACATTAGTTACCCTGAGTAAAATGCACCTTTTTTGGCTGTGAAAGCAAGGCCTCACTTAAACTAACTTAGACCAGACAAACTCAAGTGTACTAACTCAAGCTAAATAGAGAGCATAAGTCCAAAGGGAGTCTCTTGTGTTCATCTGTACGTCACCAACTTGTTCATACAATACTGCCATAGGCTTAGGTGTTCCCATCAATGAGGCTGTGAAGTAGTCAGCCTGGTGGGTAGTATGCTGCTCTTCATGCTTAAAGGAAAATCCTCTTAAGGGCGAGAGAATGTAAGCAGAAACCTAGCACATTACCTTAATTACCAGAGGTTACTATAACTGCGAAAGTTTTTAGAAGTCAATTCATCCCCCTTCCTAATATGGGAGGCTCTTTATTTAGGTTTTACTCTGTACGTAACATGTTATTTCCTGCTTTAATGTGAAAAAGGGTGTATGATTTCAACGATGTTGACTGAGTTAACGACCAAACTCCTCTTTGCTCATAAAGGCACACATTTAGTATATATGAAGTTACCCACAATATGTTTGCTAGTATGGTCGGGGACTCTGTGTTCACTCATATTTGGGAGGACCCTGGTTTTGGTCTAATGCTGCTCCTCCTGTCTGGCTGCACCTCTTAGAAGTGCAGGATTATTCCAGGAGTGCAGTGGTTCTCAACCTTTTTAGACTCAAGGCACTACTCGGTTGGTTTTTAATGGGTCAAGGCACCCCTCAAAAAAATGCAGACTCTTAGTTTGCACTCATTTTTTGACCACAGAAAAATAATACAGCAATTTTTGTGTTGCAAGGAACTCAGAAAGATCACAGCAGGTCAGAAGGCTTATAATCCTATGTATTCCTGTAGTGGTTGCTTTAGAGCTCCTAAATTCTCTGGGTGTATCTTGTAAATCATGTTTGCTCACCTAACAGTGCTAGTATTGTGTGGCACCTTGCGGCACCCTTGAAAAGGTCTCACAGCACTACAGGGTGCTGCAGCAACCTCTTAGAAAAGCTGCTGCTGCTCTAGTAGCTATTCTGTAACATCACAACCTGGCCAGTGAGGAATCCAGTTAAATGTGACGATCCAAGTGTTATGACTTCTGCCCCAAGAAGGAGCAATTGAAAGCATTACAAATCTGGTGAGAGAGAGAGAGTCCTCCAGCGAATGAAGGTAAAGACAGCTGCTCAAGTTCATGCGATTAGCAGCTGGCAGAAGACCTGGCTGTTACAGTTGGGCTTTTTATGGGTCAGTGTTCTATGCGGAGACTTGGCCACTTGGTTTTATGTGAGTATCGCGGGCTGACTGCAAGGGCTGTCCTCTAACTGCTGGGGCACAGCACCAATTAAAAATAAAACCCAGTGATTACTTAAAGCTGTGATAGCTTCTGTAAATCTGCTTAGCTCGGCTTCCATCTTTGAAATTGACCAGAGGCCTGGTCATGTCAAATGTTGCTAAATTAATAGTCCTTTAGGGAGGGACTTTAGGGCATAGTTGGTCCTGATCACCAGTGTGTCTTTTTTTTAAAGGAACCAAATGGTGGAGATCAGTGAATGTATTTTAAGAAGGTGTGAGATGACCAGTTAACAAAGATGATAAAGATTTTTAAGAAGCCTATCTAGACAGGCATCTGTAATAATGACATTCAAAGTGGAATAGCGCAGGATGCTTTATTAGCAGACAGGACTTCTCATCTTTGAACTCTGATGTAATGTATTTTGAATGAGGAAACTCTTTACTACTGTCATATTAGATCCATGTTCTACAGAGTGGCACAACATACGGCTTTGCTGACGTGACCGTTGCAGAACATTAATACACATTTTTCCCCAAAAAATCTGGGTTTTTTGCATAAACATTTACTGACACATTTCTTCCCTCTACAGAAATTCTGTTGTAGGAAAAGTTTAACAAATTCCTTTGCTTAGAGGAAAGAAGGAAATTGATTCAGAAAATTGACCTGAGAATATGTACATTTGTGTGACTGGGCTACTGCCCAGACTTGGACCAGGCTGGTTGTGATTGAAAGCCATTAGCTTCTCACACTGTTAATGAATCCAAATTGCTGATACTCTTAGTCATTTATCAACATTGGAAGCCTACATGTTGACCTGACTTGCACATTTATTAGTTGCCCCAGCAAGGGGCTTAAGCCTAAACGAGCTGTCTGTACTGTAGCTACTTATACTGTGTTTAAATTTTGCCAAGGAACAGTTATCCAAATAACCAGGGGAAGAGGGGGGAGTTGGAAGGAGGGGGTGTCAATTGGCCTTGATTTTTGTGCTTTCTGGACATGTAGCCTTTTCCCCCCCCCCCCCCCCCCCCCTTTTCACCTTTGGACCAATAATTCACCAGGATGTGCAAGCCTTTGGATAGCTCCCGATTTCTTGTTGAACTGGATAATTATTTGTTGCAGACAGCTTTATTGAACACCTCTGCTGCTTTGGTCCCCTGTAAATAACTCCCCAGTTCATTCTTCAAGCTCAGGTTTGATTGCCCAACCAGGAGCACTGTAAAGGAAAAAAAAGTATATACTATACAGTAATAGTGTGTGAGTAAACATTGTTCTCCCGTGCTGTCCTGTTTTTGGGACCCGGTTGGCTGTCTCTGAATTGGCTGTAGTAAAAAGGATGGCAGTGAGCTACTGAATGCACTTTATAGATAGTGTTGCATGGGATCCTCTGCATCCAAGTTTTATAAACAGTTAAGACTTAGTAAGTATGGGGATTGCCATGGGGTGTGAATGAGCATTCTGCCCTTGCAGATTGAACTGAACATATGGGTCTTCTGGATGTTGCTTAAAGGTGGCAGAGGGAAGGTTATATTGATCTGATCAAAAGAACAAAAAGTGCCCTTGCAGCCCACTGGGCTAGAGTAGTTTAAGGCACCCCAGTTCCTGTAACCAGTGACCATAAAGGGAGTGCTGCCAATATCATGTCCAGCTGCCTTTCGCTTCCCAGCTGATGTGACCACTTACAGGTGGGTTGACAGGGGGTGGCCTTTGATGTGAGTCTGGAACAGGGCCCCTGTACCCCTTAACATGAGTTCAGTTCTGCCTGCGCTTTTTGATGCTTGAATACTGCTGACCCTGCCCTTCTAGGAGGAGGCAGGACACTACTGGGGAGCCTTAACTCTAATTTTAGTCACTATTTCCTAGTTTCTTTTAACAAAGAAGTGTGTTTTGTGGGAGTTAGTGCTGCCTTAGGCAGCTGCAGTTATTGCATCATCTTGCTGTTGGGGTCCCAAGGGCAAAGGCGGCTGTCAGTGCTTCTCACCCTATCTGCTGTCTCTTACTATGGGAGGGTAGTCATGCTTTGAAATGCTTGGCGATGTGGAGTTACTGACAAGTCAGGGAGAGAAATCTAATGTGGTTTGTCCCACAATCTTGTTGGTTGCAGTAACTAAGCTTATGAAAGAAGACCAGTGCTTCCATATCCACCTATGTCTTCCCCCCACATTTCTAGTTTACAGTAGCATAACTAGAGGGAAGAGAGTGTGAGGGGCACCAGCCCTGGGAGTTGACTTAGAGGGGTGCTGGAATGATGCCTCCTCCCCTAGAGTCTTTGCCACATCTGGAACAGCTCCTAGAGTCTTTGCCACATCTGGAACAGCTCCGTGCCCCCTCTGGAACAGCCCCAAGCTGCCTGGACACATGAAATATGCAGGGACATGACAGTAGCAGCAGGGGCCATATGAGTCCCCAGTGCAGGTATAAGGCCTGGCTGTGGCTGGCAGCCTGGGGCTGCTTCAGCTCAGCTCAGCTTCTAGGGCTGGACAGCATGGGGCAGCTCCGGCTGTGTCTTGGCACCCAACTGCTATGGCCTGGCAGCATGGGACTTCTCCAGGCAGGGGGATGCAGGACCATTCCAGATGTGCAAAGGAGCACTCCCCACCCCTGAAGTTTTACTCAGGGCACCAAAATTTATAACACTTCTGCTGGTTAACTTTTCTTTTTCCATTGTCTTTAGGCCATTCGGCCTTCAGAAGCCACCAGTACATAAAATTGCTAGTTGCTCTGGGGCCCTCTGCTGTTGCCTGCTGTTCGTAACTGTTAACATCTGACTAAATGGTCATGCACTAACTTGGTTGTGCAAGCTCACCTGGATCCTCTGCCTCTCTCTTGGCACTGATTACCTAGCTGTGGATACCCCTAGTCCCTTCACTGCCTCTGTCTTTGCCAGTCTAGCAGAGCTGGGGTCTCTCTGGGCAACATTCTTCCAGGCAGAAGCAGGCATCAGCACGGGACAAACAGTTGGAGCAGCTGTAGAGAGGATGCAAGGATGGGACCTTCAGGAAGTCAGCAGGGACATATTTTTGAATGGAGACCAGAGAGAGCACAAGAGGAAAGATGGTCTAGCACTTAAAGCTTTGGATGTAGGAGACCTAGGTTTAATTTCCTGCTCTGCGATACACTTCCCAGGTGATTGTGAGCTAGGGACTTGGCCTCTTACGTCTCTCAAAATGGACATGAAGGAACTTCCCGACCTCATAAAGTAGGGAAGTTGTGAGGATAAATATGCTGAATAAGTGAAAGTACTTTGATACTCCAGTGACAGGGGCCATATAAGGGCCTATTACTCTTTCCTTGATGTGGAAAGATATTTTTGCCACTTCAGGTCCCTGGTGATTGTGGAGGGGATACAGGCATCCATCTACCAGCTGGAGATGTGAAAAAGCAGGATAGTGGGGACAGAATCCCTGCCTTGAGTCTAGGCCTGGTATAAGGTGAACAGGCTCTGTGCTTGAGATCCTGTGTTATCCACATACCATCTTCAGCATATGAACATCAAAGTGTAAAGAGATGCATTCATTTTAGCATGGACCCTCTCACCCAGAACTCTGTCTGCATTTGAGAGCCTGTGCTATGCACCGAGCATGCCTGTTCTTAGCTCTCCATAAAGAAGGGCTGGGACCCACCAGACCCTGGAATCCACATAAGGTGAAAAGCAGAGGTGCTCAGACCCCATGAACTGGGATAGGGACACCCAGATGTCACCTTTTATAACAGCAGCCTGCAACTTTTAACAAGCCAGCTCCAGTCTGATGTGGGGCTGGGTGGCTTTGGCAGCATGTCAGGGGCCAGAGGGCTTTTACTTGCACCCATGGCAGATCCAGGCAGCTGGGAGCTGTGCCTGCACTGCTACTGGTCCTCCCAGCCCCCTGCTTGCCAGTTGGAGAGCAAGCACAGCTTCCAGCCAGTAAGGAGCTGTGCCAGGGCCATGCAACTGCAAACTGTGTCCATGCTGCTGCTGCTGCTTCTGTCTGTCCCTCCCCATCCCTACCTCCTGGCCCTGGCATAGCTGCCTACCAGCTGGAAGCTGTGCCCACTCCACAGCCACGGGGGTAGAAGCAGCAGCTGCATGGGCACAGCTGCTCGCTGCCTGGTACAAGTTGGGGCATGGGCACAGACAAAGCCCTCCAGCTCCATGGGCCAGATCCAGTGTCTCTGTAGGCCTTATGTTGTAAAGCCCTGGTTAATGAAATTAGAGGGGCAGGACACAGGTCCCACATCCCCTCCTTCCACAGGGACAGGCCTCCTTAGACCCTAGCGTGCATGTAGCAGGGAGACTGTGGAACTAATAGTCCCCCCACCCCACCCTCACTACACGTTTCATTTATCCCACAAATCACACTTTTCCATCCTTAAGCCCTTCCTTTCCTAGCACTATCCCTATGTTTGAGGATACATCAGTGCTGTTCCACATGCATTCCTTACTATCCCACCTTCCCTAATTTTTTTCCCCTGACCAAAGAATTAAAAATCTACAAGTATGAGCCCCTAATAGTACAGTGCCAGCATTCAGAATCATAATATTATTCTAATGGTCTTGCATCTTCCCTCTGGTTAATCAATGCTAATTAATTAATCAGTGCCAGGGCTCTGCTATAATAATCCCTCGTGTCAAAAAATAGCAACATGCCCAGGAGTTAATCTTGTGTATCTGCAGAGATTGCATGTAATTTATTATCTTTCAAAAAGAGTAGTTAGAACCTTTTCTAAATGATCCCGATGGATTAGTAGGACATGGTTTCCCAGAGTGTAAACCCCACAGCAAACCCCCATCTACCTGACACTTTTTCAGGTAGAATTTGCACAATTGCAAATCATTCTTAAAGTTTCTGCTGAGGGCAGAGCATGTGCTGACAGTGCATAGGTGTAGCTCAGGTTCAGTGACCACAGCGTGTCCCCTGCAGCCAACAAATTGCTGTGAGAATGAGCTGCCTGCAGACTCTTGCTGCACAGGCACATTTCTGAATTGAGTGGGGGAGGAAGTTTTCAGCAATACCATTCTAGAGAGTTAAACTCTTCCTTTCCCTTTTAGCATAGCTTCTCTCAAGGGGCTGTAAGTGCCAGACATAAGCTGAAATAAATGTTTATTTGCTGAGATCCACTGGGACACAACCAAGAGCCATAGCTTGAACCTCAGGTGTGCATAAAATGTTACAAAACTGGATTTAATAAAATGTTGGTTTGGAACATTCGGGGGCAAGGGGAGGACTCCTTCCTCTGATAAGCCCAAATTTGAATTCCTACTGCTGCCCAGCAAATTTTGAAGGGGTCTGAAAAAAGGTGAATTTTGGATTTTATGTAGTCAGCCTTTAAACAGAAAGGGTTTCTCAGCCCTAACTGTAACAGAACAGGAACTCTGGTCTAATGTAACACAGTGTATTGTACTTTACCTAACAAAGTGAATAGTGTGCTGCGCTCCACCAGTGATCTTAGAGGAGTACAAGTGATTCTGGGATTCTAGTGGCCTCAGGGCCTTAATGCTCAACATTCACAATGTTGGTGCACAGTGAACATATACTTTAATTTGGCTTAATTTCTGCCCTCCCCCCTTTTGCTGTTACACATTTTCTGCCACTATCTGTGTGCATCCTTTAGCCATCCCTCACTCCATACTCAGCTTTTGGCACGGATGTTAAGTGATTTTCTTCATAGGCTACTAAATGCCACCTTGTACTGTGTTCCCTCCCCCTCCCCCGCCCATGTCGCTATTAAGTGGAAATTAGCTCTTTTTTTTATTTGCCAAGCAGCTTCTCAAACACTCAGAGCTCCTGTTGGCACCTGAGGTGGTTTGTGGACTTTGGCCAGGCCCACAATGTTCTCTTAGTGAATTCAGGATGAGACTTATTAATGCTTAATATCTATTGTCCAGAAGATCCTTGGTTCAAAGTGTCTGAATAAGTGTTTTTAGGTTAAAAAAAGAGGATACAGATAAGAGCACAGTTGGAACTCTTTGGTTACTTAATCAGTTGTCCTTTCTGAGGAAAGCTTTGCAACTTCATAGAATGCTAATGAGAAAATGCATCGTACAGTAGCTTTATGGATATTAACATTTGCATAGCATGTGGAGGTTTAGTGAGACAGTTGAAAGTAAAAGAAGCGAGAGGATTTCACGCTTGTGTTTACTATCAAATGCTTTATCCGCATCAGTAATACTTAGAGCTTTCTGATTGTTCATTGCACTTAGTGTGTGGCATCAGCTTCCAAAAATACCAGGATGCTTGTTCTTCCAGAAAATTGGAAGATTACAATATTGCAATATTAAACTGTTGTTGTCATTATTAAGTTATATGGGTTTGACAGCAAAACAGTACCGTTTTACTTTTCAAGGCTGGATTTCCAATAGCTGATATCATGGGGGCAAAGCATCACATATTTGACTTTTTTCAAAGTGTATTAGATGCTGACTCAAGTCGTCTCTTTCTTCCCCCAGTTTGGCAGGTGACACAGCTGATGGTGGTGCAAGGTTCTCTGCACTGATTTGTCAGTATGTCCCAACTGTGATCTGAAGCCAAGCAACTTCAAAGCTGAAAGGATCATTCAGTGTAGTCACTGATTTCCAGGAGACAGAATAAGATCCATTCTTTTCATACCAGTCTTCCAGCTGCTATGAGATGGTGATGACTTTCAGGCATAACTGATACAGACAGGATTCAAATCAGGTGAAAGTCTGATTGTCACCAGTTCCTAGAGCAGTCTTCCCCATGTTCAACTATATATATACCATACATGTTTTTGAAAAGTAGATTTTTTTTGATAATGAGAACAAATGAACCAGCTGTTTCTAGGGCAAATCTTAAGAACTCCTGCTTACAATTGGCACCATCACTCTTTACAGAGCATGTTATATGCACCAATGAGTTCTCTGATGGCTGCTGAGTCCAATGCATGAATGACAGTCCCACCCACAGGCAGGGCATACCCACACACTAGCTATGCTCTGAATCCGAGCGGGAGATTCTTTCCTCCTCTTATGCCAGTCATCACAAAACTTGGTCCAGTTCGCCTCACAGTGCCTCGCTCCATCTGTAGGTATTAGGATGGGTTCCTTCCATGGAATCCTGCAGATCAGCTTGTCCAGCTGTTGATAGAAGCTGTCCTTCTCATCGCTAGCCTGAAGAGTTGGAGCATAGACACTAACAAGGTTGATGAATCCCTTCTGTAGTCTTACTTGAAGTGTCATGGTACTTATGGACACTGCAATCAGAGCTTCACATGATGACATAAATTCATTTCTGATGGCAAAATCTACACATGTTCTCTCCTTACTCCTTCAGGTTTACCGTACTAGTACGTGGTGTAGTCTTCCTCCTTTATGAAGCTTGTATCTGAGAGCCAAGTTTCCGAAAAACTGCAATATCAATTCTGAAACATGCAAGCTTATTACTCAACACAGCTGTTTTCCTCAGATCTGAATCAAGATCAAAGTCATATCCAGGGGTCAATATATTACAGCAAGCAGTTCTGTTCATAAAATCAGTTGAGCCAGGTTGTAAGTAGCGAGGGAAAGCTTGTTTTAGCCATCTTTTCTAGGGTTACCTTCATGTGAGGCAAGCAGGCCATCCCTAAACAGGGTTTCTTGGAAATCTTGGTAGCTGCCTC
Organism: Alligator sinensis; assembly: GCF_000455745.1. NCBI lineage: Eukaryota > Metazoa > Chordata > Crocodylia > Alligatoridae > Alligator > Alligator sinensis. The sequence continues at coordinate 863,355 of NW_005841977.1, read as the reverse complement.
AGGGCCTTTATGCCTCTCTCAGATCCCTGTGACCATCTTGCCAAGGCCTTCAGCGCATATGCCTAAGCAGAGTTTTGGAGGAGCAGAGGCTGCCATGGACCTGTCATCCCTCCGTTAGACCACTGAGCCAAAATTCAAAAGCCAGAATGAGTCTAGACATTCAGTGACACAGAGATTGTAGCTTCTGCCAGAAAGCAACTTGAATAGAGCTGCTAACTGCCTGTCACTTCAGCGTGAGTGCCTTTTTTGTCGGGGTGAAGTCCCTTAGCCTTTCTTCAACCAAGAAGTGTCCACAGGGCAGCGGAGGATGTAGTTTAATGTCATGCTCAAGGCATCCTGCTTACAGTGGTGGTAATTTCTAGTTTCTCGAGGAAGTGATATATAATTATACCTGGCCACCTTTCGAAGTGCTCTTATGTAGCATCAGCCTCCCCTTTCTTCCTATTGTTGCCATTTATTCTGCCTTCCCAGCCTCTTACGTATTTGGCTGTGTGCACTGTACTTAGCTTACCAGACAGCCCAGAAGCCTATTAAAGTTGAAATGCTGGTTCACATCTGGATGCTAGTAACTGCTTAAAATAGTGTTCTCTCCTCCTTTCCCCTCTGCTGAAATGTGATATCTTTACAACAGTAATTTTACCAAACTAAAAGGAGAATTCAGATTTATAAGATAACATTCTAGGTAGATATTGTGATTCCTAGATTTATGTATTGTTTCTTAGCCAATTCTGCTGGAATATCATAGTCCTCCCAAGAAGAGTCTGAAATTAGACCTTCATCTAGTCACCTGTTCCTTTTATGTCTTCCCAGTATATTGTTTGGTCTGTTTAAATGAGTCTGTAAGCCTATTGGACAGGAAGCATCGCCCTCTGAGTTACAGCTCTGAGCACACTGTCAGCATTCAATAAATAACATTAATAGTAGAAAAAGCAGAGGATGGAGCCATCTTAACTTTGAAGTTTGTTTGTGCTGCTTTATGTCACAAGTTTAAGAGAGTCCGTGTCCTTAATATATCCGCATGGGATCCCCTTAACTAGTTTGTTAGGCTCCTTGTTGCCCAGGTGATAGAGGAAGCTATAAAGTGAATTTTCTTCTTTTCATCATATTTGTTAAGATCTTATGTGTCGATTAATGACACTTCTTATTGGATAACTTTGACCTAAACATAAGTTTGGGTGTCACGCAGAAAAGATCAAAACAGAAGGTTTTCAACTGTAACTGCAAAACAAAAGTTTTGAGTAGTTGTAGATTATTCACAGCTTTCATTAAAACAGTTTAATATGATGGACAAAAATATGTACAATATAATAATAAAATTATATCATTAAAACACTTCTCTTCTCTTTGCAATATATATAATACTGTTGCAGGTGTCTGAATGTGGAAAATTCATCCACTAGTGAGACAGGCTAGTGAATAATTGACAAACATTGTTTCAACTAATATGAATTTCACTGCATTTCTATAAATCACTCTGAGTTTGCCTGGTTCTAATTGTGAATACAGCCTACATCACTTTTAAAGTTATCAATATGTGACACTCACTACAGGCCTCCAGTATATAAGCTGTTCTGTGCAGGACCCTGAAATAAGTTGCCAGCAAGTCTGATTCCCTGCACTTTCATAGTTAAAATGTAAACCTTTGCCTTAGTTAAAGATCCTGGGTTTCTTAATCTAGAGACTGCAGAAGATTCATAAACCTCTATGAATTACCAGCTACAAGGGACTAGAGCAGGACGTTAGTTGGATTATATTTTCATAGTTCTGTTCTTCTCTGAAGTGGTTACTAGGTCTTTGAGAAAGGGACCCCTCTCTTCCTTTGATCTGCATAATGCCAGGCACTTTATTGGAACTCATCCAATGAAGAATAATGTTAGATGTGTAACACTGTCTCCCAGGTAACATAAACCTCTCTCCATTGGCAACCAGGATACTCTCATTTTACTTGTTCTACCTACCTATTGGTGCAATTTGTTCTATGCCTTAGTTGAATTATCCTGTCCTGAGACCATGTACAAATGGCTTGAAGATGATCAAAAGTCTTAAAAATATTTTTTCAATGGGGAAGGAAGAATGGACATTAGCAACGCAAGGTTCAGAATCATTATTTATGGCATAAGTTTTTCCTAAGCTCCTGTTAGCCTGTGTAGTTTTCAATGGCAAGAGAGTAACTGTAGATTACCCCAGCCCCAAATCGTCAAACAATGGAATGCACATACCAAGAAAAGTGTTCCAACTTAGCAGCTGTTTTTTTCAGTTTGCTTATCTGATTACGATTAAGCAAGCTGGTGTTTATAGCATAGGCCTTGACCTTGGTGTTGGTTCAAACGGGTAAGGATATGGAAGATGAAGAAATCTCTTAGTAAGCCTGTCTTAACTTTATATTACCATAATATTTTTGTGTTAACCTTTTGATGGCCTGGCTCTGCCACAGCCCCAAAAATAGCTTTCTTGTAAGGCAAATGTATTTAAAATTTATATTTTAATAGATGCTATATAGTTTAGATATCTTGGGACTCGAACATAGAAAGTGCCCTACTGGGTCAGACAAATGGTTCATCTAGCCCTCTATCGTGTCTCCAACAATGGCAGGAGTGGATGCTTTAGATCAGTGGTTCTCAACCTTTTTCAAACTCAAGGCACCCCTCAGAAAATCCCAGCTCCTAGTTTTCACTCATTCTTTGACTACAGAAAAAATAGGACAGCAAGTCTTCTGTTGCAGAAAACCCAGAAAGACCCCACAACAGGTTAGAATTTTTTTAACATTATAGATTCCTATTTTAAACCTATGGGTTTATCTTGTGAATCATGTTTTTGCACCTAACATTACAAACATTGTGTGGCATCCATGGCACCCTTGAAAGGATCTCGGGTATTCTCAACCAAGGTGCCACAAAACCCCAGTTGAAAATCATTGCTTTAGGGCGCGAGCACTGAACTAGGTATATCAAGAGTAATCTCTCCCCTATAAGCATTCTCATCCTGTTGGTTTTGTTCAGCCAAGCACTCAAACCAGAAATTAATTTTGCAGCATTGGATTACATTGGCTATATGAATTAGGTGTTAAATGTAAACAGTTATACCATAAAAATGCTTTGAGATGAGGAACTCCAGAAATCTTCTCCTGTCATACTCCAAGTTCCTGGTGAGCTATAGATAGAGTATTAATTAGTCAAGGTTGGTTTAGTGTGAAATTTATAAGAAGCACAAACTGATATGGATGGTTCAGCCTTTGATCTTCCTCCTTTCATGTAGTGGAACTGTCCTCTACACAGCTCTCAGAAAAGGACTTGATACTAAACGTGAGCAGGCAAGGTTGGGGCAAACATTCACCTGGATGTTTGTTCTCAGTGATGTTTCGTATAACTAAAATACTCCATTTTCACTGATGTTCCTACCAAGTTTTGAATCTACTCTAACATGGTTTGCTGTCTTTGAAAGGCTTATTTTGCTGCAACGCTTATTCTTCTGGATTATTTAGGGAACCCACAGTGAAACAAATTCAGTGCAAGTCGCAAAAATGGATAAGAGATTCCTGAAACACGGCTGCTCCTGAGGCAGTTGTATTTTAACCAAACAATTTTTGTATGTTTAATTTATGTAGGGGAGGAAGGAGATAAAAAAGGGTCTTTAAAAATTGATTTTTTTTTTAAAGAAACATGTACACTTCTGTTTCAAAGAAAGTAGCTTTGTGGCATCAGATGCAACTGTCAGAATGAAATAAGCTATATGGTATGTCCCCAAGTTATAATTTCATATTGCAGTAATTTTTGCTGATCAAACAGCAAAGTTTAAGGCAAGTTGCTGTCAGCATGAAAAAAAGCCTCCAACCAGAAAAGGCCTTAATTTCTAATGAGGAACAGTTGGGGTAGTGTGTGCAGAACTGCAGAGTCAAAGAGTTTTTTAAATATTCTGTAGCTCAAGGACTTGGCTCATCTTCAAACATTTGTAACTACAAAAGGATGGATAATCTTGCAAGTGAATGTGCCCCATCTAGGGGCAAGAATGTGAAAATTCGTTAAAACAGGTAAATCCAAGACAAAGTAGCAGCAGCATTTCCTTGGCATGCAAATCCATCCTTTCTACCTCCACTGAGAAGTGATTTCTGTTCCAATTTATGGAATCAAAGACTCATTTCCTCCAAATTTCATTTTCCTGATTAATGGTATGAATGTGGTTTGTGACATAAGTAGCCAGGCTTGAATTTTTGGCTGTAAGTTACTTAAACCTTAAACTGCAGTACTAAAGATAAAATGCTGCTGCTATTTTCTCAGTGCAATCCTTGGGACTTCTGTGGTGAGAATTATTTTGTACTGTGTACAAGCTGTGACTCCTATTGAAAGTTTTGTAAAACTCCTGAGTCTTCATCTGATCATTATCTGCACCATGAGTAGTGACAAAACTCCTGTCTGAGGCTACAAATTGGATAACTTTACATTTGCTGCGAAGTGTTTTTGCCATCATGGTGGACCAGAACATGGTGTAAATGGGATTCAAACGTGTGAAGTTTGAGATATATGGTAACATACTATAGATTCAAAACTTTTTCTGATTTTTTAATTGTATCTGTAAACTCCTGTTTACCATTCGTACCTTTATGTGATGATAACTCAGCTCTCTTCTACATGGATTGGCAGAACTATCTAAATGGGTGATTAAGTCTCCCATTAGCAGCGAGAATCTTTTGAGCCAACTTCAGCATTTTTGGTGGGTGGAGGGGCTCTGCAGCAAGTTTTCTTTTCCCTTTTCTTTGTGCCTTTTTTCCTTGGGTCACCCACAGCCTGATGTAACTGGCTCAGGTTTGTAATTTATCAAACTCACAAAATGCCCCAAATATTTTGGGATGAGTTAGTGAGCTGAATGTGTGAGTTGCATTTCAATTTAAGGGACTCATTTTCTATGAAGTGTATGAGGGAATAACATCTCTCTAAATTCTTACACTACCACTAAAGTAATTAAGCTTACTTCTTTTTCTTTCAGTTTATATCAGCTTTCCCTGATGAAAAAGAAAGAAACATTGTTTCTTTGTTGTTGTTGTTTTTTTAACAGACCCCAAGGTTTTTATATAACTGTATATCCCGCAAATCAAGGGGCTGCTGAGCCTACATGGCATTAAGCTGTGCCTTTATATGAACACAAGAGTTTCAGAGGTTTCTGGTGGTTTGCTTTTAAATATAATAGGCATTTATACTAGTGTTTTTCCTCTTTCTCCCAAAGGTGCTCTTACAGAGTGCTATGATGAACTGGGCAACAGATATCAACTTCCAGTCTACTGCCTGGCCCCACCCATCAACATGATAGAGGAGAAAGGAGACCTAGAGACTCTAGATATTCCTGATCCACCACCCAATTCTGGGCATGAATGCCAGCTTCGCTTACGTCTTTCCACAGGCAAAGACCTCAAACTTATGGTCCGCAGTATGGACACAGTATATCACATGAAGAGGCGGCTACATACAGTGGAGGGAGTGGAGCCCAGCAGCCAGCGCTGGTTCTTTTCAGGCAGGCCGCTTGCAGACAAAATGAAACTGGAGGAGCTGAAAATACCGAAGGACTACGTGGTGCAAGTCATTGTGAGCCAGCCCTTAGCAAACCCAGCCCCCGTGGAAAACTGATCCTTCTTGTTTGTTGATTCTTCTTTCCTTCTTCTCTGTCACATGGGATTACTTTACTTTCCCTGCTCTCATTTTTGGGGGTTTTTCCTGCTAAAGGATTGGTTCTAAGAAAAGACCAGCAAAAAGAATTCCATCTGTGATGGAGCTTTGCAAAAACAAACGCACACAAAAAATAGTAACTGTCCCTTGGGATTTGCCTGATCTACCCTCACAAGAAATGCAGAGCAAGAGCAATGAAGGAGATGTAGGGTATATGGGTGGGGAAGGGGTTTGTCACTTAATAAAAGTGTAGTGACACTTGGAACTGTAGGCAGTGTGCTGATGCATGGAGAGAGCACTTTTATTAGAATAAAAATAAACCAAATGGTCTTATTTCAGGAAATCAGCACCACTTACAGTTCATCCAAGAAGCATAGCTGTTCATGGTAGTTCCAGCCTGCTAGCTATTTATGATGATTCTGTTTTGGCTTAACTCGTGCTTTGTCAGATTACTCCTGGGGCATAGTGAAACTTGTCCAGAAAGAGCTGGACAGAGGGATGGATCTTTCTGTTGCTTCCTCATTCTGTGTTCCACCCTAAATGTGGCTCCTCTTAATGTTCAGACCAACAAATTTTAGTACATTCCAAGATGATGATGACACAGTCCTGTGCCATTGCTAGCTTCAGTGTGTTGGTAATGCTGCCTTCTGAACCATTGGGCAGTAATTTAGTAAATGTACACTTTAAAAAAACATTCTTGTACTGTACTGTACTGTAAACTTACCTGCTATTAGGGTAACTTGTCCTGCAGTTTCAGGCTGGCTGGCATCTGAATACATGCCTACCCAATTACTGCATACATTTCAAGCTTGTAAAACAAACTTAACAAAAGGCGAGCTGATCACAAAAGATGCACTGACCTAGGATTAAGAAACAGAAGAATGACCTTTATCAGCAGACACTAGTATGCAGGCTGTAATAGTCTAATCTCAGTTATACCCAAACATGACTGATTGCTGTTTTCTCCTTGCTAAAATCTCTGATGGCACACACTGTGGAAAATGGTAAGAAAAAAAATATAAAGCACACTAAGTTTTGGTTATTCATGTGACTGCTTGTAGAAATAGTAGTTGTTCTCAAGGTCTGTTTCGGACCTGCTGAGTTTATAGTCAATAAAATTGGAAATATCCTCACTGCATTGGCAACTCAGGACATAGTCCCTAGGTTTAATACTCTTGCTTTTCCCTTCAGAATGCAAATCCCCCTTTTTGTGGGACTAGATAAATCCCTTTCTTAACATTTCGGACAACAGTTATAGTTTTCACCTATCAAAATTAAAATTGAATAGGATGTTGAGAAAATAGATCTAATTACTGAGTAGTGTCTTGCTTAAAAAAGAAACTGAATTTGTTCCTTTAATGGCTCTTTGCGTTTCTGCCTCTGTAGTCTTTCCTTCACTGAAACAATCTGCCCCATCCCTATTCAATACCAAGTTTAAGTTTATAGTCATTGCTCATTTAAATGACTTTGTTCCTCCCAAACTCCTATTTTGCCTATTCAGTCTTTATTACTTTCTGTCTTCCATCCCTAAATCTACACGCATCAAGTGTGGCTCTTACTTCACTGTGATAGTAGAGTCATTTTTAGTATACACGTTTTTAAACTTGCAATGAAAAGCTGCTTTAGTAATGCCATAAAACTTAATTTCACATTCTTGCAGGAGCTTGTTTCCTTTATGAACTGCAGTATAAAGTTGGAACGAGCACAGTTCACTTGGATTGCAAGCTCGTGAGACTTTCCAGACTACCCAGATGCTTCATACATTTCAGTAGCTAGGTGGCGCAGTGTGTTTGGTGCACTAGACTACCTCTTTCAAAGCCCCAAGATCTTTTTTTTTTTTTACTTTGTCACATACAAGCATGAACTTAAGTTTCATCTTAGTCACCATACTACATGTGTCCAAAAAAATCCCCAGAAAGCTCCTTTGCAAAATTCACTGCTGACCATCTACTTGAGGAATGTTGAAGCCTGGCAACAGTTTCATGGAGTGAATTGACTGAGCTCTGTGAAGGAGCCTGTATTTAATCTCTTACTTCTCATTAATACCAAATTGACTTCCACATTTATTTTTTAATATGGGAAAAAGTTAAACAAATAAACCCTGATCTATACAATTTTTTTTGGATTGTTTATCCCCATAATGGTAATTGAACTTTCACAGTAAACTCTGAATTTTTAAGACAAAATCCAGCTGATACACATTGAATCTATCACAATCTGTATTTTGCATCCTGAAGGGAAAACTAATAGTGGATTTCTGCAAAGAGGCCTTAAAATCTCATGGATTTTACCACTTCAAATGGTGCTTGGTAAGACAAGAGATGTTATGCTTATCTAAGTGATGGGTAGTCATTTCCTACCAGGAGCAGCTTGTCTTTTAAGACACAGTATAAATCTTTGTTTAGCCTGTTTTTATGATGCAGTTTCCCTATAACCACTTCTAGAAGAGGGGAAAAGTGCTACAGCTATTCAAAAGGAGCAAAGTTGTAACTAGGATAAAATATTTTGTACCTCCCATCCTTTTGTAGGATGTATTTTCACACACAGTTTAATTGTTACCAAATATAGTTTTTAATAATACAAGTTTCTGACAGTTTGAATGAATTTCCACACATAGTTTGAGACGCTTCAGCTGTAGAATGTTGAACTGTAACATGTAACAAGGTTTTACATAAAATAATTTGGTGAAGGGGACAGGAGAGGATGTATTAAGTCCTGTATTTACTTGCATATCATATGCATCTTTCCCTCAAATATCAGCCCTCAAAAATTGGAATGCATGTCTTAAGCAGGGAAGTGAATTTTCTGCATCAGAATTGAAGCCTAGTGGCTGCCGTGAAGCAATGGGCTTCTTCCCCGGTCCAGAAAGGAGGGGCAGGGTACATCCTTCAAGGTCACAGTTGTTTTAACCCTATTACAGCTGCTGAGCTGTAGAACTGTAGTTCCGACTGCACTCCTCTTGTTTGGGACCAGCATTCAGCCATGTTCATCCCATGATGTAGCAGTTAAGATTCTGGAAAAAAATCTTTTTTTCATTCTTTCTTCTCAAAACAAGTTGTCTGTATTATTTGGGGGGATATGGTATGTGAGTAGATATGATACCTTTGATTGGTCTTCATGAATGTAGGGGGTGAGCATTTCTGGTTATGATCACTGCTGGAACCATTTTCTAAAAATATACTCTCCTTTACTCACTCCTTCTGTTCTCTTTTCCTACAAGCGCACATCTCAAAAGCAAGCAATCTGATGGCAAACCATTTTCTTAGATATGAAAGCAAATATTAACTTTCTCCCTCCTCCTGATAAACTGCTATATACCACCCCCATCCACCCAACTGGAAACACAGAAATGTCATGCAATACATGTCAGAAGGTGTAATGATTCTCCCAATAAGAAGAGGAGACAGTTTCTGAGAGCATACGTATGTAGGTATGTGGTACTGGTTAAACATATCCCATATAGACAAAAATGTGGCTATACACATACATGTTGAAGGAATACTGCACTTCTGTCTAATCTGTGAGATGGATGGTTTTGGTAGTCATGCAGAATTCTCTTCTATGAACACAAATGCAAAGGACTGAATTCTACCCTCCGCTGAATTTATGCATCATCCATTGGACTTGGTGAGATCTTTGTACGTGCATCTCGGAGCATAATGGGTCATCTGCATGTTAAAATGCAGCTTCTGGCTACAAACTTGCCCTCACCAATGCAGTGAAAAAGTCTTGCCAGCTGCTGGCCTGAAAACCTAGTGGTCTCAAACCGAACAATTTATATTCATTGAACAAGAAAGGTAAATATGTGTGAATGCAGGTGTATATGATTTTATTTTAATATGTACATTCAGATTTGGTCAGGACTAGCTGATAGGTAGTAGTGCGAGTGCAGTGTTCATTTTATAGCATTGGCATCCTGCCCAAAGTGCTGCATTACAGAGTACAGTGTCCTTGGCCTCAAGTATATAACTCGGGATGCATGTATAACAAACATAGCATCAGGTAAAACAAAGAACAGACAAATGAGCAGCAATAGGACAAAGTTTTCATTCGACCCACAAGTCCACTGTATGTCACGCTTGATTAACTTTGGCCATTAAGTGATGCCAGTGGATTAAATTTTTATGCGCAGTTCTGAGGATTTTTTTTGTACTTGTTAATGCAAAAATGTCACTCGCCCCTGACCGAGAAGGGGCTGGCTGATTTCTCCACTCCTGATATAGTTTTAAGGTCAAGGAGCACCAACACTACATCTATATTGCTGCAAAAGAATGACTAGAAATGGAACAAATGTTAGAAACGTATGTGGCTAGCTCTGCTACAGGGGCCCCCCATATATTTTTTCCACAAAAAGAACAAGAAATTACTCTCATCCGTAGCATGTAAGTTTGGATTATGGACCACTCTATTAGCCGGTTGTGTATTACAATAATGGGATACACAGAAAATTCTTATTTGGGACAGTAACAACATTTTCAACTTAAAACCAACAACTTCTATTCCTCTGGAGATGGGAAATGTTTTGGAAAATGAAGTTCTAGGGTTTAATGGTAGTTGGTTGGCTGTAAGTAATATTGAAATTAAAAAAAGCTCCCTTTGCCTTTCACAAAAAGTTGCATCTTTTCACTTGGGGAGAACCAATCAGGCTTCACATTGACATGAGAAAGCAACATGGTCAGTTTATATAATATTTGATAAAGCAGGTGGCCTATTGATAAAATATAGCTATGATATCAGACATGCTTCTGCATCTATATATCCATTGTTAGTTTTTTAAAAAGAAAAAGAAAAAATTCTATTAGTTGATGCAATGATGGGCTGCTTTGAACCACAGAATTGTGAAAGTATTTTAGCTGCATACGTGTTAACAAATAGAATGCTATACATTTGTCCATCTCACTCGTATTCATAAATGCAAATGCTAAAGTTACATTTCTGACTCTTGATTTATATTTCTCAGAATCTTTTGTATGTCATTGTAAATATGTTCTTAAAGACCCTGCACCTTATGCAGAAATGTTTACGTTAAAAAAAAAACTTTTTATAAAGGACTCTTGATTATTTTTTTCTCCCTATAATCTACTCTACTTGTTTGAAATGGAAATAACTTCCATTAGTGAAACAAGCTTTCTCTCCTGGCTCCCCCAAATGTATAAGCCTATAGGATAACTGCTTGTGAATGTTGGGCATAGCATTTTTTTGAAGTAGGGAATTTGGATGTTTGAGAAGCAAAGTCTAAAGAACTTGATTTTTGGAAACTGGGTATATTTTATACAGTCCACAAACTGTTTAAAAAGAGAAGGAAAGAAAATAGGTAGTAAGTTTTGGCACTGCCCCTTAAATTTTTTAGCCCTCTTAGGAACTTGATGAAATTAAAACAGACTTTTCCACCAACTTTGCTTCTGTCTTGTTCCAAAGGTGAAGAATGGCCTAATTTGCACAACTACAAAATTTTGGTCAGTTAATGGCTCTGTATAAGAGTCTGCCTGTTCAGAACTTCCATTTTCACAAAGCTTTCTTAACTGCTCCATTTTGCAAATGGCTTTTCTCCTTTCATGTTTCATCAGTTTAAATATTCCTCAGCTGTGTAGATGCAGTTTCTTGTTCATAGGAGATGGTGGACTCCCCAAAAGTCTTTGGGGCTATACTTATCCTTCCAGAGGAATATAACGGTGTATATGCCACATAGAACTCAAATAATTTGAAGGCAATGGATTTTAACCCAACTGGGTTTCTTACTATGGACTTTGAAACTATTCTTAAATATGTCATTTGTGCTGTCCATGAAGAAGTGTATTGCTATCCTTTTGAGCAGAGCCATTTGTTGAGAATCCATCCAATAGAATGCTGTATTTGTACATTTCAAGATGAAGACCATTGGATCAGAACCATGTGGCAAATAGAGAACTTAAAATCCTGACTCCTGCCTTAAAATTCTGGTTTATCTGGGGTTCCAAAAAGGTTTGGGGTTTTTTTAGTTTGTAATTACTGTTCTTATTTTTAATCCCTTTTATTTTTTTGACCACTTGAATCTGACTGGAGGATGGTGTAAGGAAATTTTAAAGCAAATGAAATCTCAGCTGATGTGGCTTTATTAAAATAACAAAATATGGTCTTATATCAAGGACCCTAATTGTGCCTCTCTCTAAGTCCAGGGAATGTCAGAAAACTGGGGATGGACTTTGACCAATGACTAAAATTGTGCATTAGTCAGCTGGAAGTTTGTAAAACACTTCACTTTCACATGTTATGAGCAAGGGACTTAAGTTTATGTCCTCTTTGCCTCATGGTAGTGGCTTCCAAAGATGGCTGGTACCATCAAATTTGTACTTCTTGAATAAATATCTTCATTTTTATGGTAAATCTTTTTTGTACGCAGTTTGTTGTGTGCGTGCCATGTAACAAAGAAATATTCATATTAAGTAGGATAAGGTGCTAGATTTGGTACTGATGCAAAAAAAACACAGTTCCAACAGGTTGTGAGAGAAAGGTGAGGGAATTTCAGTGATGTGACTTTTTTTTTCTTGTAACTTTTATAAAATTAAATCTTTTAGAACTGAACCTATTCATTGTGCAAGACACTCCCTGGTTCCTTCAGTCCACTAAATAAGTCTTCACCTATCTGGAGATGCTGTGAACATTGGGTTACATTTAAGATGCGTTGTATATTTTGTTGTACCTCTGTTACTTGGTTGACATATCACATTAGTGTGCACACACATTTTTTAATAAACTGCAAAGCACAAGTAGGTTGTCTTTAAAATGTAAATTATGTGAAATTTTTACATAGGAGATATCTATAACAATGAGAGCAAAACATCATGAATTTCTAAGAGTTGGACATGCTGTATAAAATTCCCTGTATTTAAAAGGAAAAAAAAAAGGCAAAAAGAAATAACTTTTTTCCTGGATTTAAAAATAAAATTAATACTGGAAATGCCATGCCTTAAGAAACAAACTCAGTGTCATTTTTTTTGTTTAGGTTACTTGATTCTGGTGTATCCCTCCAATCTTTAGATAGATAAGAGAGCCAGCCGTAGAAGGTTACAAAGCTAAAATCCTAAAGATAAATATGAAAAAATTCTAGCACAGTGGTGTCAGATATATGGCCTGCAGAGCCCTATCTTTGGGCCTGCAATGCTGCCCTTGGGTCTTGGACTGGACCTCCACATGGTGCGCATTGGATTCACCCCCTGTGCTGTACACAGTACATGGGACTGGGCAGGCACCCACTGCACACAGCACATGGGGCCAGTCTGGGACATACGGTACATGTGACACATGCACCAGATCAGCCCCATGTGCTGAGTCCAGAATGCAGGGCCAGTCTGCATGCCCAATCCAGCTCCATGCCATTCAGTTTGACACCCATGATCAAGCACCATCTTTCTGGGAAATAAGGTTTGCAACCACTAGATAAACAGGCTCCTGGGGAAGGACAGAAAAGAGACCAAAAGGTAAGTTACTCCAGCACCCACAAAATGCAGCAATATCTCCATCACCACAACACTGAGTGGGTTTGAATACACTTTTTGACTAGGGACAGAAATTACACATACATCGGTATAAGTGGTTGGAAACTGGTTCAGATCTGTAACACAACAGGTGAGTGCACATAAACCACTTTCAAAATGGCCAAAGCTGGTTTCAGATAAACCTGGATGGATATAGCATCAGACTTAACTAATTTAGGTTAAATTGGTTTATTGAATTTCTGTCCCAGATCCTCTCCAGATTCAAGTTAGCTCACAGTCCGGCTGCATCCGAGGATGCTTTTCATCTCCCTTGCAAACCTCCCCTTGCAGGGTGGGTGGGCTAGCCTTGGCCCAAGCTGTCTGCTCCAGCTGAGCAGGGAGGTGTGCTGTAGTTCCCCCTGGCTTCTAGCCTGGCCCACTGCGGGCATGTGGCTGCATTTCTGGAATCAAAAGTGAATGTGTGTTCACTTGCTTATTGATTCAATCTCTGCAGCCTAAACTGACCTGTGAAGATTGAATCAATTCAGCCATGGGCTTTTTGACAGTCTGTACGTACTTAGCCTTTCTGGTATTTGGAGGTTTCTGAATACCCCAGGTTATTTGGATGGTGTAGTTGCCCTGTACAATTAAATATCATTATGGCCTTTTAACTTTGCCAGAATTTGTAGACTTGATTAATTAAATGTATAAATTATCCTTTTTTGGTTCATCTTACTCCCTTTCTCATCCTCCATTAACTCTTCTTCATGAACAGGTAAAAGGTTTGAGTGCTTTCATAGCAGAATGTAGGAAAAGCATCTGAACCAAATGTAAAGAAATAAACAATAAGCATTGTTCTTGAAGTCCTTCATGGCTTTCTTTCCTTTTGTGGTAGGGGAAAAACATATATGCTTATAAAATATCTTCAAGACTTGAATACCAACTTCCATTCTTTCGGGGGTGTTGGTTGTAGCTGTGTTGGTCTGAGGACATAGGCAGACAAGGTTCTTTGGGTAAATGTAACATCTGTTATTAGACCAAATAAATAGTTGGAAAATTGTTCTTTACAAGCTTTCAGGCACAAATACCCTTCTTCAGGCATAGGGGGAAGACTGCTGTTGTTCTGTGTTCATCTGGATGGCATAGAAGCCAATATGCAAAATGAAGGTCTGGGCTTATTGGATGGCAGGCAGGTTATAATGTGCCATAAATCTAATATCTGTATTTAGTCAATGATTTTTTTTGTATCCAGTAGATTTATGAAGTGAAGTTCATAGCCTCGTTCATAGGTGTTACAAAACACCTTTTGTAGACCAGACTATAAACTTCATAAATCTTCTGGATACAAAAATCCAGTAGATTGACTAAATACAGACATTGGATATATGGCACATTATAACCTGCCTGCCACCCAATAAGCCCAGACCTGCATTTTGCATATTGGCTTCTATTCCATCCAGGTAAACACAAAACAACAGTAGTCTTCCCCCTATGCCTGAAGAAGGGTATTTGTGCCTGAAAGCTTGGAAAGAACAATTTTCCAACAATTTTTTGGTCTAATAAAAGATGTTACATTTACCCAAAGAACCTTGTCTGCCTAACTTCCATTCTTTATTCTCTGGCAGAGAGAGATGTTCCTGTGCAACCCCATAATAAATAGCTACTCTACCTTTTGTTTGGTACGTTATGATTTTAGGGAATGACATAATCTTATCTCTTGTTATTGCCACTTGTTCAAGTAATGGATGCATCAGTGGTAAAGTGGTAGTAAAGAGGCCCATGCCCTCCTGTTGGTGTCCAGAAGTCCATTACAGAACAAATAGCTTTTTGTTTCAATTTAGAACCAGCCTCGTTCCATCTAAAGCAATGATTTTCAACCGGGGACCCTGGCGTGCCGCAAGGTCCTATGAAGGGTGCCCAGGAAATGTGAGAAGATAAGCAAAGTGTGAAGAGATAAGCAAACAAAGGCAAGCATAGGCTTCAGGTGTGAGGAGATAAGCAGATAAGGGAAGCCTCAGGTTGTCCCTGCCTGGCTACTTCTCCACCCCCACTGCTTGTCCCCTCTGCAAGAAGGTAAGCACTGTAAGTAATACATTCATTTTTTAAATGGGGTGCCACTCGGTTCTCAGAAGTTAGAGGAGTGCCTGAAGTCTGAAAAGTTTAAGAACCACTGATCTAAAGGGAAAGTGAATTTCAAGTCAAAGGTGCATAATAGCTGAATCTCAGTCTTGGCTGCTTCTGGAAAAGAGTGAGGTCTAGAGCTTGGTTACACCTCCTAATACTTGTACTGTGTGTATATAAGACTAAATACAAACCATTGTGCAGCTGCAGTAGTTGTGACTATATAGCTGACGTATACAGTTTATAGTGTTGAGGGCATTTAGCCCACATTCCTAATGGACATGGGATAAATGTGCTTTGTGTTTGTGAATATACTCCAGCTTTCATCTGAAGCTATTCAATTATCTCTCTCTATACCAGACTACATAATCTATGTAGGTTTAACTGTGGAAAGTGTTAACCCTGCTATCCTGGCCAGACTCCAATATGGTATTTACCTTCTACCTTCCAAAATCCCATAAAAAATTTGTATTCTTCCCTTCCAGTCCCAAAACCCTGAGTAGGACTAGTGTGCACTGTGTTACAGACTTGCCTGAGTTTGGTCCCCATGGGTCACATTACAGCAGAAAGTGAAACACCCTGAGTTGAGAGTCTTTGGCTTAGTCTACACCACTACAGATTTTTGCTGGCACAGTGACATCCGCTATATTAGCAAATACCCTGGGGTAGGTGAAGCTATATCAGCAGAAAAGGGATATTATTGGCTTAATTTAGATCACTCAGGGGAGTGACCTACCTACACCAACCAAAAAAAACCCGTTAGCATATGCTGTGCCTTTGATAGGGCGCATTGGCAACAGCAGTATAGTGACATAGTTACACTATCAGTACAGAAGCTCTAGGTCTCATTCTGCTCCTTTGTTATATGGGCATGGATTTACCTCGAACAATGCAGTAATTCTAGTCTAAAACTGGAGCCCTGAGGGGGGTACCTAGTTAAAAATTTGGCCAGTTTTTTGTGGGGTTTTTTTGTGGGGGGAGATATCTTTGGTTATACAAATGACTTGGAAAGAAACAGATTAATCACTACTATTCCACCCTGGCTTACTTATAAAACATGCATCTCTCTCTAGACAGTCCCAAAAGGTTAAGTGTTCAACAGCTTAATTATCTCAGTTTGCTTAAAGCAGAGCTCTGTGACTTTGGGGAAAGACATAAACTGGTATTTTTCTTACGAGTTGCACACCTACGCTAAGGTTAAAGTAACAGCCCTTGGCAGAAGTCTGGAAAATGGTATTTTTTTTATTTAGCTGTCATACTATGGCCTTACATTTTTAATTATATTAGGTGGGGCTTCAAACTGAGATCAATGGAATTTAAGTACTGATGTTATTGAATTCAGTATCCCAGTTGCAAGCATACAGTGGAACAGGGAATTGGGTTTATTAAACTTTTTTTTTTCTATTCAGGCAATGAATGGTAAATATTTAACGTAAGAAACAGCCCATCCCTTCTGTTCTCTCTTCACATGGATTTAATTTGAATTATTTTAACAAAGAAAATGCATTCCCTGCGGTTGACTCCATTCTCCACAACAAAAGTAACAAGGTTGTAGGGAGACTGGCCAAATCCTATTCCCTTCTCCACTATTTTTAATAGAAACCTCTTAATATGGAGCAGAAAAGAGTAAAGTGGAGGAAAAAACAGACACAAATGAGTGAATCCAGTGGTTGATGGGTGATCCATCTGTATTTGTTAGCTTTATTTCATATATCTTCAAAAGAGGTAAAATTGGTGTGTTGGGGTAGGTGTTCTGTCTCAAGCAAATGCAATTTATTCAGGGGATGGGCCAGGTCAACGCTACAAAACTCAGGCAGTTTGATATAGCAGGGAAGGAGTGACAGCAATATCAACACCATATCTGGTGTGCAATATGAAGCATGAGGCTGAAGTCTAAATTGCATCAGCTATTCCATATGGAATGACACCAGATGCAATTTTGCACTTTCATATGGTATGAGACAAACTTATACATATGGGCAATTGTTTGCTCCATTACTTCTATTATCCATTTGTTAGCTGGTATGTTAAACTCATTCGAAAACTTTCGCTGGGGAAGGTGGTTATCTGGGGCCCTACTTTAAATAAAACCTGGGTACTTTACCAGTGGAATGGGTAGGTATTTATTTTGGGAAGGTTTATTTTTGGCTTTTCTTCAATTCAATACTTTTTTTCTCCTTCTCCTTTTTCTGCTGTCTGTCAATGCAGAAGATTGTGAACATCTTGAACTCCTTGTAGTTCAGGGACTAGTTTTTGGAGGAGAGAAAAATAAAATAGTATTTTAGCAAGATAGTGAAGATGGGTGCAACCCCAGTTTCAGACATGAACCTGATCTACAACTAGGGCTCTGGACTCCTCAATCCTGCTCAATACTGTTTCTATGCACACTTTGAGGAAGTGGGATCTGATCTAATACCTTGCACCCATCTCAGATGGACACTTTACTAAGTAATGCAGTGCTCTCTGACTTTTACACTACTATTCTGCAATTAATTGGTAGAGATTCAAGCATCTTCAGAACTGTATTAATCAGTACCGCACAAGATCACCCTTAAAGAATGGCCTTTAAGCAAGCAGCTCAGTCATAGAGGAGTAATGAGAGTAGCTAATATCCAAAACTGGGTACAGTCCATTATTTGTATTACAGCAGTGCTTAGAAAGCCCAAACTCTATCAGATCCCCTCTCGCCATAGACTGATCTTAGCGATCTGTGTATTAGGGCTGTGAGAGGCTTTGGACAGAGCTTCGGATCTGGAGACGCTTGGGATGCTTCGGCATCCAAAGCAGCATGTCCAGATCGAAGCACTGGCTTTGTTAGGCTTTCCGAAGCAGTTCAGGGCTTCCGAAGCACTTCGGAAAAGCTTTGGAGCCGCTTCGGAGATCCGGCCATGGGGTATAATGGGGAAACAATGAAATATCTATAACTTTGTTGTTTTTTTGTCTGGTTAGGATGAAATTTGCAGGGATTGTAGTCTCTGCTGAGAGCATGAAGCCTGCCAAGTTTCAAGAAGATCGGTGTAGGGGTTTGGGGGGAACTGCACCTCAAGGTGCTGACGGGCAAAACTCGTGACATGGATGGTACTGCGTATTAAGGCGCAGTAGGGTGAAGGCTGTAGGCCTGCTAGCCCCTGCTGCAGCCACGAAGCCTGCCAGCTGTCAAGGAAATCGGTGCAGGGTTTCTGGGTTCTGGGGCCTTGCACCTCTAGCTGCTGACAGGCAAAACTCATGACATGGGTGCTTGTGGGACTGACTGTCTGTGCCTTGGGGTGTGGGAGACACTACTGCAGGCCTGGCTGCTAAGCTACTGTGTTACCACTACCAATCAATCATGATTCACTCAGGGACCAGCTCAATACACAGTACCTAGCTAATGTAGCCAGTTAATTACCATCAATTAACACCTACAAAACCACAGACTAAGGAGAGGAAAGACTCAATACAGACAATCAATTGCCCCAATTCAGAGACAGTCAGTTGCACAAGCAACCATGTCACGAGTTTTGTCTGTCAGCAGCTAGGGGTGCAGGGCCCCCGAACCCCCCTGCACCTTTCTCCTCAACAGCTGGCAGGCATCGTGCCCGCAGCAGGGGTCACCATCCCTGCAGCTTTCACTCTGCTGTACCTTAACACACACAGGGTCACCCATGTCACGAGTTTTGCTTGTCCACAGGTTGAGGTGCAGTTTCCCCCAAACCCCTGCACCGATCTTCTTGAAACTTGGCAGGCTTTGTGGCCCACCAGGGGCCACCACCCCTGTAGTTTTCACCCCCCTGTGTTCTAACACGTAGACGTGGCATGAGTTTTGCTTTCAAGAATTTGGGATACAGTTCCCCCCCCAAAACCCCTGCACCAATCTTAAAGATTCATAGATGTTAGGGTCGGAAGGGACCTCTATAGAGCATCTTCTTGAAACTTGGCAGACTTCATGCTCTCAAAAGGGGCTATCACCCCTGCAAGTTTCATCCAAATTAGACAAAAAAAACAACAGAGTTATAGATATTTAATTGTTTCCCCATTATACCCTATGGCCGGATCTCTGAGGCAGCTTCAGAGCCACTTCGGCCAGATAGAAGCAGAAACCCAGTCCAGAGCTCCAGATCGGATCGCTGGCATCCGAAACGGCTGGATCAGATCGCTGCCAACTTGCACAGGCCTACTATGTATGTATCTCCAAGCCAGCAGTGCTAGTAATCAGACACATTTAAGAAAAGAAAATGTATCATTGTATCCCAGAGAGAATTGCTTCGCTATAAGTGTCTTGCTATTATATTTAAAACATCTTTTCAGTCATCACTTCTTCCAGGTATGTTACTCATAAATAAAATAGCTCATAAACATGCAAAGTCTCACCCTGGGGACAGGAGGAAAGAAAATGTCTATAACTTCTTCATAACTTTTGTATGGGTCTTGGATACCAGGAAATAGCTCAGACAGACAAATCAGGCAAACTCAAAACGTCACAGTTGTATGTGGTAAGAAGTCATCAAAGACCTGATCTGAGTAGTTTCAAAGTCTGTAACAAAACTGACTTCACGGGAGGAGGCAGAAGGAGGAATGATAATCTGTTTGTTACCACAACCACATCATCTGCTGGCACAAGAGGTCTTCCTCCTGGCAAGGCAGTACTGTCTGTACACACAGCTGTGGGTTGGGACTCTGAAACCCAACTTCTACTACAAACAAGCCTGTTGCAAGACCTTTAGCAAGTTGCTAAATCTGTGAACCTAATTTTCCACCCCCTCTTGGTCTCTTTTGCCTAGTTTGGGACCTGCTCTGAGAAGTGTCCCTCTCTTGCCAGGTATAATGAGATTCTGGATTCATTTTGGACTTAATTAAGGGCCTTGGTATTCAATGTCTTTATTATTACCTCATCTCCAGAGACATCAAAATCCCTGAATATCTTCTCAAGCTCTTCCTTGTTGATGTTAAAGAGGAACCTAGTGGCCTGAAACTCCTTAGGACCAATTGTATGTCCTCCATCCATATCCAGCAGCTCAAACACAGGCCAAGAGTGACGATAAATGAACTGCTTTTCGAGATGGTTCTGTTTCAGGACAGAAAGGGTTAAGAGCAAATAAAGCTTAAAAAAAAAAACTTGTATCAAACACAGTTAAAGTCTAGAGGAGAAAAACAAAAGTAACCTTCCTACAACACAAACAGAAAAGTACTCAGCGCTTTCTTTCACACACCCTTCTTGTCCTTTGCCTGAAGGTTTCTGTTTGCTCCCCAGGGGTGGGACACTGGTACAACTATGAAATAAT
>NW_005841977.1:831341-842834 GCF_000455745.1 Alligator sinensis | reverse complement strand
GGAAGGCTCACTGGGTAAATGGCATGAAAATGTGCTGAGGGCACTGAATGTCCCATTTTGCTTCACATGGCCAGCAGAGCCTCAAGTCCCTCTTGAATGGAAACAGTGTTTACTCGGGCCAGTTGTGTAGCCCAAGATGTGTTTCGCCCTCCAAGAACTCCCTAACTCAGGCAGCTGGCCCACTGAAAGAAAAGCTGGGGCTACAACATATCCCATAGGATTCGAGACTTGTCTGCAGCTCTGCTTTTAAATTAATTTCCTTCCTACAACCTGAATTCTCACTCCGCGCTATTTTCTTTCTCATCAGGTCTGATGGCCAGTAACGAGCAATCAAGGGACAAACAGATTTGACCTACAAAGATGGCTGAAGAAAGATCATGTCGTCTGCTGCGCAGCACTGACAGGACCGGCAAGTGCTGACCCATGAAAATGCAATCTGGTTCTATTCCTGCTACCTTTAGGATCGTGCAGATAGCAGCAGGTGGCGGCAGCTTATTTTGTGAGCTGAGATGTGTTTGCTGCCAGCAAGCTGCTTCAGAAATGTATCGTAAGAGCTAACTTGTGCACGGTTCCTCCATCTTCCACCTCTCACTGGAAATCAAGGTCCCACTCAATCAGCTATGGGGCCACAGCATTTTATGAAAGTGCTGGATAATACAAGCTTCTCTGAAGCCATCGGCTCACCCGGCTACAGAGACCTGCCTGCTACAGACCTCGTGAGCGAGCAGGATGCACACCAGCATGTAGAACTCGTCAAGGCCAATCTCCCCGGTGGCGTTCCAGTCCAGCAAGTCAAACACCAGCATGATCTGCCTCCTTGTCAGGTCAGTCACATAGTGGAGAAAGTGATAAAACTGCAAATCTGGAAAACAGGGGGATGTGAGGCCCAATCTGCACAAAGTTGTTAACGATAATGAACAGGGTTTATTTAAAAGCAAAACACCTACAGTTTGAAGGTACTCGTGGTACTACATCAGGGGTGGGCAAAATGCGGCCCGCAGGCTGGATGTGGCCTGCCAGGCCATTCTATCTGGCTCACAGGGCCCCTAAAAAAATTTAGAAAATTAATATTTATCTGCCCCGGGCTGCCTGTCATGCAGCCCTTGATGGCTTGCCAAAACTCAGTAAGCAGCCCTCCGCCCGAAATAATTGCCCACCCCTGTACTACATGCTAGTAAACTATGCTTGCACACAAACAGAAATATTCATAATACACACATGTTGCCATCATTGCCGAGAGAGAGACTTCTGCATGTGTTAGTAATTGTATCACTGCAGGAGCCGCTGGTAAAATGATGATTATTAATTTTCCAACAAAATATTTTTTTGAGAAGGAAAATGCCTTGTGCAGAAAAACAAAAGAACAATCAGGAAATAAATGTTTTTGTTGTTCCTCATTTTTTTTTAAATTACCTTTCAAAAAAAAAATACCAACTGAAAAATTGACAATTTTCTTTGGGAAAATTGTTTTGTGAGTTGTAAAGATGCATGTTCAGTGTGACTTCTTGAAAGAGGATCCAGGGATGGGCTGCCAGTAAGATCCACGTGCCAGAAGAGTCTTCATCAGAGACTCAGTCATGCTCTCCTCAGGTATGGCCATGGAGCCTTGGGCAAGGAGACACAGGAAGAGATACCAGGCCATGGATCTGTTTCATAGTTTCATAGTAGCTGGGGTCGGGAAGGCCCTGAACAGATCATCTAGCCTACCCCCCTGCCACAGGCAGGAATGTATGCTGGGTTCACAAGACCCCAGACAGGTGATCATCCAACCTCCTCTTGAATTTGCCCAAGGTAGGGGCGAGGACCACTTCCCTAGGAAGGTGGTTCCAGATTTTGGCCACCCTAACTGTAAAATATTGCCTTCTGATCTCTAACCTAAACCTGTTCTCCATCAGCTTATGACCATTGTTCCTCGTCACCCCAGGTGGCGCTGGGGAGAAAAGAGCTCTGCCTATTTGTTGTTGATCCCCATGATGAGCTTGTAGGCAGCCACCAGGTCCCCCCTCAGCCTCCTCTTGCTGAGGCTGAACAGGTTCAGGTCCTTCAGTCTTTCCTCGTAGGGCCTGTCCTGCTACCCTCTCACCAAGCAGGTGGCCCTCCTCTGAACCCTCTCCAGGCTGGCCACATCCCTTTTGAAGTGCGGCGCCCAGTACTGGACACAGTACTCCAACTGCGGCCTGACCAAAGTCGCATAGAGGGGGAGTATCACCTCTCTGGACCGGCTTGAGATGCACCTTTGGATGCATGACAAGGTGTGGCTAGCCTTGCTGGCTGCGGTCTGGCATTGGCAGCTCATGTTCATCTTGGAGTCAATAATGACTCCGAGATCCCTTTCCGCCTCTGTGCTCTCAAGAAGGGAACTCCCCAGCCTGTATGTATGCTGCGCATTCCTTCTCCCAAGGTGCAGCACCCTGCATTTGTCTACGTTGAACCCCATCCTATTCTCATCTGCCCACTTTTGTGGTCTGTCTACATGTTGGCTTTCATAACTGGTTGAAAAGACATAGCCAGCTCTTTGGTTTCACCTTTCCTTTGTCAATCATTTGGGAAGCCTGTGAGATGGTGAATGGCCTCCGCTTTTACATTGATTTCAGGAGGATGCGAGGGCACTCAGAACCTCACAGAATCGTCTCTACTGTGCCATCCCCTGTGATTTGGGGCTATGGGAGTTGTGTGAGGGAGGGCAGAGTTCAAGATTTTGTATCTTTTACATGGCAACAAATCTCTCCTCTTTTTAGTGATTTATTTTGTGCTCTTTTTATTCCCTTCTGCCATGTCACCAACATCAGTTAACTCCAGCACAGCTCCTGAAAGTGAGGATCAACAGTGCAACAAGGTAAGATTCCCACTATTGCAAAGGCAGCCTGGGGAACTCCAAGCACTGGTTTTGCTGGTGGGTTGTGATGGAGTGATGGCTTTGCTCTCATGTAAAAGACTTTTAAAAGCCCATGTGACATTTTTCCTTCAAGTAAAGAAAGTGATGAGCCCAGAGTATGAAACCTGAAGTTTCCCCCTTCAGGGGAATTGAATGTTTAGGGTCCTAATTTGTGTCTATTAAACAGATGGGCTCTAATCATGCACTCTGGATCTGAAGTTCCATGTTAGAGGGGTCTAATCTGGGGGTCCATGTTTGTCCCACTGCTAATTACAATAGTTTTTGGGAAGGCCACGAATTGAGATTAAATTATGTGCAAATACTGCTTTGTTATTTCTTCAGTCTTGACTCACTAATCACTGTTTTAAACCATGTTTATTTTACTGCAGTGATATTATACAAGTGTTAGGTGCACGTGGGGACAGAGAGAAGCCAAGTTTTGCATTCCCCTTGAGTGATCTCACTGAATTTGGCCCAAAGTGTTTTGTGCATATGAGGAGCAAACCATCTGCAGCTAAAATCTGCATGACTCGAATGTGACTTTGTTACCTATCTTCCCACTGATGGACTGATATATCTATGGTTTAAATGCCAGAGACACAGAAAAGCTATTTAAATAAAAGGACAATGCTGGCACAGAATCAAATGGGTATAAACTAACCATGAATCAATGTAGGTTGGAAATTGCAAGAAGATATTTAACCATCAGAGGAGTAAAGTCTTGAAACAACCTTTCAGTAGGATTAGTAGGGGCAAGAAGTTTAATTGGCATTTAAGGCAGAGCTTGGTTAATATATAAAAGGGAAAGTGTCATACATTTGTCTTAAACAGGAGACTAAACTCGAGGACCCAAGTGTTCTTGTCAGCCTGCGTCTTTGACACCTCCTCTATCCCTTTCTTTTGTTTGTTTATATGTAGATTACAAGTGTCTTAGTACAGAGATGCTCTTTTAACCTCTTTGTACAATGCAATAGATCCCCAAGTCAAATTTGGGGCATTAGATGTTTCTGAAATTCTACTACTAATAACAATCATCAATATAATGGAGCTATACCGATTGCTTAGGCTCTCCAAACTTTTTTATTAGCTTTCAGAAATAGGAAAGGAAGCAATTACAGAAAAAAAAAACATCTCAGGCAAGAGTTAAAAATGTGTTGCAATTACTTTGAATTATTCCATGAGCACTGACTATCATTTCAGAATTAGATGTGGTGCTAGTCAAGCCATATAACCTTCAGAATGGATGGAAAGTGCTATAGCAGTCAGGACACAGTGATATATGGCATACCTGAAAGTCATTTGGGATATTGCCAGGACCTCATGTTAACAAAGCCAGCCAGTCAATTAGCATTACAGGGTGCTGCATTTGTTGTAATATCAGAGGTTCAATATTTATAATGTGTCTGAGGTCCGTTTTCAAATCCTGAATAATATAGCACTGTATGATTCTCTTCTTTAATATGCATATAACTCATTTATTTTAGTGCTATCAAAATCTGAACTCTGCACAATGTTTTGGAAAGTACTCACCATTCAGGGTGTTCTTCTTATGAACATCTAGCATTTGGAAATATTCGACCAATGCCCTGGCATTTCTTACTGATAGTAAGCAGTACATTTTATCTAAATGTAGAAACTGCAGAAAACACTCTGGCCTCAGTTTCATATTGGTACTGGCTAAGTCTGTTTATCAGTGAATATTCAGAGCTAACCAAGACAATGACTACATCACAGTAAAAGAATTCCATCCTGGAACCAGAATCTGATTGTGCATCCTCTGACTGCAATGGGCTTTTTTTCTGTTTTTGCCCAGAATTTTCATCAGGTATGTGGAGGAAATGGCTCTCTTAACCATTGAGTATTCAGGGATAATTCATAAAAAAAATTATATATGGGAATTAATCTTTTGTTACATATTTAAAGAAATACATTCACATTTACAAGGAAATGTAAATTTAAAGACCTGTTTTAGCAATATACTTAATCACATGTTACTTCAATGGGATTATTTTAGTTTTAGAGAGACTGCTGTATGGGAAAGTAATGCATACACTTAAACATCTTCTTTAGGGCTTTAAACTAAGGGCTTTAAACTAAGATTGCTGGGGGACGAGCAGTCAATAAACAGTTCTAGCCCAGGTCATGCCAATCACAGTAGCAACAGCTTGGGTACCCCAAGGGAACCCACTCTGACAACAGCCCAAGGAAAGGTCACATCGCATCACACAAGGAAGCCTAAGGCTTCCTATGGCAGACTCAACTGCCTGTACACAAATGCCAGGAGTTTGGGAAACAAGCAAGAGGAACTGGCTCTTCTCTTGTGCAATAAAGATTATGACCTCGTAGGGATAACAGACATGATGGGAGTCCACCTATGACTGGTCTGTGGGTAAAGGCTATACCCTGATAGGAGAGACCATGTTGGGAAGAGGGGTGGGGGTGTAGCTCTCTATGTCAAGGAGCAGTACACATCTCTACAAACTGGATTCACTAACCAAGAAAAGCGCCTCGAGATCCTCTGGGTTAAAATATGGGGAGAGCATGGGGAAGGAGGTATAACTGTAGGAATCTATTACAGACCTCCTAACCAAGAAGAAGAACTAGATCAAGAATTCTGTAGGGAACTGGCTGAGGCTCCATGCTCCTGATGCATGATTGTCATGGGGGACTTCAACTTCCCTGACATCCTTTGGGAAAAGCACATGGCCAAATCTGATCAGTCGCATAGCCTTCTCACCTGCATTGATGACCTCTACCTAACACAGGAGGTCTACAGGCTGACTAGGGGAGAGGCACTGCTGGATTTGGTTCTGGCCAAAGGGGATGATCTAGTGAGCAATCTGAGGATCGAGGGGAAGCTTGGTGACAACAACCATGAACTGGTCACCTTCTCCATTCAACGTAGGGTGGGCAAATCCCTCAATAAAACAGAAATCCTCAACTTTGAGAAGGCAGACTTTCACGAACTTAGGAAACTGGTCAATCAGGCACTAATAGACCACGGCCCCTTGAGAAGAGGAGTCCACATGGAATGGCTGTTCCTTAAGAACTCAATCCTAGAAGCACAAGGGAGGTCCATCCTAACCCTCAGGAAATTAAGTCAGTGGGCAGGAAAACCCCCTTGGCTAAACAGGGAGCTGTTGAACCTTCTGAAACTTAAAAGAGAAGCCTACACCAAATGGAAAATGGGAATCATCACCAAGGAAGACTACTCAACAGTTGCCCGCACCTGTAGAAAGCAGTTCAGAAAAGCCAAGGCAGAAACTGAACTCAGACTAGCCGTTGGAATCAAGGACAACAAAAAGTCCTTCTTTAGATATGTGGGTAGTCAGAAAAAGAACAAAGGCAACGTTGGACCCCTGCGAGATAAAATGGGGCAGCTGACTTCTGACGCCCAAGAAAAGGCCAATCTCCTAAATGAATGCTTTTCATCAGTTTTTCACCCACCCAAGGGAGTCACACTGTCAGACAGAGCGCAAAACTGCCAGAGAGTGGGAGATGGGCCCATAATTGACATTGATCAGGTGAAGGAACACCTTGAAAGGCTAGACATTCATAAGTCTGCAGGCCTGGATGGAATGCACCTGAGAGTCTTGAAGGAGCTGGCGGACACCATAG
Organism: Alligator sinensis; assembly: GCF_000455745.1. Classification (NCBI taxonomy): domain Eukaryota; kingdom Metazoa; phylum Chordata; order Crocodylia; family Alligatoridae; genus Alligator; species Alligator sinensis. The sequence goes on along the minus strand of NW_005841977.1, from coordinate 836,341 downwards.
CATGGCCTATGGCAAAGATATTTGAGATCTTGTGGTGCTTGGGTGAGGTGCCAGAAAACTGGAAAAGAGCCAACATGGTCCCAATCTTCAAAAAAAGAAGGAAGGAAGATCCAGGGAACTACAGGCCAATCAGCTTGACATCAGCAACAAGCTAATGGACAGCAACCTTCTGAATGCCAGCCAGCATGGCTTTGTCACTGGAAGGTCTTGCCTGATTAACCTTGTCACCTTCTATGACCAGGTGACACATTGCCTCAGTGAGGGAGATGAGCTCGATGTTATATACCTGGATTTCAAGAAAGCCTTTGACTTAGTCTCCCGTGATGTTCTCATGGGTAAGCTGGGGAACTGTGGCCTCAACCTTCTCGTGGTCCGATGGCTGAAGAACTGGCTCTGGGGTTGGACCTAACAAGTACTAGTTGATGGGAGCAAATCAATGTGGTGCCAGGTGACCAGTGGAGTCCCTCAGGGCTCAGTTCTCAGGCTGGTACTCTTCAACATCTTCATTAACGATCTGGATTCGGGTGTCAGACGTGGCCTGGTAAAGTTTGCGGACAACACCAAACTCTGGGGGAAGGCAGTCACACTAGAAAATAGACTGGGGACACAGACCGACCTGGACACCCTTGCAAGGTGGGTGGACCAAAACCTGATGGCATTTAATGTGGAAAAGTCCAGGATGCTCCACCTTGGGAGGAACAACCAGCATCATACTTATAGGCTCGGCAATGCTACGCTCACTAGCACCATGACCGAAAGAGACTTGGGGGTCTTGATTAACCACAAGATGAACATAAGCCAAAGATGTGATGCCGTGGCCGGTAAAGCTAACCAAACTCTGGCATGCATCCATCAATGCATCTCTAGCAAGACCAGAGACACCATCCTCCCGCTTTACTTGGCATTGGTGAGGCCGCAACTATAGTACTGCATCCAGTTTTGGGGCCCCCAGTTCAGGAGGGACATGGATAGGTTCAAGAGAGTCCATAGGAGAGCCACCTGTATGATCAAAGGCCAAGAGAGCAAGCCTTATGAGGAGAGGCTGAGGGACATGGGATTCTTCAGCCTGGAGAAGAGAAGGCTCAGGGGGGACTTGTTGGCAGCCTATAAGTACATAAGGGGAATGCATCAGGATCTGGGAGAACAGTTGTTCACCAGAGCTGCCCAAGGAATAACGATGTCCAACAGCCAGAAACTCCTAGAGGGCTGTTTTAGATTGAACATAAGGAAAAACTTCTTCACAGTCCGAGTGTCCAGGGTCTGGAACAGATTTTCCCCCAAAGGTGGTGCAAACACCTACTCTGGACTCATTCAAAAGGTATTTGGATGTTTATCTTGCTGGGATCGTTTGATCCCTGCAGACTTCCTGCCTATGGGAGGAGGGCTGAACTCTATGATCTCGTGAGGTCCCTGCCAGCCCCTAATGTCTATGAAATCTATTAAATCTATTATACTAAAAAAATTGTACCACGATAACTGCTGGTATTGTTAAAGGGATGCAACACCCTTAGCACTGTTTCTGTGTCTGTTTCTTACAAGGAAGGGAAATAACTAGTGCAAGGCACATTTATACCACTATAATTGAGTCCACACTAGGGGTTGCACCTATTGCCAATAGGTGACAGTTACAGAAGTACAACATCTTTACATAGACACATCCTAAATTGCAGCGTAATACTCAAGCAATCTAGCAGAGTTAAGTCAACAGTCTCCCTCCCATAGGATGGAGATCTTGTATAAAAGCTTGATTCTACACACATCGCTGAGTATTGTACATTGACTTTGACTACTGTGAGTAGTTCTATTCACCTCAATGGAACTATTCAGGTCTGTGACTGGTGTCAAGTGCTTGCAGAATCAGGCCAACTATTGTGAGTCTGCAGCAGATTGTCAATGCTTGTTGAATATTTTTGAGTCTCCTGTCTTTCATTCCTGATAGCATTTCTAAAACTAGAAGAATAGTCATGGATTGGTGAGAATGCACGTGCCGATTTGGCTTAGCTTTAGTGAAACTTGTTGTTCCGCGGTGCTCAGGGGTTGGGAGAGTTCCTAACCAGCCTCTTGCCTGGTGTCACTCTTAGCATTCGGGCTGCTTGGGTTGGTGTGCTCTCAGAGGCCTTTGCTTGCAACCAGCTTCCCAGAACTTGGGTGTGATGCAAAAAGAAAAATTTGAATTCATGTTCAGTGGCAAAAGCTCTGACAGTTTGATTGTCTTTTAGGATAATACACTAGCAGGTCTGTATAGCAATCAGCCCGGCTCAGCGAAATAGCACAGACAGTAGTAAGTGACCCATCATGCCCACTGACACCCGCTAAGTCACTACAAAGGACAAGTCTCACAACCCCTGATGCCCCTACCCCATTCAAATTCTTATTCCTCTCTTTGTCCAGATGTCCCCTTTTTACTTGTCTCTTTGCCAAGTCTGGACACCTGAAGCTCATTCCTTGCCAGTTTCAGCTCCCCCCTACCAACTTTGGGCATCTAGGGTTTATTCCCTGCTGATTTCAGGTATCTCCAGCTCACCCCCTGCTGAGTACAGCTCACTTCTTATCTCTACTTTACTACCGAGTTCTAAACTTTTTACTCCTCAATTTGTTCAGCTACTATTTTTTACAGCATTTTGGCTCACTGAATCTTTTATCAGGTCATCCAGCAGTCAACGAAGCCTGCTACTCCCGAGGTCTTTTGCGATGCCTTTGCAGCTTAACTACGGCCTAGCATGACCGAAACTCCTAGACAGTCCATGACACAAGTGTGTACAGAGGACGCATATAACTATGATTGTGTCCTTTGGTTTTCTCCTGCCTTACATTTAGCTGGCAAGCCCTTTGGGCAGGGATTGTCTTTGACTATGTGTTTGTACAGCTCCTGGCACAACAGGGACTGAGATTAGGGTTGGGATTCCCTGTCACTACTGCAATTATGAATAAAAGTAGTTCACAATAAGAAGTAACCAAGGGGTGAGCACAGTGCACACAAAAAAGATGCAGATATAACAAGTTTAAAATGCTGGAAACAATAGCCCTGATTCTCTTCTTGCTCTAGTATTGCCAAACCCACATGTTGAGTCAAGTCCCAGGAAAAATTAAATTGGCTAAGAAACAAAACAATGTTGGATCATTTCATTTGCCTTCTGGTTTCTAGGGTGCAATTGGGTCACATTTTCAACATTTTTCTATATTTATCAGGGCTAGGAACTTATCGTTTTTTAAAAATGAAACTAAAATCTGGGAACCAGAGCTTTAAATAATGTATCATATATTGTAAATCCACCAACAGAACCACAAGGGTTGGCCACATCAGTACAAATCCACAACAGCAGCAGTGACGTCCACGTCAAAGAAGCATCACGTTCAATATCGTAGAAAGGAACCATTTCAGGAGACGCAACATAAAAACTGGTCAGGACCAGATGGTCTCTAGCCCAGTGATGCCCACACTTAAAAGTTTTGCCAACATAGCTATTGTAGTGATCACCAGGTTCAATGAACACAGGCACACATGCATGAGAAGAACTAGACATGTTTTATCCTGGAGCAGTAGGCAAACCTCTGCAGTTCTTTAGTCTAACTAAGTAGCTCATAACTGAAGGACCATCTCCCAATTATCAATTTCCTCAGTGCCCTTCGTTAGAGAACATCTTTACATTACAACTTCTGTCACTAGAGAACCTGTCACTAGAACCTGTTTCCCTAACCAATGTAGCTGGCATGCTAGTATACCTGATTTGGTACAGGCAACTGGTACAAGCCATGCTGAGTTGTACATGAGGGTACAATTGAGTATGTTGTGTCTTTGCTGGTGGGGAGTGTTGCTGATCTAACTCTCTACCAGCAAACAGTTCTAAGCACAGGCAAGTTCCCAGGCATATCACTGCAGTATCAAATAATTCCTCTAGATGTCCCTGCTTTATACTGATTTGAAGTTCTCTGTAGGTAATTTAGGATATGCAAACTATTGTGACTTAAGTAATTTGGGTTCCAACCCTTTAAAATCTCCCATTTTCTAAAGATAAAAACAACTCCCAGGTTGTTAATTTCAATTTTAGGTGTGAAAAATGTCATGACAATTTATCTGGCTGCTTTTGCTGATGTTGAACTTGAGGGAAGAAGTGTTTTTCTCCTGCCAGGATCATTTTAGTTTTTTGGGTTAGAATCAGACATCTATGATTTTATGAAAACTTACAAGCATGACTCAATCGTGCAAGCACTGCACATGCGAGTGACCCTATTGTGTTCAACTGGATCAGTCATCTGTGTAATGCTTAAGTGCATGACTGGATCTTGGTATATAGCCACGAATGAAAACAAATAAACTTTGACTTGTGTGAAACCTTTGTAGGGCTACATTTTATTATTCATATTTCGCACAGGCTGTGTGTTGATAATGAAATCAAAAATAGAGAACTAGGAGAGCCAAGTGCCGTTCTCAGCAACACTTTCCACTGGAACCAACCTATTTAAACCACTCCGTGACTTAATCTATGCATCTGTAAAATGGGATATATGTTCAGGCTTCATAGATATGGTGTCATTAATGCTTGTTAATGCTTGGATGGATGAATAGTGTGACCTGGAAGCAAAGTATCATAGTGAGTTCTTACCATGATAGCAAATGTACCTTCTAAAAAGAGACACATTCCAGCATAAATCAATGCACATTTTTAATATATATAATTTGTATTCGAGGCCAAATTAGCCAAAACTAATTCCAAATCCAAGAGTCCAGAACCGTAAGTGGCTGTACTACCGGAAAAGCTCCTTCACCGGCACCTGGGGCTTCAGATGTTTCCAACATCTTTAGCAGGCACCCTACTTGCAGGCCCACGCCTGGAGAATTGGGGTTCGGATGCCCCCTGAGTTTTGCTTGCTTTTAGCCAGAAGGCCCTAGGACCAAGCAAAGGAGGACACTCCCATTTCCAGAAACTGTGCGTAAAGCCGCTGCACCTCTGTGGGCACTGAACCATGCCAGAAGGACAGTTCTCCTGCGAAGCGGTTCA
>NW_005841977.1:826523-831320 GCF_000455745.1 Alligator sinensis | reverse complement strand
ACACAAGTCCATGGTATTTCCCCTGCCAGGTTAAGAGGCCACTACGCTTGATCTGAGCATAAATCAATGCATCTGCATCACTTTAAGCACTGGAGGGGCCTGCTGAAGTCAGGTCACCCTTTGCAGGAGCTGGACCACTGGCAGCTCCCAGTGACTTGGGGAGGTGGATTGTGATCCCATAAAGAGGTGGCCGGTGAGCAAGCACCTCCCTCTCCAATAGGTGCATCGGTGCAGCCCACCTCGGTGCTGCCCGCCACGCACCGCGTGCTCTCTGCCGCCCCCCGTCCAGGGCAGGCCCTCCCGCGGCCGCCGGGGGGCGGGGCTCATGGAACGAGGCCCCGCCCCTAGTGGAACGCGGAGGCGGGGCGGGGTCGGTGGAACGTTCCCGCGGGACGCTCGGCGCTGCCGCCGCCGCCGCTCATGGCGTTCGCCAATTTCCGCCGCATGCTGCGGCTCTCCACCTTCGAGAAGCGGCGCTCCAAGGAGTACGAGCACGTCCGCCGCGACCTGGACCCCAGCGACGTGTGGGAGATCCTGGGCGAGCTGGGCGACGGCGCCTTCGGCAAGGTCTACAAGGTGCGCGGGGCAGGAGGGGCAGCACGCGGCCCCGCTCCCCCATTGCTGACGGCCGGGCAGCGGGAGGGGGCTCGCTCCAGGCGGGGAGGGTTGGCCGGGTCAGGCACAGAGGTGGGCATCGTGTGTCCCTCCCCGCGTTGGACTTGGGAGCCCGCTTCCGCGCAGGAGCCCCGGCACCCACCGCCCTCCTTGGGCACCTTTCTTGGCTGTCAGATTTGGGCAGCGCGGTGGGCCAAAGGCGTTTGCATCTCCGTGCCCCCTTAGTTCAGGGCTGGTTTGTGGTTTAAGTCTCCTCGCTTGTCAAACAAATCTCGGGCTGTCTTCAGCATTGCTGGGAAAATCCTTCTGGGAGCCCGACTTGGCTCCGCCGACTGCATTAGCTGCCGGGACTCGAAACGAGAGGGAAGAAGCGCGGAGCGCCGGAGGTGAGCGCGAGGAAGGTACGGGGAGGCGAGCTTCGACTGGGGCCGGGAGCAAGGAGACGTGAGCCCACTTTAAAATGCGCTCTCTTCTCTGCCGGATGCTCCTGTAGCCCTTCGGGGTCTCCCCTGCCAAACCCCCAAGTCCTGTGAGTGAAGGAGCCTGCTTGGCAGTCAGCCCTGGGAGGGCTGCATCTCTGATGAAATTGTTTGTATTACTGTGGTCCTCGCAGTCGGGGAAACTATGAGAGTTTCATGCACTTTGAGAAGGAGACCTGATTGCTGATTCTGGGAACAGATGCAGTTCTATAAACAGTCAACCTTTATAAGAGACTAAGGTTGTTGAGGCATTTTTTGTTTAAAACAAAAAAAAAATCTAAATGTTCTCTTGTATTTTCCATCCGATGTCAAACAGCAACCTTGTGGGATGCTGCCTGTGAGGCAAACGAGGCTTCTGAATAACAATTAAGGCAGCCAGCGGCTTGTTCCTTGGGACAAGCTGGTGAAATGGATTTATGTTCCTGTGTTTTGCAGCCAGGTCTTGTAGAGCAGCTTTCTGAATTTAGGGGTCCCATTCGATCAACCAGTAGGCATTGCCGTCTCAGATTTGTCAAAGAATCTGATGGATAATTGCTGCCAAAGAAGGGTTTAAACCTCTCGCTAGGTAGGAAGCAGGTTGCAAATCAGGGTTGAGATACTTTAACAGAGTCCTTTGGGGATGATTACCTGTCCATTACATGTTGTTAGACCCTCATTTTAAGCAGTAATAGTAAGCAGAAAATTTCTGCTGAAAAAGACACCAGCTAAAAGTCATACTTGCCTCTCAAAACTCCTTCCCCTAAAGTGAGGAAGTAAAATGTTTTTCTGTCTATAGTCACTAATGGCTCATGTTTTGTATGAGTTTTCCAGATAATGGCAGGGAAGGGGATAACTTATTAAAAAGGTAGCAAAATATGATTGCTAGGTATATTGTGGTAAATGGAAGAGGTTCTCTGGAGCAGGCATAGTTATTGCTTTACATCCAGTCTATTTTAAATGCATCTTCAGTTTGTTCTGAGTCCATCACTCTCAAGTACCTTTACAATGCACTGAACTATTCCATCAAATTATAAAATCAACCTTGAAGTCAAGCAGGCTGCTTGTAGCTGAAATTACTACCTGGCAAATCCTGCATGCAAGCTCCACTCCAGCTATGTCTCTTCTCTAACTCTGTCTTTATTCATTTACCTTCTCCCATGTGTCTGGAAAAGCATATTGTAGCATACTGTTCATGCTGCGGTATAGCAACCTAAAGTTAAACCACTTAGCTGCTAGTGCGTCTAGCTAAGCATGTCTGCTTTGAAGGTGTTTTTAACATGGCTGATGTTTAAATGGGGCATGCAGAGTGTCAACAGGGATCTAAAGAACTACTTTTTTCAGTCAGAATGATGAAACTTTTCCACTCCCTGTGCACTCTGTCCCTTGATTTCCTGCTTAAATGTGTATAAATGTTTTATGTTGAAGCCTGTCGGATTTGGATCATTAGCAATTAAAGTTTCATTTAGAAAATATATAGCACTATTTTCTATAAAGAATCAGCCTTCTGTACCCCTAACTAGAAATTAACCCCTTTAATCATTCTTCCTTTTTCCATCCTCTGACTTTGTACTAGAATCGGGAGTCAGTAATCACAGGCATATATAATCCGGTGGCCTTACCTAGGATGCTCATGTGAAATATTAGACGCATCCTGTTGTTCTAGGTGTGTGTGCGCATGCACATGCACACCCAATCATAGATAGTCAAGAAAAGCTTTCAGTCATTTTCTTGACTGCTGTAAAATCATTTTGCTGTACACAACAGTGATAAACCGCTGGTCACTTTTTAAGTACTTAAGCTTCCTGAGGAATCTGGGATATTTTAATTGCTTTTCTTCTTGATAGGGAAGTGATACTATACAATACTGCGTCAATTTTTGTCCTACGCTATATTTTCATCCTACTCCTATCACCAGTTTTTGAGCACTCTGTCTGTTTGCTGATGTGTCTGTTTTTAAAATGCATCAAAATGTTGCTTCTGGCTGATTTTACACATTTGGTAAAAGAAAAATAAATGTTCAGGCTTTGTTTTAGCAGGATTTTTTTTTCACTGTTGAAGGCTAACGAAGGGAAAACTCTTGTGTGTAATGGTTTCATTGTTGAGTGCTACTGTGCTGTGAAGACAACTTCATTAAACACTTTTTCTATATACTCAGCTGAGCAATTTTGAATAGTGGCAATAGTCTTTACAAAAGTGGGAGTAATTTTGAGACCGTGACAGCTTCATTTCTTTCCTTAAATGAATCATGTGGGGGGGGAAAAAGAAATCCAGTCTGTACAGCCATTCTAAATGCCATTCACTGAATCTTGAGCTCTGCAGCCAAATACAAAAATGATTTGGATTCCCCTACTGGTATATAAAGGTTTTACAACAAAAGAGCACCTGAGTGTACAAGGGAGACAGTGAAGCTAATTATATAAAACTGGACAGTCTGAGGAGAAACAGTTTCTTTCCAACTTCCAGTTCTAGCAGTCTACCATCTCTCAAGTATTTTGTTCTTAGCCTGACCCAGAGTCTTCCTGTGGACTTCAGTTTGGAGACCAATGAAGACCAGTGTCTGTGAATGCTAAGCAATGTATGTTAAGGAGTTTGAACACTAGATTTGAGATCTTTTATTTAAAGAATAATCTTTAGTTTTTAAAACCACCTGATTTCAAGGCTGTCTTAGGAAAGATGCAGTGATTGCTGGAACTCTCCATTTCTCTGCTACAGACACCTAAGGGCCAGTCCTCTAAAACTTTACAGCATAGCTCCACTAGCTTCCCCCTTTTTGGACTTCATGATTTGTGTGCATGTGTATAAGGGCATTAGGACTACTATGAGCTAGGCTCCTGTATATCTTTATTCTCAAGGTTTGTATATGCCACTCTTGCAATCTGTCAGATTGCAAATGTTGGCTAACAGGATGATTAAACTGCATGCTATCAATTTAAGGAAGCCTTTAGAACTGCTGAAGCAGGGCTCAGTTCTGCCAAAACTAGTAGGTGTAGTTCTTAGTATTACAAGCAGTTGCACTAATATCAATGGGACTCGATAAAATTCTATACATTATGCCAGATTTTGAGTGTTTATAAGATCAGGTCCTTTGCTATTAGCTTTTCAAAAAGGCATGTCTAAGGATTTCTTCCATTAGAACTTCCCATATATAATTCAGGGCCTGTTTTGTTGTTTTTGTGTCTTGTGTAATGGTATCATTGTGTTCCAGCATGTACTGTTGAGGACATTTATTGCCCTGATAGCACATGCAGGGTGTGGTCAGGATGTCCCATCTAGTAGCATGGTCTATGATGCTACTTGCAACCCTAGTTTTGCAGCAGACAGAATGTGTTAGTTGGATACCAGGGATTTTTGGTTAAAAGTTCCATATATCCCATGTATATATATTTGAGTTCATCCAAACCACAGAGGCCATAAGCTTTCAACTTTAGCAACAACAATTCATAAAGAGATTGTCATAACATGTTTTCTCCCTCTCTCTTTCTTCACCACTTCAATTTAATAAAAATCCCACTCTAATTATTCAGTCCATAAGAGTAGTAAAGTGCCCAGGATTATGTATTCTGTAGACTAAAGAACTTGGAGCAAGGGAAGCAAATGAAAATAGAACTGCAAAATGCATCATTTTTACAGTGTACTGTATGTATGCCTGATGGTTCTGGAGGCCATGGTGACAGGTGCCTTAAAAATGTTTGGGTTCTTCCTCCCCAGTGCTAATCACAGCCAC
>NW_005841977.1:816961-826460 GCF_000455745.1 Alligator sinensis | reverse complement strand
GTGTTGGCTGCGTTTTGGTGATTCAGGCTCTGCTCTTATTGTTTGATTGTAATAACATCCCTTCTTGCTATTTCACTTCATTCTATTTGAAGTTGTTTCGTCCGCTTGACTTTCTTACCACTGTATAGCAAAACAGAAAATAGGTACATACTGTGTGTATCCCATGCAATTTTGGCTTGCTCAAAGAGGCAAGGTCAAAAGCAACAAGCGAGTTGGGAAGAGAGAGAAACCTCTATAGTAATAAGTGTCAGCAATCTAGTGGCCCCATGATGAGAAACTGTTATGGTGACTAGTATAGGCTCCACTGAAGTCAAGACAAAACACCCACAGAATTCAGTGGGGCCTAGTTTCGCTCTTACGTCCCTATGGGAGGCATGTGGTAAATGACTTGACTATAACTTCTGTGAATACCTTTTCAAAGAGCTTTTCAACTTTAAGAGTGGCTGGCAGGTTGGAAGAGAGAAATTGGATCTAGGGCACTATGTAGCCTTTCATTTAAGGATCTTCAATTACTTGGCAGCCCTTTTGCCCTAGAGCATTCCTATACCAGCTTTTTAAAAGTGGGCACTCCAAAATCACAATACGTACCTTTTTTGCAAGGGCTACTTTTTCTCCTTTCAGAAAGAGCTTAGCAGCTGATATCTGAAAATCTGGGGCCCTTTGAAGTGTTTCAGACTGGGCACCCAAAAACAGCTAGTCATCTGAAAATCTCAAATCATCAGAGTATTGCCCCCATTTTACAGATGATGTCTGTATTCTACCCGTTGTAATTGTAATTGTACATTGCTGTTTATGTTCTAACCTTTCAAGTACTTCTGAAGCAGCAGGTATCAGTTAAAATGTGAATGACATTTTCAAGAGTACCAAAGTGACTTGGGCACCTATTGATCTTTCTTTCTTTTTGTTGTTTTTGTCTTTTAAACTCAGAGGAGCAGGTACTGTAATAGCTTGTTTGCTTCTAGAAGTTGATTACCCCAAGATGGATGTGGACAGGCAAACCCTAAACCAGCATAATTTATACTGTTGGAATATTACCTTTGATATCCTCCATCTTCCCCCTGGGGTAACTTTCCAGCATATTTAGTAAAATTACCCTGATTTAGGGGATTGTATAATGTGTCCATTAGTCATTACTCGGGGCAAACATTTTACCAGTCATACCCAGAGTCACTTGAAAAATTTTACCAGAGGCCTCCAGTTCCTAACACTTATTTCTCTTAAGATAGCAAGGCAGTAGCATTTATACTGGGATATTTAAGATGTCCCAGGATCTTAACAAGTGTAATCATGTGTTACTGAACTCACAAAAGCCCCTGCTTAACTAAATAGATTGTTCTGTCTCTCTTGTCTGCTTTGGTGCTAGGTCCTGAACTTGATTCTCACTTCCAAATCTTGCTTAGTTCTCAGTTAAGCAGGGTGGGGAGGGTCCTCTTATTTTCGCAGCAGTGCCTGCACATTGTATCTCAGCATTGGCACCTGGATGTGTTGTTGTGGGAGTTGGCGGGGGACTGGCAAGAGGATGCCTCAGCCATTCATAAGGAGGATAGCGATGGAGCTGCTTCTGTTGAAGATTGGAGAAGCTTCAGTCCAGTCTTCTGTGTTCATCCAATTCAGTTATTGGAAAAAGAAGTCCATGATGCCTATCTTACAAAATATTAAGCCCATAAAACCACCTGTCAGTATTAATATCATTCTGTTTCCTTCTCCGGCAGCTGCCTGTTCTGGACATCTGCATGACAGTGCCTTTATATAGCTGTCTGGAGACCACTTTCCTTGGCACTGCTGTGGTTAGAAAATAAAGTGAGAACTTGGAGAGGGGAAGGCTGGGCAAAGAGTCTATACTCTGAAGTTCCTGGAGCGTTGTTGGGGCTGATTCTTTTCCATGCAACACTTGCAGGCACATTTAAACACACTGCCACTCTCACTGAAGCCCTTCAAGAGGATCTGGGCTGTAGAGTAGAAGCAGGTCATCAGCTGAATGTACCAGCAATGATTGCTGGGTTTCCAATTAAGGAGATGGGCAAGTGAAGGGATAATCTTGCTTTGCTACAAGAGCCTAGTTGATCTGACACATTTCTGGCAGGTTGCAAAAAAGTGAAACAAAACGCCCAAGAAAAGGCCCTGTAGGCTTGGCTGCCTAACTACCATTCTCTGGTACAGAGTTATGCCAGCTATTCACCCACTGCTCAATTGTGATCTTCCTCCACACCAAGTGCACTGCAAAGAGTTGCTAGGAAACATGCCACAAGTGGTTGCATGGCTTTTTTCCCTCTGGCTTTTAAAAGTTTTTGCCAAGCCGTGACTGTGAGGTTCACTGAAAGAAACAAGCTTCTTGTATTTAGGGGTTAACAATAAGCTGTGCTGCCAGCTGAGGGGGCCTATGAGTGTAGTGGCATCCCTTGGTCGCAAAGACAAGGTCCGTGTTTGCTGAGCATCTCAAGAAAACATGCTGGATTCTCCCATCTTCTTTCCTTATCCTCTGCTTCAAATCTTGGATGGGTCCCTGAGAGGGACCAGTGAGTTACCAGATAAAGCCAGTGGCTTGTCTCATCTTTTGCTCCATCCCTCCCGCTGCTTCAGAAATGAGTTGAGCTGACCACCTGGCAAGAGGGGTGTGTGTGTGTGTGTGTTTGGGGGGGGGTGTTGCTGTATTGCATTCAAAAGGACCACCAAGCATAACCCTTTCATCTCGCTGCTGCTTTCGCACTCAGTACCATGATGCTTCTGAAAGGAAGACCAGTACTGGGCTTGTCCCTGAACACTTGTAATCACCATCCCTCCTTGACTGATAACCTGCTTAATCTTGTAATCTATGTTCCACTCCCCATGAAAAATGATGCTGAACTGTTTGTCAGCCCTCAATATGGGCAGCCATATAAAGAAGGCTTTTGCATAGCCTTTGATCACAGTTTTGGCTTGTTTGTGTGATCTCTTGCAGCTGGGACTTCCACAGCTATTGGTTAATCTCTCTGGCAGTGTGGCTTCCTGTTGCACCTCATCTGCAAAGTTAAGGAAGGCTGTACCGCATTTCATTAACATTTCACGATTTTGTTTTGCAACACATTTCTCTTCCTCTTCCTCTTCAATCAAACTCTTGCGAAAGCATTTCCATGATTGCCAGAGTAAAAGCACTGAGTGCATTTTGTAAGGGTTGGAGAGTGAGTCTCTGATCCCAGCTGACATTTAGCGGGGCAGAGCTGAACATGTTTCCCTGTGTTTACTACAAGGTACTAAACTCTCCAGCACACTGACCACCTCGGCTTCAATATTGCTTTTTATGTGGGAGGAAGTGTAAGCTAGTGGTTACAGCTCAGTGCCTTGGAGTTAGAGCCTTAAACTCTGTTCAGAGCTCTGTCACAGATGTGCTCTGTGACTTAAACTCTCTTGTGCTTCAGACAGTTTCTTCATCTTAATCTTTCTCTGTTAGCGTTTCTCTGGGCTGATGGACCGTGGCTAAACAGAGCTGATCAAGAGGAACATATTAGTAGCTCTCTCAGCTCCTCTTCTTTCCTTTACCCTCCTAGAAGGAACACATTTTTTCCTTTCCATCCAGCTAATGGATAGTGGATAAGATGAGCTTTCCATGCAAAAGGTCCTACACACTGTGAGAAAATGGACTGAAAACAGACTGCATGTCTGCTCTGAGTGGGAGGTGGCTGCCACCCTGGCTAGTTAACTGGAGCAATAGTTGCATGAACTTCCACACTTCCGTTTCCTATCAGTGAATCTTGGGCCAAATGTAGCATATGCTGGGTATAGCTATGGGGGCAGAGAAGGACACTGAGGGAGGAGTTGATCTGCTGGAGCTGCCAGTTGTAGCATGGTGACAACTCCCTGGTCAGAGAGCCAGAGTTATGTAGGTTAGGGACAGGCTCTATACCTCTTTTTTTTTTTTTTTTTTTTTTTAAGACCCTTTTATAAGTTTTTAAAGGGCTTCAAAATGCTGAGCTTTGGGGCAAAATAAGACCATGTGGACTGAAATCAATGTACTGACATGGCAGTGGCTGAGGTGTTGAAAAAGGCTTCTCTTTTCTTTGGCTAGATATAGCCTACTATGATTGTGGGGTTATATTTGGAGATGGAAAGATCACAAACAGTGTACACAGCTCTTTTTCTATTGACTTGCTCAGGGCTTGGTGGGGGAGTTTACTTTCCCTCCTGGTGCAAAACAAGCCCTCCATCTAAGCAGTTCACCATGTTATCCAGAAGGCCAGGAAACTTGGTTCAGCCAAACTTGGCAAGCTTAACACTGAAACATAAGTCCTGAGGAAAATGAATGAGTTTGCTCAAAGGTGAGCCCAGCCATGCAGGCCCCATCTTAGAGGAGTCAAAGCACCAGGAAGTGTGGTGTTTCTGTCCTGACTTGTAGTGTAAGAGGGGTATGGTGATATACAAAGTGGGTTTGCTGTGCCAGTGTCTTTCGTTGGGTTATAACAGGTCCTAACCGGTGTTCTTAATCTTCCTGCTTTCATACATACCAGAATAAATGACTGGATGTTTGCACCCTTAATACCTAAGGGCTTTTGTTCAGAACTCCTCATAAAGCAACCCTAAATCCTTGTTGGAGATCCTTTTTTCTCTTGTCATCCTCCTATGGGCAGAATTTCTTCCTTAGGACAATGAGTTGAGTCAACCCTTGTAATAACGTTTGGAAGCTCGCGGAGCTCAGCTGAACATGGCGCATTTCAGTGGGTTCTTCACTCACTTGGCTGCTCAGACTGATCGATAGACTCGCTCAGCATCGCCTCTTTGTTGCTGGAAGGGGAGGCAGTGAGGTTGGTTTGGGTCCAATCCTGCCCTGAACGAATTTAGTTGGAGTTTTCTCATAGACTTGGGTAAGGGCAGGATTATGCCTGATGGAGGAATTCATCATCATCATCTGGTACAGTGGCCGTGCCCAACACTTCATTGATCTGCTCACAGGGCTCTGCCAAAGGACAGAGGCCATTGCACCCAAAGAAAGCTTCTGTGTCCAGTCTCAATGAGTTCAGCCAAATCTTTAAAAGAATTCAATAAATGTCAGCCACTTTCTAACTGCCTGGCAGTGGAGCATCTGTTCCAGTGCCCAGTAGAAAGGGTTAGTGATTCCTTTAAAAAGCTGCAGCTAGTTGATATTGGGGACACATTGCTGTCCTTCACTCCTGAAGATGTAAATAAGAGTCTGCCATGTGAAATGGTCTTGGAGTTTACTTGTTTCCTCACAGATGAGTCCCTCTGTCCTCTGCCTGTTATATCTGAGTTCATCTGAAAGCAATTAACTATCCTGCTGTCCTTGAGAAATAGATGAATGAGCCATGGCTTTATCTATACAGTCTGAGGATGTTTGTATGCAAAGTCCTGCTATCAAGACTGTCAGTCCTGAAAGAGTACAGGATGAGCTTACAAATATATCAGGGGAGAGCATCAGGGGCTAGGCGAACAACTATTCACCAAAGTGCCCCAGGGAAAAACCAGGAGCAATGGTCATAAACTCCTAAAAGACGGTTTCAGACTGGATATAAGGAAAGGACTGGTTCGTGTGACCAGACTCTGGAATATATTCCCAGCGAGGTGGTACAGGCACCTATCCTGGAGATCTTCAAAAGGAGACTGGACACACACCTTGCTGGGGTTATTTGACCCCAGCAGTCTTTCCTGCCCAGAGCAGGGGGGCTGGACCCGCTGATCTTACAAGGCCTCTTTCAGCCCTAAACTCCTGTGAATCTGTGCAGAGATCTGGATTTGATGCTCCAAAATCTATCTGAATGTTAGACTCTTTGCAGTGTGAATGCAAGGCCTGGATGAAGGTGGGGAGCAGTGGGAGAGAGAATTTTAACACAGAGCATGACCATCAATGTGGTATGACCTTTGTGACTTCAGAAGGATCATGCTTTGCTTTGGAAGGGGTGAGTGGGTACTTGGCTGTGCTGGCAGACAAATGGAGGGGGACCATATCGTGACTGGTGCATATTTTTACTAGTGATATCTTAATTGCTAGTTTTCCCTTTAAAGCTGCACATTCATACGCTGAGATTTCTTCTTCTTTCAGCAGCAGTTTTACCTAGGGTAGCACAAGATCAGGTCCTCTAGTAGCATGCTCATTAAAGCCTTAATGTCAGCCTCTGAATTTCCCTAGAGTGTATGGGGTGACTCATCCTTGCAGAAAAAGATCTCTTGGGCCTGTCACCTAGACTCAGGTTTGTGCAATCCAGTAAATCACTTTGGCATCTGTCTTGGTATGTCCTTGTCTGAATTCTGGTAAAACAAGTCTTTTATCTTGGGTGATGGGCATGTCCTGTCTAGAGGGAAGATGATTTGCCTTTATGCAATTGTAAAAGTTCCTTTCTTTTGTAGAGTTCAGGCTTTATTACTTAAATCCTTAAACCGGGTAGTAATTTTTTTGCCTCAGCCTCCAAGTAATACTACAAGCATGTTCTATTGCTCCAGGTATTACCAACATGTTACAAATGAACGTGTTTGGCAGGCACCTCTAACTAGGACTGCAACTAAACCCCTCCCTCATTTCTTACCTCCTGTCCTTAAATTCTGCAGATGATGTTACTCAGTGGGTGACTTTATCTGATAATTTTTCCAGTTTTTAAATGCACATTCCAGTCTTGATTTTTAAAAGTTATTAGCCTTAGCTATTGCCTGCGCTAATTTGCAGAATGGATGTAAGATTTCAAAAGCTAAGGCTATAATGATTCTATCCAGAGGTCACCAATGTAACCCTGGCAGCTCTTTGCTTTCTGCCATTCCTCTGTTGATTAGCAGTACAGGGCTAAATGTTCCTTGGTATTAAAATGCCCTGGAGTGGGGCTTTAAAAAGCAGAATTAGATGCACTTTGGCATGAACTGCCATGATCTATAATCAGTCTGGCATCGGGCATTTTGTATTCTTAGCATTTGAGCATTCACCTGCTGAGTTCTCCACATTCTCTTATATCAGCAACCTTCAGTGGAAAAATTGACGGACTGGAATTTTGCTAATTCTTTAAAGGTTGCACAGCTGGGAGTATTTTACCTGAGAGCAGCAATACTACTTAATCTTCCCTGCTTCTTCATGGCTTGTTATCGGGTTTTATTGCTCTGGCACCATTGTAAGCAAAGTGGTGTGTTCAGGAGACTCTTGGGTTTTTGGCTAGATTATGCTCAGAGTGTTATATCCCAAAGTATTTCTTTTATCAAATCTGCCTCATAAAAGTGAGCAGTAGGTCACCATGGTTTAAAAACATGCTTTCCTTTCCAGTATTTGTGTAGGTTAAAGCACTGACTAGAATTACTTGCTTCCCAACACGGATCAATCTAGTTGTCTTTTCCTGGTGTCCACTGTACCCTCCAAAACCCAAGCAAGACCATGAAACCAGATAGACCGAGGCAGAAAGTTGGACTTGTCCAAAGACCCAAAGGAGATCATATGTAAGTGGAAGGCTGGAGAGAATTTGGCAACCGCCCTTTCCTGTGTTATTGTCTTGCTAGTATGTTCTGATCGTTTTCACTAACGGCCGAGATAAGAAGTGTGAAATTTAAGTTTAAAGCCCCTATCTGGCTTGTAAATGTGAAGTGTGCTAACATGGATGGCAGTGCAATCATGGGACCTTAGAATTAAACAAATCTGACTGAAGTACATAGTATGTCATGCCTAGCAAAATGTCAGCAGCATAGTTCAGGGAAATGGCCAGCCGTGAGTTACAAAAATATCACATACCAGAAAGCAGCCAAAATCTGTCACTTGTGTATCTGGCTTGCTCCAAGTGGCTGTTCTAGGCTGGTTGGCTTGCTAAATGCTATGCAATACAGCTGTCAGACTGCACGCAGATATAGCCATGCCATTCAGCACAGTGTGGTTGAGTTTGGCAGAGAGAACAAGCCTCAACTTTCAGTTCAGGGTTTGATTGGAAGGAGAATATATGGACACAAAATACTTCTAAAGACCCAACTGGAAAAGGTACCTTGAATGCCAGGTGCCTAGTGTGGAAGTAAGCATGACCTGCTTTTAGTATGATTCTCATATATAGGCAAGCACATGTTCTTTTTTTAGACCTCTGTGGCTAAATCTGATGTAGTAGAAGGACCAGGTTCAGCTCCAGTATGAGTAAGTGCTGCTTGTCCTCTCACGCATTCACTTGGGGCAGGGAGTGTGCTCGGACTGGGGCCCAGCTCTGCCAGTGACCTCTGGGGTCTTGGATAAATCAATTAACTTCTGTGCCTCAGTTTCACACTCTGTGAGTTGGGGATAACAAGTGTCCTTTGTGAAGCACACTGAGCCCTTCTGGGAAGCACAGTGCCACAGTGGTGATGTTGTCACGAGCTCCACAGCAGCACAGCTTGCCTTTGTGAGTCACCATCCCATTCCTCAGCAATGGGTCTGGCAGGCAGTCCGCTGCTTCCTCAGAAGGTTGTCTGGTCTCAGCCAGACTCCTGCTGATGGATGACTGTGTAACTTCCTCTTCCCATGCTCTGCAAATCTGCCTGCCTTGCACCCTGCACTGGATGGCATAGAAAAGGAGTGGGGGCTGCCCTAGCTGGGTCACAGACATCCAGTTTTCTGACCCAGTGCTGCCGAGACACGGGGTCCTCTCCTTTGCTGAACTGCTACCAATTACTTTCTGCATTAATGGGCAGAACAGACCAGTAAACTGAAGACCAGGAGTGTAACTGTGTCATGACTGCTTAATGTACTAAGCAGACTGGAAAGCTAGAGCTCCAGACCTTTATTATGGGCATCCATGAAGTGTCATAGGATGAAAACTGTTGTCTAGCAGTGGGAAGCTTGAAAATAGCGATTGTGCCAAAGTGGGTAGAGATGTATGGCTATTGGGCCATGATTTATGCTTCATCCTTGCCAGTATGATCGAAGTCTGGCCCAAGATTGTGTGAGATTAGCTGAACAGTCAGTGGTAACAGATGCAAGGCAGGGGAGAAGGCAGTCCCTGTCCTAAGGATCTTCCAGCCTGTACAAGTACTTCCTTAGCCATTCCATCAAAAATGGATACGTAAGCTAGTGATGTGTTAAAGCACTGTTTTCTGAGCAAGAATTGCTCATATCTGGAAGAAAGATGTAGCCAAGAGGGTTGCTGCATTACTTACCTGTTAGTCATCATTATTCTCTTCAGTGACTCAGGTGGCTTGTAGGATTTCAAGATGCTTTGTAACCTTTTTTTACTCATTGGGAAACTAAGACACAGAGGAAAGCAACTCATCCAGATTTCACGTGCAGTTAGTGGCCAAGTTGAGAACAGCTCTCCGGCCTCCTGTCCAGGCTTACCTCATTTGTGAGCCTGAGACTGATCTCTGGCTTCCAGTTGTGATGCTTCAACAAGACATGGATATGTAAAGCCCCAGTGCAATAAGTGTCCATCAGTAAGTCCTGCGAGTGCCTCTACCATGTCCTTTCAGTGTTGTGTCTGCCTTCTGCTCAGCACAGCAGGGTGTGTTCTGATCATGGGCACACACCTCTGTCCCAAGTCACATCACTGCCTCCAGCATACACTTGCCACAGATGACACCTCCCCCCCCC
>NW_005841977.1:816427-816930 GCF_000455745.1 Alligator sinensis | reverse complement strand
CCCCCCCCCCCCCAAGCCCCCCCCCCCCCCCCCCCCGCAAGGACCTGCGCTCCAGGTTTGAGATTTCTGTTAGGTCCCTGCCACTCCTAGTGTTCAGTCAGCATTTTCAATGCAGTGTTTCACAGAGTATTGCTCCAAAACTCTTCATTTTCAGTATAGAATTGCACTGACTAGCATGGTGGCTAGTGAACCTGGCTGTAGTTGTAAGCTTCATAGGTTTATCTGTTTAAAAAAAAAAAAAAAATCTTCAAAATCCAGCCCTACCCAGAATGCCCCTCTGTTCCCCAGAGGGCAGGCTCCTTACCAATGTGTATATTTGGGGGTGGGAGGGAGCCTTAAAAACTAGGCACCTTTCTGCCCCACGCATTGGGTATAAGACTTCAGAGGAGATGCTGTGCTGCAAACTTACCTTCTAGGCATCTGCAGAAAGGAGGCTTTATCTGGGGACCTTCTTCTTCTTCAAAAAAAACCAAACCCCCAAAAAACCCAACACGTCAGAGCTC
>NW_005841977.1:814949-816396 GCF_000455745.1 Alligator sinensis | reverse complement strand
GGCCTTTCACAAGGGGCTTGTGGTTCTCAGCAGAAGTGAAGCTCTGTTTGCTGAAGTAATTGTACAAGTCAGCAGTGCTGCCGCGGGGTGGCAACTGGGTGGTGGCACCAACTCTCCGGAGTAGCCCGTGGATTCCCCTCATCTGCATTGCAGACAGGCTTCACTTAACACCTGGTGAATGCTTACTTCTGCCTGCTATTTATATTCATGGGCTGCTCCACACTTTCACTGAATATTTGAACTGCATGGTGCTCTCACTCCTTCCTGGTGGCTTTCTGAGGCCTGGACTGTAGTATCTTGAAATGGACCCCTGGCTTCCAGCTGGAGGGTGGGCTGATGTAGACCTGAGTGTTTCTGGGGAGCCCCACAAGGCACATTCATAGAGGTGGGGTGAGGACAGTAGTACAGAGGATGCAGTATACAGAAAGAGAGCGCACACAGAGCAGATAGGTATAATTAATATGGTCTGGAGAAGAGAATACCGGCAGTACCGGAGAGGCAGTGTGACACTATAGACTTTGACTCTTTTTGTTCACTTCCATCAAAACTTGGACTGATCCCTGGCTCCCAATTGTGCACTACTGCGCAAGTGCAGTGAATATGGGTAAAACCCTGTGTCTATTCATACTCCACCAGTAGGGGCAGGGGTTAGCTTAGGGCATCAGTAATGCCTCCATTCCCTATTTCAGTTAGGGATAGGGATTTCCCTTTCTGAAATAGCACAGTTCACGTTTGTGCACTCTGCTTCCATG
The DNA here is from genome assembly GCF_000455745.1 of Alligator sinensis. Lineage (NCBI taxonomy): Eukaryota > Metazoa > Chordata > Crocodylia > Alligatoridae > Alligator > Alligator sinensis. The sequence goes on along the minus strand of NW_005841977.1, from coordinate 815,644 downwards.
TGCTGACTAAGTGTGTCAGGGAAGTGGAGAGTCTGGAGGACACTATCAGAAGGGAAATGTTTATGCATTCTGTGACTGCGAAGGGAAACCCCACCTTTTCTCACAGCACTTATCTCCCCTCCCTGGATCTCCACCAGCCTCAAGTTGAGAGTGAATGTATTGGGGCTTTTGTTCTTGCTCTGTATAAGTTCTTGTACATTCTTAGAAAACCTCTTAGTTTGGAAGACATTACTCTCCTGCATTTGCTCTGCTCTCCCACAGACCCACTTACCCTCCCATTTTCCAGTGACCTGGTGGCAGTTTGTTAATTAGCTAGTCCTAAAAAAGAAAAACTCACCCTTATGAAACCAACCTGAATGTATGTTTTGCATTCAGACAGCAAAACCTGAAAGAAGCAGATCCTGTCCTGCTGTACAGGTGCACTTGTCTCAGAATCCAAGTTGGGCACATCTTCAAAGACTATTTGAGGCTTTGATGCCTATGTCCTGAACAGGGGAGAGTTATTTTCTTGTGCAAGAAGCTCCCTCCCCACATCCTGTAGTTTCCTCTCTGTTCCTTTACCGTTTTACTTAGCCACTTTCTCAGTACATATCATCCAACTGCATAAAACAAGTCAACTGGACCTAGACTGTTTATGCCAGGAGCAAATCCTTCTCTAAGCTCTCTGCACAGAGTTTCTAAACGAGAGAGCAGGA
>NW_005841977.1:813405-814918 GCF_000455745.1 Alligator sinensis | reverse complement strand
CCTGCTCTGCAAACAGGAATGCACAGCAGTGTGACTTTCTCCTCCTTCACATCCTTGAGAATGCATCGTGTCAAGCAGTTACATGTCTGCCTGCCGAGAGTACTCCTGTGCTTGTGCAGGTAGGAGGAATAGACATTCAGTATATGGGGGACTAAAAAGGAAACCAGAAAAAGAAAAAATTCCTTCTGTAGAGCACTCTTGTATTTATGGGGAAATGGGTTAGGGGAGTCGCTGGGAGTTTCCTCCACCATCCTAACTGGTGATTCTATGAACTTCTGCAAATGCCTTTGTGGAGGGTGCAATATTCTGAGTCGAGCAACCCAGGGCTGGTGCCTTTCTTCTTAGATGAAGAATGCTAGCAATCATAAGCCTAATGGGGAAGCCCTTTTTATTGACTCTTGCACTGGGTCTGCTCTGCTGAGTGTAAAGCACCGCCAGCCAAGTGAAATAGCCTGACATCCTGTTCTATGAAGGCCCCTCGTCTTCGCTTCTGAGAGCACTGTTCGGAAGACCTTCAGGCGGCAGCTGCCGCCAGCATACTGGTCTCTGGGGATGAGAGGGGAAAGAGCAGAGCGGGGAACTGAACTGTGGAGGAAGGGATGTTGCTGATTGTGAGAACAAGCAGCCACAGGGCCTATGATCTGGGAAAAATGCACTGTGGCTCCCTTGCTCCTTGCGCATGCCCAAGTTTCTGCCCTCTGCATTGGGCTCCTCAACCTGGCAGAGGTTGAAATGGTTTGTGAGTCACTCTACTGTTGCCTTCACACTGCTTATGACTGGGTTGGGGAGCTGCTAGCTGTTTGGTCAACAAACCTTTCGCTTAACCTTGTTGGCTCAAGGTATTGGCTTAAAATTTTTTACGAGTGTTGGAGGCATGGGCAGGGCTAAGGAATGAGAAGAAAATAACTCTGCAAACATTCCTTGATAGGTACGAGCGGCCTTTTTTCTGGCAATGTGTGACGGCAAGCAGGGCAGCTACCCCAAACCTGTCAGCAGTCTCTCTCGAGATCAGCTGTGTGTTTGTGGCTTCAGCTGTTCAAATGCACGCACTGTCTCCTCACCCTCTCTTATTGCTAAGAGAGAGTTTTTTTTATATAGACAAGAGTTAATCATGGAAAGCTCTTTGAGTGCCATTGCCTTTTTCCAACTACCTCTGATTTCCACGCCCCTCCCCCTGCTCCTTTATACTTAAACTGATTCCTGTATAATCCCTTGCATTTGGCCAGAGGTTAGTGAGCTTTTCTGTTATCTGCACTCACTAGTGGTCTGTCACTACCTCCAGAACTGATACAGTAGTGCACTGGGTAGGGTAACTGAGATCCCGACAGCAAGACTGACAGTCAGATCCCATTCAGTCAGTGCTACCCACTTGCATGTGTTGGCATTTCACCTTGCTGTACTGTGTCTAGGGGAGGAAGGAGTGGAGGGGGAGACAAGAGAGGTGTTCGTTCAGGGTTGTGCTATGAGGCTTTACTTTTGGAACTGGTCCGAAGTTTTACGGAAATACTGGGCA
>NW_005841977.1:811085-813395 GCF_000455745.1 Alligator sinensis | reverse complement strand
TTCATTGGGATTTATAGACACTTAGAACCTCCTGAAAATAAAGCCTTTACCCCTCAGGTTATTGATCTTGCTTTTTTTTTAATTGCTTTCATGCTACAATCAGTGGGATCTTGTCTCTAGATTCCCTCCCCCCCCCCCCCCCCTTTTTTTTTTTTTTAACATCTCTTCCTTTTTGCAGTAGGCAGTGATGAGGAACAAGAAACTATTGGTAGAGAACGGTCACTATAATAATAATCCCATTCCTTGAGTTTCTAAACAAAGATATGTGTAGCAGAAATGCAGCTGCATTCTCCACACCACCTGTGGCAGGCACTTCCAAATTCACACTTGTCCCATTTAAGAGAATGGCACAGTGATTGTCAAGGCATCAACTCCTTTCCTCAAATCTATGTGCTTACTTCTGTGTTTTATTTTGCAGGCCAAGAATAAGGAGACAGGTGCATTAGCTGCTGCAAAAGTAATTGACACCAAGAGTGAAGATGAACTGGAGGATTATATGGTGGAGATTGAAATCCTGGGGTCCTGTGATCATCCATACATTGTCAAGCTACTGGGAGCATTTTACTATGACACCAAGCTCTGGGTAAGAGGCTACTGCTGCGTGCCACTCCCCATCCCATGTTGACTTTCTCTCTTTCTCTCTTTCTCTCTGCCGTGCTGCAGAGGTAGAACACACTAGTTGAGGTCAAAGTAGCCTACTTAGAGCATTTAGCATTTTAGAAACCCAAGCCATGCTCAAGCCCCTGTTCTGACAGTCACTTAATCACCTTGGTTTTTGTGCTTATAAATAGCCTAGAAAAGCTCCCAGGCTTTTCCTTGATGAGAAGAACATTCTAGCTGTTTGGATGCACTGTCCATCTCAAGGTGCATTTATAGCACTTAAGTCCCATTTTCCAGTTTAGATTATAGAAGAGTTCAAAGGCCATCTTTAATGCCCAGCCTAGCCCTCCTTTTTTTTTAACCTTACATGGTATAAGAGGAAACTGGCTAATATGGGTTTCTAAACAGCTCAAGTTTTTATTTCAGATTAGGCTGCTATAAGACTCCACATTTTGTACAGGCAAACTTTTAGCATCCATGCCTGGCAAAGTCCTCCCCCTGGAATGGGCCTGTCTCTGTGCTTGCAACCTTTGGGGATTCTCACTGTAGCATAAAATGCAACTAAACTGGTTACTTGAGGTGGCCACTTACCACAAGGTTGGAAGAACAAGTTTGTTCCACTCTTGCATTCCAGCTCAAAAGATATAATTTCCCCTCATATTTTCTCTGTAAATTGATGGTGTTTACTAAACTTCCTTTGTGCCAGAAGAGAAAAGCCCTCCTTTATTTTCTGGGTGCTGCCCAGAGGTGGTAGAGAAAGACACAACTCTTCACCTTGCCAGCTCCCTTTTGCTTGCTCGAGTCGGACAACAGGATCTATTTATGATGGTTGGGATGCCTGTGTGGGGTTTCTGGAATCTAGGATGCATGTAGGATTTTCACATGTCTCTCTCCTGACAATTAGGGATGTAAATATTTTTTTTAAAAATCTGTTTAACCTCTTCTAATGATATCGGTTAAATGGTTAACCGTTAATGCAGCAAATCAGACACTTCTTCCCCCAACTGTCAAAGGCCCCAGGAAGTGCAGAGGTGGCAGCAAGCCTCCCAGACATCACAGCCCATGTGAAGCCACCCAGCAGTAGCAGCAATGCTGGCAAGTTGGGAGGGAGAGAGCACCTATGAAGTAGCAGCTAATTGCTTAATTGAGTCTTTAAGCTGCCTGCTGCTTTTCTCTTTAACTGCATAGGCTGTGGGTACTAGTCCTGTGTCGCCCCCCCCCCAACCTGCCCTACGGTCTACTGGTATAAACCTAGCGTTTAAACACTTAACCTTTCACACCCCCACTCCCAATATCTATCTTGCAGTTGCACTGGGGTGGGCATAGCAGCCTTCGAGCAATATTCTTAAATTGTGAGAGTGTAGGAGGTTCCCTTCAACTCCTTTATAATGCCTCTCACCTCACGAGCCTTCACGGACTCCCAGCATAATCCTTTTTTGGTGACTTTAAAAAGCTACTAGCTTATTCATTCTGACCAGGTGGCAAAACCCTACATCAGGAAGAAGGGTTAAGGCATGCTAGGACATAACCTTGACTGAAACCAATTGTGACAGCTCTAATAATGCAGTCCATATATTTTTCAGGCAAGTAGCAGAGCTGTGCTGCTTTGATAATATTGTGTCTTTTCATAAATTTGTCAAATCCTTATCTTTCTCTATCCAGTTTTAATCTGGTTTGTGGCATTTGAGAGGGTGTTTTGGGTTGGTTTTT
>NW_005841977.1:782030-811054 GCF_000455745.1 Alligator sinensis | reverse complement strand
CCCCCCGCCAGATCAAATGACAGATGCAGATACTTCCTTCTTGTTAGCCTTGTTGTTCTGAAGGGGAAAGCTTGCATGGTATCTCAAGCCCCTAGCATTTGGATGGCAACTGGTATTGGTACAGAGCAGTGATTCTCAACCGGTGTGCCTGGAGATCCTTTTGAGGGTGCCACGCAGTCGGTATTCAAACAAGATTTGCAAAATAAACCTAGAAATTTTAAATCCTTAGTGTTAAAGACCACCCTGACCTATTGTGGTCTTTCTTAGTTCTTTGCAACAGAAAGATTGTTTTGTTGTTTTTCTGTAATCAAAAAGCAAGTAAAAACTAGGACGTGACATTTTCTGAGGGGTGTTTTGGATCTATTGAGGGGTGCCTTACCCCTAAAAAGGATGAGAATCACTGATTTAGAATCAAGAAGCAGAGTGAATCTGCACCAGCAACAGGAAAGACCAACATCCTTCCTAGGAGAGGATTCGGGGGCTGCAAGCTCCCACTGACAAACTGACTTCTGCAAAATTCATCTTTCCCAAAAGCCCAACAAATTGTAACATTTGGAATTGGAGACAAACTTGTGCATTAGTTTCTACATTCTCCCACCCCCATTGCTGCCTCCTCTACCATTCCTCAGTCCTGCTAGTCTGCCCAATTTTATTTATTGGCTTATTTTTGGAAAATGTCAGCTTTTTACACTTCCCCCAGCCCTGTCGGTAGGAAGCTTTGCTTTCCTTCCTGGAGGAGACTCCTACAAATCCATTTTCCCTCTGCTCTGCTCTGCTTTTGTCTGTAAAGCACTTTGTAATGGTCATGTGCCTCCTGCCCTACTAAAATTACACATCCCCTTTGAAGCTAATGGAACAAAACCTCCTGTATCAAAGCCTCCCACGAGGGGAAATATTATAGCCCAGCCCATTGTTTGTGGGGGGTTAGTATCATCCTATTTAGACTGTTTGTTTAAATAGTCCTGTGTCTCACTGGCTTTGGAGGAGGAAAATAGACCAGTCTGTTCTTTTCCTAGTCTTTGTTTTGAAGGTATTCTTGACATAAATAGGAAGCTGTAACTTCTGGATCACTCACACCACAAACAAAATTTTTGCAACCAAATGGTTCTTGGAGATTTAAACACTTACTCGCTCTGTAAAATAGTTTTTAAAAAAGATTTTTTTTCCTGGAAGTGTTTAGAAACAGGGATGTGAACCTTGCAAAATTTGGGGGATGACCTTGTTCACAGGGTGCCAGTGCAAGAAAGGAGCCCTATTCGAACTGCTGTGAAAGCAAGCCATGAATGTCAAACCGTGTGGGTGGCCCGTGGGGGTTTCCCAGTCTTCTGAGCCTTGTGTGAGAAGAAAGTGCCCTGGGTGAGAGTGCAGTAAAATTTCAGGACATTCCCCAGCTGGTGAGGAGAGAATGATTCACATAGTCCAGAATCCTTGTTGCCAGGCCACGCATTAATCAGTGCATAAGTCTCACTTGACTGATGTGCTTGTTCCAGCCAGGCCAAGCACCAGGAAGGGCACTTGCTTTGTCAAATCCACGGACTGTTCTCCTACACTCCTGAATTAATAAGGAAAATGTGTGAACAAACCTGACATTCATTGACATCTGCTTTTCAGGAGCCTTCACCCTTGTTGTGAGTTTCATAAGTATCATTGCAGCTCTCATGTTTGTGTCAGGGTTTTGCTTCTCATTTTTGACCAAGTAGTGAATTTATGGAGCAAGAAGGGAAGTGGGTAAAATGTTTTAGCCCTGAGGTGAATTTATTAAGAGTGCATAATACTTTCGTTCTTATTTTGGTCCCTTGAAATGCTATTTAAAGTTGAATGAAAAGAACCCCCTCCATTTTTGTGCATAAGATGGAAAGCTGGCTATAAGCCACAAATAAACCCCATGTTCCAGTCTGGAGAACCCTAGTGCGCAGTCCAAAATAAAATTCCTTTACGGGCAAGGTGTAATAAGGCTAATTATAAGTTGTAAATACATCAGTGATGCTGCTCTCGATGCATGGTGCCGATGGTTATTGTCTTGATCCATTTTGTTCCTGCTCAGGGTAAGGACTAAGCAATTTTGTGCTGTTTATAAGCAACCCAGAGTGGCTCACAAAATCAAAGTGTTACTGCTCTCATGATTTTTTACTGTGAGTCTTGCAATCATAAAATGTTTTCTTTTAAAGCCCAATTACTATAATTAGGGCACTTAAAGCTGAAATTCTCATGCTAAAAAAAGTACATTTCTAGCCTGTGGTTGGGCCATGTATTAAAGCTGTTCTCCCCAAGCATAGTGTAGAAAGCAAAAATATTGCAAGTCAATTCCTTCTATCTAACTCAAGAAAGATATTAGATACATTAAAAACATTGGGAGTTGTTAAAAACCAGTTTTACAATTTGAGGGACTGACTCATGGTTCTTAAATGTTTGGCATCCAGCTGCATCCCTTCCCCAGTGCTATTATGGCAATTTCAGTAGGATCAGTTCCAGTGTTGGATGCCTCCTTGCTTGTGACTTCTAACTACTGAAGGCATTAGGTGCTGCAGAAATGCTTAAAGTTGATAAGAAGGGTGGGGTGTCTGATTTACTGTGTGTGTGTGTGTGTGTGTGTGTGTGTGCGCGCGCACGCGCGCGCGCTCTTGTGAATTGGTGGGGGGGAGGCGGGGAAGAGAGGGGATCTTTTCTGTACCAGCTTGTATTTAAGAACTTGAATTTTGACTTCCACAGAGAGAATCTGATTTCTACCTTGATAGTATGAGTTGCATAAATCCTGTAAACAGTGCAGAATTATAGCCTTCCTATGGCCTTTCCAAAGCCTCAATGGAGCCCTTCTTGGCCCCATTGGACTCGCTGTTCATAGATTCTAGTTTCTAGACCTATTCCATTGAATGGTCCAAAGCATTTTATATCCCTCCTATAGGATTTTGCCAGATGGTTTCAGAACCCCAGGTTAAATCAATAACAGTTACCATACAAATGGATTGATTTAATCCCGTTTAACTTCTACAGGACTCTTCCATAAGGCCTCTAACACTTAACTGAAATAAGCCAGCATAGGAAGCTTACTTTTTCTGCTTTGCTGTGAACTGATTTTTCATGTCCAGTTGGCATTTTCTTAAAACTATGAAATTCATGTTACAATCTGGTAACCCTCCTTGGCCAGAGCACATGGTTGACCCTTGGTGTTTAGTTAGCCAAGGGCTTTAACTTCATGGCCCACTGTATATGTGGGCCTGAATATGATTGGAGGAGGGGAGGAAGAGAGAATATGGTGACCCAAGTAGCTTGCAGACATTGCTTTCTATACCTCCAAGGTAAAAACATTCTGTGGTTTTTTTAATGGGCAGATAATGACACTTACTAGGGAGTCTCTGGATCACTGTGCACTTGGTATAGACAGTAACTGGGGTTCAAGAAGGCCACTTGTATACAACTTATTCATGTGACATTCTTTGCCCCCTTGCCCATGACAATCAATCTCCATGCCACTGCATTCCAGTCCTGGTGGAAGGACAGTGGGCTAATTTCTGTGCTTACCATGAAAAATACTACCAAGAGTATGGTGAGATTTTGGGGGGTGGGAAATTGTCCAGTAGGAGCAAGACTAATACAGGTAAAGAGGATACATCAAGGCCTGAAGAAGCAAGTAACCTTTTCATATTGGCAGATCCTGCTGTGTCCATTTCTAGCAGCAGCCTCTGCTCTCTGTGGTTCTCTGAAGCTGGGTGTTCCCAAAGCAGTTTCTCTCCTTTTGGTCCCATGATGTGTTCAGCACGTTTCTGTTTCTTCTCCTGTACCACTTCATACCAAGCATCCCCAAAAATCCTGCATCCTAAAAGTATTCAGCTCCCAATGCCTGAGGACACAGTCATGTCTGATGTTGGGTGGTTCTTAACTGCATAAATGGAAATAAGATATGATTGTGTGTGTGTGGTTTTTAATAAAAAATGCTGATGCTGAAGTATTATATTTGCCCTGTTAGGCTGGGAAATGGTAAAAACTTTCAATTGCAAAGGAAACAATATTACTGCTTGCATTGGAAGTACTATGGCTGCATGAATTCACTGGGTGCCATGTCCCTAGAATACTTTACCAGACTGGCTTTTTTTCAAGTCTCTTTTAGTGGTCCTCCCCACCCTCTCCCCCCCAGGACCTTACAGCTGTTTTCACTTGTTGATGTTTGAAATCTCAATTGGCAGGAACTCTGAAGGGCTATATCGTTCTTCATGTTTCATGTTGTGCTTCTAAAATTTGGAGGCAAACTTCCTTGCCAAAAGTGCTTTGAACAGTTGATTGCAACTGGTTTATACGTATAGTGTTCAGGTGCTGCAGAATGGTGCATATCCTGCTTTGGTCTTTACTAGGCTTGTCCAAAACCTGTATGTACCCATGTTATGTAAGGTGTCTTGTCTACACTATAAACAAGGCTTGGGAGCGGGGTGGAGTTCATTCTTAACTTTTGTTAGCTAATCCAAGTCAGTAGCACATCTTCCCCTCACACCAGGTATAGACACTTAAATTCAATCCAGCTTTAGTTTAACAATTGCATGGGTACAGATGATGATTTATTAAAGTCTCTATTTAGTTTTTAAAAAATCTTACCCGTTTCATAGAACTAAGGTATAACTAGCACAGGATCCAGCTAAGTTCTGCCTGATTCCTGTATGTGCGCAGATACTCATATGGAGGGCACATGTTTAGGCTCTGACACTAGTCATTCACTTCTAGGATAAAAACTTATTAATAAAAACTGGTAATTGCAGCTTGTCTAAATGAAAGTTTGACTTGCTCCGCCTAAAATAACCAAAGCCTGGGAACTTTATCTGCAGCTCCATTGCATTCAATGGAGTTCTGACAATTTTACACCTTTTGCAGATCTGCGCTCTGTATTTTATTCCTACACACAAGGTTTCCAGTAAGCTGTCTAGTCAGCTGTCTTCTGGCACTGGCTGCTGTATCTCATATACAGCCCAGACGCCATATGCTCCACAGCAGTGACAAGCTTTAACAAATGAAGTGCTAATATTTACCTGAGATGTGCTGCTCTTCTTACCTACATAATTTAGTGATGTCTAGCAATTAATGTCTTTTAATTGTCCATTTCTACATTGAAGTTCAGCTGGCAGGAAGTGTTGATGATCCTGCCTCTGTATCAATGAAAACACAGAGAAAAAAATTATGTTACAACTAGCTTTCATAAAGGTGCAGCTTTTGGGTTCCTGGCAAATTAAGATCCTCCACTGGGCAAAGTTTGAGAAGCTGCCCTTTTAAGTAAGGGATGAAGCTTAGTTGTTCTGGTTGCCAGCCAAGGCAGACTTATTCAAGAGGCAAATTTCCACAGGCAAGCCATAATGAAAAGTCTTTTATGGGCAGCAACATGTTGATGCTAACAAGAAAAGAAGCCTTATTCTGTATTAAAGAACAATAGATAAAAGCAGCAAGAATATCTTCCTCGAGTACTACTAATATCTAGTTTCTGTATAGTTCTCTTTATCAACAGACCTCAAAGGGCTGGACAAAAATTATCAGAATCATCATCCCTTTTTTTACAGAAGGGGGAACTGAAGCCCATGGAAACGGCTTGTTCAAGGTTACCCAGTCCATCAGGAACAATTGAGAATATCTCGGGTCTCCCAAGCCACAGTCTGGTTCTGGTCAAGTAGGACCAAGGTGGTCTGAAGAGAAACCCAAGTACAATTGAGTTGGTATTCATTCCAAGAGTAAAGTTATTTGAAAACAAAGTTCATGTATCTGTATCTGGTAACTTTTGCAAAGATACCAGATGCAGATATCATAGCCCATATATTATGAACAGTAATATTAAACCTAACTTACACAGCAGTATTAAAATATATTTTTCCAACCTGAAGAATATACCTGATAAATATAAGGGATAACTACAATAAAGATGAATTGCAACCTGCCCACCCATGCCATTGCTAACTTAACAAATAAAATGTGTAAAAAATAAAATATTAATGTGCTTATTTCCACATGGAAACATCACAGTGACTCAAATCCTGCAACCTGAAGCTTGCAACCCCTGTTTGTCCTGAATTATAAATTGTAACTTCTGGCTTTTACATACTTTCAGTTTGTGAAAAATGAGCTTGTAAGTAGGCCCTAAGGCCAACAGGAATTTCCATTGATTAAAACACTTCACAGAAATAATTAAGCTCAAATAAATATTATGCTGCTACTGTTTCCAACCCAGGTACCGTAAATCAGTGATCCTTTAAAGGAACACACATGCAAAGTGAGTGAATAACTTTCTGCAGTGTTTCTCGAGAATCTGAGTCAAGGACTCGCTGACAAAAAAATTGGCACTCTGAGTTGGTCCCACATTCAAGGGATCTGTCACTCATTTAGGAAACTACTACTGCTGGGATCTGCCATTCATTCCTATACTGGTTGTGAAAGGGGGAAATCCATAAGTCAGCAGTCTGGTTTTACACTTGAGCTCCTTGCAGTGGCCTTAAGACAAAACAGTGCCATACAGCTGGCTCTGGGGAAATAACTTTAATTGCTGTTCTCCTGCTATGGGTCTGAGGTGACAAAAGTGAGCACCTTACAAAGATGACAGCTTCAAGGGTTGCACTTCAGAGCTGTAATGTTCAAATCATACTCCTTGAATGTATTTTTGGGCCCTTCTTCCTCAGGGAACTTGAGTAATGAGGCTAATCAAACTGACTAGTCAAAAACAGCAAGCTCCAGAAAGTTAAACTTCCTCTTCAGAGTGATATAAAAAGAAACCAAATAAGAGCAAGGGAGGGAATAGCCATGTCCTTGCTTCGTTGGGTTTTTTTTTTTTTTTTAATTGCTATTCATTCAATTAGCCCGGAAAGGTTTTGACCTCTTATACTTAAATTTGCACTTGAACAGGAGTGGCCCTGCCCAGCCTTCAATTCTGACATCAAGGAAGTATTTTGTCATTTCAGATTGTATCTTACTCAGAGGAGACCCGAGAATATGAACTTTTTTAATCCTGGCACAACACCAAGAACAGAGCTCTCCCTGCTTATAAAATAGGGTGGCTGAATGCAACCTCACTGTTGTGTTCATATACTCAGGAAAACATGCTTTGCTGAAGGGCATGCGGTAGAAGGCATCGTTGAGGCCTTTCTGCTCCTTGCTGCTCCCATTCAAACTTTTCACTGCATGCACTGCCATTGACCTCTTTTCTTTCAATGATGGGGACAGGCTGTGGATCTTGATTTGTATTGTTGCACCTGACACCTCTGCCTGGCACAGTAACACTGCAGAAGCCTAGAACAGAAATGGTCTCTTCCCCAAAGAGCTTATAATAACAGCATGCGAGGAAGCAGATAATCCAACAAACAAGGAGAGACACGGTAATGAAACTACAGTGATAAGCAACAGTCAGAGCATCACACTTTGTTGCTCACTTCTGCCTTGGCCTCTCTGTTGACACTGCTGCCAGGGTGCTGCTTGGCAATTCTGCCATAGCCATCTGCCCACGTGGCATGGCACTGAAGCAGGGGAATCGATTTATGGAAAACCAAATGGCTATCCGATCCAATGTTCTTGACCACTGGCTGCTTTGACTTCGTTTCAGCTGGTGGCCTAGATGCAAAAAATCCATTGTCAGTCTCTACAGTTTCTTGGGACCTTTGCACGTCAGTGTGCATCTCACATCTTTAGTGTTTTAGCAAACCACTTTCTTGTGAAGTCTACAAGATATGAATTTATTACCTGCTCTCCTGTCTCTTCTTCTCCTAACTTATATAGACTGTTGTTTGGTTTTGTTTTGGTCTTTTTAATTTCAAATATTTCTCCCTGCAGGTTATTTTTGTTCAAGGAAAATGATCTATTATACATAAAATCTCTCTGAATAGTGTCCTTGTCTTGTAAGGAAAATTGGCAAGCTTGTAGCAATCTGTCCTACAGAGAGCTAATTATTTCACTTCCACCTACAGAATACTTGCCATGTCAGACAAGCTGTTGACATTTGTTCTTTACTGTTTGAGCAATGAGGGTTTCTGTGTTGTTTTATGGAGTAGCCTGACATCACTCTAGACTGCTCTGAGAGCCTGTCACTGACTGAGAGAGGAGCGTGGTGCTGATGGTTTGGAGCTGATGGTGATTATTCTTTTGGGTTAACATGTTCTCGCTTGGTGTGAATCTGACCCCTCTGAAATAGAGGACTTGTGAAAGAGCAGGGTTTTACACTGCCTATCTCAGACTGATTTTTTTGGAGGATCAGCAGACTCGGCTATAAAGCCAGAAGGGACCATTACCGTTACCTACTCTGACCTCCTGTATAATGGAGGCCACAGCCTTGCTCCGCAGTTTCCGGCGTCAAGCCCATGACTTATTGCTGAGCTAGAGGAAGACCTTCAGTCTTGATTTAAAATCTTGCAGGCAGTGAGTTCAGCACTAGCTCTCAAGAACCTTAAAGGGCAGTTTCAGAAGTTAAACTGATGTGATTTACATCCCTCTCTTCCAGCCCTTCAGCATGTATTAAGAAGAACAATTCACAGGAGGGTGCTTAGATGTTGCCAAGTTGAGTAGGCTTAGGAATGTATTCCACCTATTTGCTCTGCTTTCCAATGCAACCTTAACTCTTTGTCTTCAGGCGGTCTTGCCAAGAGGGGAGATGCTGAGTTCAATGCATGGGCTATTTCCTGTTCCAGCAGCCCCTTAACTGCTTATTTTGCAGCCAGTGCATTGCCTGTAACAAGAAGAGATGATCCAGTCAAGTGTGAGGAAATAATCTAACCAATAAATTTGTTTTCTGCCCTGTGCTGTCTGTATTGTTGTAGAACAGTGGTTCTCAGCCCCTGGGCCGCCTGTGGCCCAACCAGCACGCTGCTGCGGCCCATGTGACATCCTGTTAAATGGATACACAGGAAGTAAGTTGTGTGGGTGCAGCCCACATAATGCATTGAGAGCTACAAGTGTGGCCCACTGTGGCAAATAGGTTGAGAACCACTGCTGTAGAAGATGCTTCTGGTATTTGAGGGGGGAGGAGACAATTGTGACTAAACTCTGAATGAATCGACTTTCAGGAATAACACCCTGCCGGTCAGTGTGCCCTAAAGTATGGTGTTCAGCCTTCTAGTCCCATGGGATAGATGAGTGATTTGGAGCCAGTTTGCAGGCTGGATCCCTCATGGGGTCAGTGTGCAGGGATGGTTCATGGGTACAGTCTAGTGCACCATGCCAGCCTGGCTCCACACATCAGATCCTTCCATAGACTAACTCCATGTTGACTGGATTTTATGCACCAATGCCCTTAAGCATGTCTTTACATTATTAACCTTTTCTCCACCTTTTATGCATGACAGAACAGCACTGTTTCTTAACTGAACTCGCAGAACTTGGTCCAACCTCAAATAGCTTAAAAGGAGGGCATACTTTCAATTTCCCCAGTCTTACTGTGGCTGAATTTTATCCATTAGGTTCTTTTCATTGATAAAAAGGAGGCTTCATACAGACATTCAGTTCCTCCTGGGAGAATTGCTGCTCTCCCAGGAGAAACTACAAGTCTACAGATGGGCAGGCTTTTTTCCCCAGAGTAAAAATGTCTATTCTGGAAGAAAAACAACCTGGGATCAGCCTGGGTTAAATCATTCCCAGGAGAACTTCTCCTGGAAGAGCAAATGTCTGTGTGTTATGTCCCATGAATGGTTAAATGTTTGCACCCTTTTGGTCTGGCATAAAGTGTCCTCAGGAATCAGTGTATATATGTGCATCTAACTTTGCAGAATTTGAGCCAGTGCTCTTAAGGAGAGAGGGAGGCCAGAAAACACCAGCAGGATAGTAACAGACTCCAATTACAATGGACTATATGGGCTGCTTCTGCTTATTACTGTACAAAGTTCTCAATGCTGTAAAGGGGAATACCTCTGTTGATGGCCAGTTCTAATATTAGATCCACTACTGATATTGTCAAGTAACCTTTAAGCTCTAGCAAAGCTCCCTTGGCACCAGGCCTACTGACACCGATAAGTGGGGCTGGATATAATCTGTTTTGTTTACTTCTGGCACATAAGCATGTAAGGTGTGGATAATCTTGGCTTTTCTCTCACATTTCAGCTGTAACCAGGTTGTGTAAGCTGTGCTATAATTCTACATGACACAAGTCACTTGCTGTCAAAGTCTTATTTGAATGCTTTGCAACAAGGTGTTGATTCTTATACCTGGAGCTTGTCTTGACCTACCTGCCTGACATGCTTAAAAAAAGCATCGTGGTTCAATGGGGAGGGTATTTAACTGGAACTTGAGAGAGGTGGATTCTGTTTCTAAATCTGCTGTTCGCCTACTGCACCGCTTCTCATACGTCTTTCTTCTTATCTTCCACTCTGTCTTAATCTGGCTTGTGGGCCAGAGGTTGGGCATCCCTGGTCTAAACAGAGGGAGCCATGGTATCCAGCCTGCAGTGCTCCCAAAAGATTTGGGAAATTTGGCAGCAGGAAGCAGTGGCAATTAATATTGCCACCATCTCCCACTGCCAAATTCTCAAGGTTAAAGCCAAGCCACACTCCTGCCCTCTCATGGCCAGATTGGAACCAGGCAGTTGGGTTCCCCTTCTCCCTGCAGGCCTGGGCCATACTCCCTTCCCCTACACAACTAGATTGGGGTCGGGTCATACCCCCTCCCCTCCACCGTGAGGCCAAGCCCCCTTTCCCCATGCAGCTGGACTGGGACCAGGCTATCCCCTACCCCTGTCTCTACACAGCTGGATGGGGCCCTGTAGCACCTGTCCTAAGTGCTATATTGGTTCCACTAGCGGGATCTGGCCCATGGACGGATTAGGCACCATCTATCTGGCACACTGGGCAAAAGGTTTTGAGCACCCCCGTCTAGACTGCTGGCTTGAGGGGCAGAGACCTCCCTTCACTATGTGTTTTGTATTGGCTGTAGCTCAATGGGCAATGCTGTTGGTTGAAGTGCTGCTCTAATGCATGAAGAGCTAGCTGTACTTTTCACCCTTCTGTCCTCTGCATCACTTGGTTCATTGGGGAGCAAAATAACTTTGGAAACAATCACAATTTTGCAGCCACTTAGTCATAAGTCAGACCTGGTATGCTAAAAAGAGATGAGAAATCTGGAATTTTGCCAAGCCCCTAAATGTCTGTTCTCTTCCCTTTTTGTATGGCTCTTGGTAATTTCTCTCCCTCTTATCTGTTCTGGCAACCAAGCATCCTGGGAGAGAATCTTACTTGAGATATTCTGTATATATTTAACCTGCTTAGTTAAGTTCAGAGTGACCTACCAGGGCTCCTTGATGGTTTCCCATCCTCCAGTGCGTGCCTCTGTCCCAGGGAATGCAAATAGCGACATGGATAGGTCAGGAGAGAGAAGCTCTCCTTAGCTTCTTCAAGGAATCTGGAAGGTGGGCAAATGAGGCTCTCTAGTCCCACACCCTGCTTGTCAGATCACTGGAGATAGCTCTGCCTCCAGACTACCCCTTCTCCCTTTGCCAGCTTGAAAATCTAGAGAATCATTCTTTGTGAAACGATGCCAGCGTTTTCTATGTAACGAGCTTGCCAGGAAATCCAATACATTTCTGGATTTGGTGCAGTGAAGGGAGACTCTATTCTGCACCTACAACAGGAAATGCTTTCCGTGGGCTGGGATAGTTCACAGAGAGGATACTGTTCCAAAGGTAGATTCTTCTGCCTTTATGAAGAGACAGGGGCAAGGATGGTATGCTACACCCAGAGAGTGTCCAGGATTCTTGGTCTGAAATATTTGCATTGCAGGGACTGAGTCGTGGGAAGGAAAGGGGAATGGACCAAAGGCCACGGCTTTTTTTTTTTTTTTTAACAGAGGAAGGATGGTGCTAGGTTGTTTAGCTGAAATCTTTGCACTTGCTTTCTCAGCAGTTATACCAGAAAACGGGAGCCCCTGTCTGAGGTATAGGTGAGGACTTGTTGAAAGGGATTGAATGGATTTTTATCACTCACATCTGTGTCTTTCTCTGAGGTCTGTTTATCACCAGTGATATGAGCTATTAGAGGAACAGGGTAGTTAGTAATGAGAATGGAAAAACTTTACTCATGATGGGGTTGATTATTACCAAGGCAACCCAGTGTTACCTAATGCGCACACATTGAATTTCAAGCAGCAGTCCATGTCTTTTGGTTTTTTACCCAAGATGACATTGCTTATGAGTGTTTTTTCTTAGTGTGGTGCTAGTGTTCCTGCCCTCAGTTTAAATACAAGGAAAGGAGGACCTGGACTTTTGTTTTCAGACTGTTCCTTCTAGCAAACACAGACACTGCCTCAGTGTTGCCTACGGAGACTGCAGTCTAAAAAATGACACTTTAAAATTAGCCTTGCTGGGGTTTCTTATCTCTGGCTCTTCTTCCTTCTTCCCCCAGACTTAAGTTGCCCAGTTTTACTTGTGAAAATGTAAGCTTTCTAACCACCAGTCAGCAAAAGAAACCCCCCAGCACTGAAAGATTCTTTTATTTCACTGTCTCGTTATTAGTAATGAGGTTGGGCCCTTGGAAACAGTTGCACAGCCCCGGTGTCCTCAGCAGGATTGTCACAGTCTGAGTAACAGCCAAATCCCGCTTTATCCCAGCTATTAACTTGGCTGCCGAGCAATAAGAACATCAGTGGTTGCTACCAGCAGAAAGGATGCTCATGCACATGCCCTGAAAGCAGCAGTCGCAGAGCAGAATTGCACTTCCTGGCTAGGGACGGAAGTTACACACAAACTGGTTTCAGTGATCAGACACTGGTTTAGACCTGTAGAACATAAGTTCTTTTACAGGTCTAAACATAAACTAGTGCATGGCTGAGGCTGGGGCTTGGAGGGGGCTGAGCCAGGCCGGTCTGTGGGCACTGCTGAGGGTGGACACGGAGGGGCCAGTTTAGGCTGGGCCACGGGGGCAGGACCCTTCCCAGCCAGCTGCAGCACTGTGGGAGCTGTGTGACCAGATCGCTCCTGGCTTTCTGTGCCCAAACTGGGCTTGGATGTCATGGAACCTCAGCCAGCTGGGAAGGGCCTGGTAGGGCCAGCCCAGGCTGGGCTGCAGGGGCAGGGCCTTTCCCAGCCAGCTGCAAAGTGACAGCCTGGCCTGATGGCATGGGCAGTGGCGGGCCAGGCAGCAATGTGAAAGCGATGCAGCTGCAGGTAGGTACTTTGGCAGTCAAACTGGCTGCATGGGATGTGTTAATCGTGCCCACGGCTGCCTGGGCCAGTGGGCCCAGAGCCTGGCAGCCACCCACTGCGGGGGCTCGTGTGCCCACAGGCATCACTACTGCCACACCTCCCGTCCATCACTGTGCAGCACCCAGAGGCTGCAGTTGCACCAGAAGCTGCATGCTGGCAGGGCTGGTTAGGCTGTTCTGCCACCCTCGCCTCCAGCTGCCACTGCTGTTGCTGCTCCTGTTGCACCGCTC
Organism: Alligator sinensis; assembly: GCF_000455745.1. Classification (NCBI taxonomy): domain Eukaryota; kingdom Metazoa; phylum Chordata; order Crocodylia; family Alligatoridae; genus Alligator; species Alligator sinensis. The sequence continues at coordinate 797,692 of NW_005841977.1, read as the reverse complement.
TGGGTGGGCTGATGGGGAGCTTCAGCCCAGCAGCTTCTGCCCAGTGCATGGAGCTCTGGTTCCAGCTCCCGGCTACCTTCCAGCCACTCTGCCCACCCAGCACAATGAGCAGCCCTGTGGGCAGGCGGAGCAGGTGGAAGGCCCCTGGGAGCTGGAGCTGGATCTCCATCCACTAGGCAGAGGCCGCCAGGGTGAAGCTTCCACCCACCCGGAGCTGCACAGCACAGCAGGAGCTGCAGCTGCAGCTGGAGGTGAGGGGAACAGAACAGCTCTGCTGGCCCCAGCCAGTGCACAGCTTCTGGTGAGACTGTTCCCAGTGCGGCTGCAGCCGTCTGGGAGCTGCTGTGCTCTCCTTGCCTACAGCGGGTCTTCCTCCTCCTGCTCCTACCCCTGCTGTGCCATTCCAGGCCGCAGAGGGAGGGAGGGAAGAAGTTTCGGCCCAGTGGTTTCTGCCCAGTGCATGGATATTCAGCTCCAGGCTGGCCCCTCTGCACCACCCTCAACAGCACCTGTGGGCTAGCCCAGCTCAGCCCCGCAGCCCCAGCCTCAGCTCTGGGCAGATGGCAGAATCATGCCGGCCGGCTCTGCCCCCTGCTGCACGAGCAGTGGGCAGGGGGAAAAGCCAGGCAAACCCCAGCTGGGGACCCTGTGCTTGAGAGGGGAGACGGGAGTTTAATCCCCCTCCCTGCCCCCTTTGCCTGAGGTGCTGCCCAGGCCAGTGTCTGGCCCTGTCTTGGGAACAAGCCTGGCAAGGGCTGTTTCCCCCCTCCCCCTCCAGGCACACCCCAGCTGGGGTCCTCCCTACAGAGCAGGATGGGGGTTTAAACCCTTCCCCAGTTATACTTAGCAGCCGGCGGGGGGGGGAGCAGGCCATGACTCCCAGGTCAGCTTCCCTCCAGCCTTGTGGCTGCTGCAGAAGAGAAAGGAGGGCTTGCTGTAGTGCCCCCCCCAACTTCTAGCCTGAGCCACTGCAGACATGTGCTTGTATTTCCTGAATCAAAGGAAATGCCTATTCACTTGCAAATCAGTTCAATCTACGCAGGTTAAACTAACCTGCAAAGATTGAATCCATTCAGGCTCCAGCTTTTTGAATATCTGTCCCTAGCCCCTATCACCTCCTGGAAGTAGAGCTCTGGGACCCCGCGCTGCTAAGAATTGGGGCAAGTCAGTCCCGCAGCAGGAGAAGAGGAGGAGGTGGTTCGATCAGTGTTATTCCTGACAGTCAATGGAATCTGAAAGACTGCGATTTTGCTGATGGATATGCTGGTTAACTAGTCTCCTGACTTTTCTTTCCCATCCCCACCTATACTTGCAGTCTGGGGCAGTTTTTTCTCTTCTGCTCAGGACACCAGATGCTTTTAAGGCAGGGGCGGGAAAATACAGCTCGCGGGTCAGATGCAGCCCAACAGGCCATTCTATCTGGCTCACAAGGCCCCTAAAAAATTCAGAAAATTAATATTTATCTGTCCCTGGTTGCCTGTCAAAGGTGATAGGAGCCAGGGAGAGTAGGCTGCCAGCAGGATCAAGCAGCTGCAGAAGCAAGGCCTGCCCGGCCCTGCCCCCCGCCCCCGCCAGAAGCCCCATGTGGAGCAAAAGTTTGACCTGGGACCCTGGGGCTGTTCCTGCTTCCCTGCGCTGGAGGGAAATTCAGATAAGAAAGGGGGCGAGGGGAGAGGCCAGGGTGGAGGACTGTGGGCGATAGCTGCAAGCGGCTGCTGCAGTCCCAGTGCTCCAGCTGGGAGCCACGTGGTGCCAGAACAGCCGGTGGGGAGGTGGAGAGGAGCGGGGGCAGCCGCAGGCAGGGAAGTACTGGAAGTGGTAGCAGGCAGGGAGAGGAAGGGGCAGCGAGTGGGCATGCAGAGCTCAGCAACAGCTGGGCAGGAGCGCGAGGTCCACCGGGGCCGGAAGTGCGGTGCCAGGCTGGCAGGGCTCCTCTCTCTCCCTGCTGGTGCGGCCCAGTCTGGCTCCATAGAGCCCCTGCCAGCCCACGCCCCACGCTCCTGCAGTTTGTTAATCACAGGCCTGGCTACTGTTCACATTGTTTCTTCTGCTTTTTCCTGTTGGCAGGTATGTGCCAGGAGACCCCTGCACTGGGTGAGAACTGCAGTGCTCCACATGTCTTGTTTCTAAAGCAGCTCAGTGCTGTGTCTTTCCTCTCCCCGTTTAAATGGTTGTTCTGATGTTCCCGCTAGGCTGACGCAGCAAGTTACAGTTGACTTAGTCTCCCCAGCTGGGCAGCCATGTTTCTCATGGGAGCTAGCTGTTGCCCTCTAGAAATGAAAGAAATGAAACTAGAGCTTGGTTCTTGCAGTGCCTTCTACCTAGGAATAAAAATGCTGTCTCTGAAAAGTCTCCCAAATAGCTCAGGGTGCAGCAACCAGCAGGACGTTGAAGCATGTTGTCCCAGTGGAAGGTGGAATCTTCCCTGAAAGCATTGCATTTATTGGGTAACTTGAAAAAGGAGGGGAGGTGAGAGACTTCTCTGAAGGTAAGACTGAAGCTGCAGCAACCACAAGTGTTACAGTACTGCAGTAGCCTTTAATAAGGCAGGATCTCATTTTGTGTCAAAAAGAGTTAGTCTCCTGTGGGGACTTGAGTAAACTTCCAGCAGGCCTGGATAAATATTGCACCTCCCTTTCCATACACACACCATAAGATCATTGCTCTGACTGCAGCACTGCTCAGCTGGTTGCAGACACTGCATCAGGAAGTGCAGGTGACTGCCTTCCTGGCCAAGAGATGCAGATGCTGAGCTGGAGGTCACAACATGTTTCCTAATACAGAGTCCACGTTTTTTCACAGCCTACCAAAAGTGTGGCAGCATCCCATGGCAAGTGATACCATTTCTGCTCTTTTATTTTTGCTGCAGTTTTTCCCTCTTGGCCAATCGGCAGCAGCATTTTGGGGGAGGGAGGGAGGGAAGGAAAGCATGATGTGGATTGGCCTAGAGGAAAAAACCGTGGCAAAAATTAAAGGGGAGGGCAGGTGTGAGAAACTAACACTTCTGAGAGCAAGGCAGCAGTAGCCACTGCTAGAGAATTGTGTGCTGGCTTCATGGGAATTCGGGGCAAGATCAGGAGGATGCAATTTCTCTTGAGGAAGAAGCTTAGTTAATACTTCTAAATGAGGCAGCTCCCAGGGCAGTCTGAGCAGCACCTAGCATTAGCAGCAGCATCTGTGACACATGACACACACACACACACACTGCATCTTGTCCATCACTGCAAAAAGCATCACCTTGAGCGATCAACCAACCCCTTGGTAAGCAATATTAGTGGATCTGTAGTATCTAACAATTCTCTGCGCTGTGCTGTCCTATCAGTTAGGACCCTTTTGTCTTCTCCAGAAATTAACCCTTGGAAGGCCTAAAGGAAGCTTAAGCTATCAGTGAGAAGGCGAATGTCAAAGGATGATGCCAGGGACCCTTTGTGCTATACCTGAAGAGAGCAGAAGAGCTAGTATAAACTTCTCACATAAGCTCAAATAAAAAGACAGCTGAAAGGTTGTTGTGCCACTGGAGCACAGACTTGTTAGTTAGTGTGCAGAACTGCAGGATGCTGTTGGTTATCTCTCTGCTACTGCAGTCTGCTGTGCAAAAGCACCCTGCTGCTAGCAGTAAAGATTAAAATCCCCAGCACAGACCTAAAGAGGAAATTGTAGGAGTTGCTGCTATTAAACAGATGCTAGCATTGGCAGGTGTGGCTGGAGAAGAGGAAAGTTGATCCCTGGGGCATATAAAAACCAGCACCCAAAAGTTGCAACCTGTGCTGTTATGGTGCTGTGTTTTAACTGGAGATGTCCTGGAATCTGAAATACTGCTGTTACGTGCCCTGGTACAGTTTGTACCCTCTAGTATAGCAGCCTTGACAATCCAGAATAGCTTTCTGAAGCAATGCTGAGGCTTAATGTTCACCTGTAAAAGTATTGCTGCTGGGTGCTAACCATTAAACCAGTGTCCGAGCAAGGCAGAAACTGATACTGTGGACTCTCCCCTCAGGAGGTGATATGAGGTGCTCAGCACTAGTGGAAGGATTAGATGTCCATGCTGCCTGTAATATGTTGACTGGCTAGCCAGCATGGGTAACGTTGAGCATCCCTTGCCTTCCCACTACCGTGGAGGTGATAGGGACATTGACAGGAAGGGACTTTTCTCCCCAGCAACCTTTGGGAGCAGAAAAGTGCTCAGCCAGTAGACCCGGGCCAGTGGCACCCAAACTTCTAACCGTGTGGGCCGGGTGAATTGGATCCATGGGTGTGATCCAATATGCAAGGACCTGGGTACACAATGAGCTGACTTTTGTGTACCCTGATCCACCTGTGCCTTGGCTTGAGCCTGCGTGCCCATCCCCAGCTGTACACTGACATGATCTGGCATGCAGGGCCATGTCATCCAGCCTGCAGGGCTCCCCACGGGTCTGGAATTTAGTTGCAAGGGAGCGGCAGTTAATGTTGCTGCTGCTGCTCCTCCACCACGTTTCCAGATCCTTGGGAAGTCCCATGGGCCAAGTCCAGCCCACAGGCTGGTGGTTGAGCGCTCCTAACCTAGGCAATCGCTGCTTCAGATGATCAATAAGAAGTGTGTGATATCAAAAACTCATGTTGATTTTATTCAGCTTTACTGGCCACAACTGTGATAGCATGGAGACATTAGTTGCTCCTCCCTGGTCCTAATTTTACTATAGCAACTTTTTTGGAAAAAAAGAGAAGTTTCATCGCTTAGTGCCCTTTGTTTAAACTTGCCCTGGGCAAAAGCAGCTATGGTGGAGTGCAAGTTCCCTAGAATCAACAAGTTCCCTAAACCCTACACAGACTTTAAGCAATGTCCTTCCTGTCCTTTCAGATCTCCCCCACCCCATGGCATCTATAAGAAATGAAATTCGTAAGAGCCTGGAAGCCACGTGCTCTACGTTAGATACAGGTTGAAAATTTTGCTGAATCTAAAAGGCTTTACCTTCACTCCAGCTTCTTATATCAAATATAGGCACATAAGACTGGAAGGTCCACTCCCGTGTTGTCACAGGCAGTGTCATAAATTCCTTTAGTATGGTCCACACCCATTCTGTGAGGGCAGATGCAGTGCCCTGTGGGTGGGAAACACAACTTGCCCTTTGTTCACATTAGAGGCATTGCTTCGGGGGAGGTTTCAGTCTTGCCTATTCCTTGCTGTCAGCAGAGCTTATTTGTGGCAGGACATTACATTGCGACACTAGCAAACTGGAGCTTCAAGTAAAATTGAGATTAACAACAACAGTGGTGCTCATAACTTTTTATCCCTTGGAGCTCTCCAAGGATTTTTCAGCAAAAGTTAAGTAGCCAGATTTGATGCCCTCAAAAGAGGGGACATTTGTTAAAAAGCACAAGAGTGGGTAGACTATGGACTTTGAGCTCATCACCTTAGCTGAAACACTGGACCTGTTTGCTCCCTGCAGTTACTCATTGAGATAGCTTATGGTCTGCTTTTTTGCTGCCTTTTCCCGTTTTGAAGAGTCATAAGAAGAGTTGGACCCAGCTAGTCCAAAGCCCTGCCTTTTCTCTACATGGTGCTAGAGTTGTTTGCTCCTGAATGAACACACTAACAATACACCAAACAACTCCATAACAATTTGAGTCTGTGGCATTTTTTACGTTAAACTGAGTGATCTTTTTTTGGACTGACAAGCTTCCACCTTTGCATTAAGGGAAACACATGTTCCCGCTTTTTGCATAAACACAACTGCAGGCTGCACAAAGACCAGGAAAAGGGAGTGAGTGACGGATGCTCCCCATGCATTTGGAAAGAGTTTATAGGCCTCATCTATGCTGGGCTGTGCAGGAAAGCTGAAGCAGATCAGTCGAGGGCATTGAGTTCCTCTGGGAATATGCTGATTTAGAAGCAAAGTGGCTTCAGTTTGCTCTGGGGTTAATCTTTGGTGTTGGGCATTTAACATCTCACCGGAATTGTCTTTTAAGACGATTTTAAGACCTTTTCAGCTGAATTGTCTTAAAAGAACTTAAGCAAAGGCACAAGTCCTGTACATGTGGATGCACTGTCAGAAATGAAGTACAACTTCATCCTAATGTGAGCTGAGGTCCCTCCACAGCTTTAATTGATTGGTTTTCACTTTTCCTGTGTCACCCCATGTGCACCAGGCCTTGCAAAGAGTGTGGATTCTTGACTCCTCCCTTAAAATCCTGCATGCTCTTTTGCTTCAAACACACAGGGTGAGGAGGTGGCAGATCCTTCCTTGATACTTAGATGCGACTATAAGCAGGCATCTTTCATGTGTGCAAGATCAAAAGTGTTGCCCCCATGGTTTGAGAGCTAGACTATGTTCTTCCTTGTGATCATAAAAGCTTGAGTCACGTGATTGATTCTTGGAGCCAAAATGAACCCCTTTGAAGCTTGGGGCTTTCCATTAAATTGAAAACCAAGTCAGTGAGCATGTAACATTCTGCTTGAATCCAAGCAGTGGGCTCCAGCCTGTCGCCCTCTGCACTGAGTCTAACGGAGTCTAGAATAGCAACATATTTGGGGAGCTGCGAAGGTTGGGGTGAGAGGGGTGAACCTCTTTTGCTTTTAAAGCACCTATGTGCTAATATTTAATTCCAAGATAATAGACTACGCTTGTTGCACTTCCCCTGTCTCTATGTCTGTCGACTCTATTGTCTCTGTAGTCTGCCTAAACCAAAGAATGGCGTCAGCCTATTTCTTATCATCGGGCTCTCTTGTGACAAAAAAACAGTTCAAAATGCAGTCTGTAGTTTGACTGATGTAGTTGCAGTTGCACTCAGGTTTCAAACCAAATGCTGAAGAGGGGCACCCAGCAGATCAATGACAGCCTTAACCGCTTGGAGATGGCGAGTGGGGTAAGGAGCTTGTCACTGTTGAGGCTACACTTCCTCTCCTGAAGCCTTGAGTATGTACCCAGGCTCAGCAGGCTTCACTCAAGAAGTCCTTGCCCTTATAGCACTGAGGAAATTATTGTAAACAGGATGTTTGCCAAAACCCCTCCTAACTGCTGTAAGAGACCCAGCAGTGGGTTTTCCCTCTGTTGTTGAGTACAAGGCCCTGGATGGAGGAGGGGTGCATTGGCTCACCACATCACCCAGTTTCATTTTGTATTTTGAGGAAGTGGCTTTCTGAGAAGGCTGCAGCTTATCAGTACTATTACCTGTGTATGCAAGGGGTATAAACATTTAATGTAATCCATGTGCAAGGTCCAGTAAGGGCTGAAGGTGACTGAGCCAAACTTAAGTCTTTTTGGTTAGGGGGAGGCTAGTGTCTAGCTACACCAAGCCATTTGTTCCATTGTGATGCTACTGTGCCAAATCAGTAGAGCAGGTGTGTCAAACTCACCTGGGGCCTCAAGTCAGATCTGAACTGTGGAGCTCCTCATGGGTTGGATCCAGCCCAGGGCATGGGGGCGACTGCCATGGTTGCCTCAGTGCCAGGTTCGGAGGAGGCAGGTGTCTGCCAGCAGTGTCAATGGGTCTGGGGTCAGAGGCAGCAAGCTAAGCTCACTACCAGCAGCCATGACCACCAGGGCCAAAGAGCTTGAATTGTGTGGCAGGCCGTGCCCCCCAACTCACAGTGGCTGGACAGAGAAGCTTCATGGGCCAGACCTGGCCTTCAAACCATGTTTGACACCCCTACAATAGAGCAATTAGTGCTCTGCTGCTGAAGGGTGGTTTTAGGTCCCAGCCACGTGCATTGCACTGTAAGCCTGCATTTTCTCTCCCAAAGAATTTGCATTCTGAAAGGTAGATGCATGAAGATACAGGGTGGCTACTCAGTCCGTTTTTATTTACCTTGTTAGCCTCCTTTCCCCCAGAAAAGGGACCAAACAGGTTTAAGAGAGGTGCTGTCTTAGTGAGTGCATGGGGAGGGCAAGCTTCCCAGAGATGTTAATGCGGCACGGGGTGTGGAGATGAAAATGGGCATAATCGGGATAGAAATGAGCGCCATCCCTGGAATGACAAGGTCCCAGGCTAGGTGTGGTTTGCAGAGACATGTAGGTATGGACCCGTTCAGCCAGGCAGCACAGTGAAGCAGGTGAGAACTAGCATGGGGCAGAGTTAATCTATATCAGAAGTCTTTTAATAAGTTACAGGCATGATCAGTGCACAGGCACATCCACTCATCGCAGTCCTTTTTTCTTTTTTTTTTTAAATGACTGTCTTAAACTTGTCCAGATTCTTATTTAACCAGGGTGCTTGCTCTCTGGGGCGTGTGAATGGCTGAGAGATCACTGCCCTCTCTCTGCTTTTAAATATGATGAGGCTGTCTACGCAGTGGCCAATCCCTGCTTTCTGCGAATTTCCTCAACCCTCTCTTATTTCATGGCTTCAGACTTGAGACCGCAGTTGCTGCTGACCATCCAGAACAAGATTTCTACCTGACTTACAACTTAATAGTTGTAAGACCCAGGCGCTGATGTGTTTGCTTTGTGCTGGCCGTGCTCCCGGGATGGGCAGTATGTGCTTTAACATTCCATCCCACAGACTGCAGCATTGTGTGGAACAGCGTGTCCTGCACTGAAAGATGAACTCAGGTCATTGGACTTGACGAATTTAGGTCTGTGAGTTGGATTTATTTAAATTGGGATTTCAGGGCTGAAAAAGAACCCGAGTGTTTTCTAGATGTTTAGACCAACCAGCCCCACCCTGATTTATTCTTTGGCATCTCTGACTTTGGAAAGTTAAAAAAAATTTTCAGCAGATTCCCAGAGTCTGACAATGCTGCATGCACATGCAGACACCCACCCAGTCATTTTCTACTGTTTTAGATGTACTAACTTTCCTGGCTTTCTCCTCCCCCTTCCCTTCTTCTACTGTAAACCAAAAGAGGTTTTTCAAATGTCTACTGTATCAAATATTGATGCAAACAAAGCTGGGTTCATCACTTAGAGCTCTCCTCCAGAGACAAAAGCTAGCCTCTGCCTTAGCAGAGCCTCTGGAGTACCATGTCTTCTCGCACTGCTGAGTAGCACGCAAGCTCTTCCGTGTGGAGCATCTATCTAGGAGTGCTGAGGAGCTGGAGGGCTGGTGTGTTCTGGATGCACAGGACAGCTATATGCTAGCTTCTCTACCTTTGCAGATCTCTTCTGAGTGACTGAATTGGAGAGGGGAGGGATGGGGAGGGGAAACGTCAAGCGTATTTTAATTTGACATGCTTCCAGCAGGGGAGTGAATGTTGCCTGGCTGCCAGTTTTAACCTCCTATTTTGGAAGGTGCTGAGGTGCTCAGCACTGCTCTGAAGTTATATGTGTTAGGGCTTCAAGACCGGGTCTCTAAATCCCTGACTCTTACTGAGGCTCTGCCTTCTGACGTGTGCATCCCCCAAAGAATTCAAAGTGCAGAAATAACCTGGACGCTCCAGAGCAGAACCTGTAGGTGGGTGCTCCTGTTGGACATGGACTTGCATGCAGTTGGGACTTGTGACATCATAAGGCAGGAAGCTTTGTGATTGATTGAGACACGGGTCACATGGAACCAGTTTCTGGACTGAGCTGGAGGTTTCTGAATCCTTGGGAAAGGATAAGTCCCAGAACTGAACCCGGTCAAGCTGCCTAGTAGTAGTTCTGAGGACTGCCAATGAATAAAGGTGCCCTCTTCTTTTCTAGGTAGGTTTCCTTCTGACCCATATGCCCCTAGAAAGAGCGATAAAGAACATTTTTGGTAATAGATTTAAGTGTCTTGTTCCTCCTGATGATTAGTTTGCATGTGCCCTTTCTACAAATCCCTGCCCTCCTGAATTACAGGGGAATATCTTGCCCTCTAATCCTCTGGATGGAAGTTCATGACTAAGTGCTGTTTTGCCTTTGGTGCTTCCACCTTCACTGGCAATTCTGGAAATCCAGGAGACTTCACAGGTGAAGAACTGCTTTGCAGATGGGTGGGGCAGAATCCCCTCCTACTGAATGAGTGAAGACTGACATTTAATCGAGGTTGTTTCGAGGTCAATCGCCAATCGAGGTCGCTTGGTGGCAGGAGTATGCAGTGACCCCATCTAGTGAGAATTGGGCCAATCTTTGCACTTCCACACATGTTAAACTGGGGATACTTAGGTTTAACAATCTAGGTAATGCTTCTCTCTAGCACCAATGAGTGGAAAAACATTGTCCCAGTTCCTTCCCACTCTTCCCCAGGCAGTAGTGATCAGTGTGGCCTCATCTCAAAAGCTGGCTCCATGGACAGGTGACATTTATTTGGCTCTGTCCTGTGGAACTTCAGGAAACAGCGGCGCTGTCCTTGGTCGTTGCCCACCATAGTAAACTCTGGCATTTCACCTGCCTGGCTAGTTGTCAGTAAGGCACTGTGACACAGACAGGTATGGCCAGGACACTTTTTAAAGTATCTTTTCACACTCTTCTCTCAACTCCTGAAAGTTTGAAGCTGAACTCATTGTTCCCCTGCACCCTGGAGTACATAGCAGCCAGTTATTAGGTCACTCCTTGGGGCTAAATTTTAGCCCAAAATAGCAAAATTCTCTTAGAAGGCAACAAGACAATTTAAATACACTCTCTGAGCCTACTATTGTGGGAACTCAAAGTTGTAAATCAGTACAAAGCGGGGAAGAAGGTCAGTCACATTTTGGGTCAAACTTTGGTGGATGATATCTCTCTTCTGACACGAAGTAAAGCAACCTGCTGTGATCTGACTAAGTCTCCAAGTGGCCAAACTTAATGATATTTATAGTCTGTCCTGCCTACAATCCACTAAAGGGCACAGCCATGCAATTCTGTAGCACGTTAAGGAATCATCCCCAAATGGCATTAATCCATTCTAGTGTCTAATCTATTAAGAGGCTTTTGTTCTTGAGTGAGCAGTAAATCGTTGGCCATCGCTAATACAGTTATAATCTGGCTACTCAGTTTGGAAAGCCTTTTGCATGGAAATATGGCATCTTCATGGTTGCTGCTAATGTTTTCCATGAAAAATGTGCTGGCAAGGAAGGCTAAACTGGCATCTACAGCTTTGCCCTCCACTTTGGAGATTTGTCACATTTCCGGTAACCCTGAGGTGTTGGTGTAGGAATCCCTGACCAAAGGGGCAAGAGGTTGGAGTAGAAATTCCAAAACGTGGGAGAGGGCAAGAGGCGTCTCGCTGTTCAGCAGAGATCAGGCCAACAGATAAAGGAGCAGTGCTAGCTAAAGGAATGCTGGAAAGTTGGTTGCTATGACTGAACTTTGAAGGGTGATGGCAAAAATCAGAAGAATCCTAGGATATTGGTAGGGAAATGCTAATTTCCCTAGGGTGAGCAGCAAAAATCTGGCTATTGACTGCAGCTCTGTGTTGAAACATTTTTTTCTCAAATTGCTTAAAATCAAGAGCTGTGAACTGTTGAACAATGAAAAAAAATAAAAATTCCAAACTCCTCTTTTTAGAAACAAAATACTGCATAGTTCTTCCAGCCACGTCAGCTCCTTGCTATGACAGCTATCTCATCCTGTTGGCAAGTTCATGCATCTGGAACTGCCCCTGATCCTAACTGCAGTTGAAAACTGTAAACAAACATGAAGACAGGATTTAGACCTTTAGCTTGCTCCAGATGGGCCTCCAGGTATGAGGATCTGGGCTGGGTGGGATTCGCCTGTGTGAGTATAAAACAAAACTGCCTGTATGTTGTTGCCAAGGAAATGCCGTCCTGCTTCCTACAGTTCTGTGCAGTGGGGACCTCCAACAAGGTTCTTGGTGGGTTCTGCCGTGTCTGTGTGTGCCCTGTCTGTTGGAAACAGCATAACGTAATGTAGACTCTGTCCTGTTGTTTCTTGTGAAATGTCTTGCATGATGAGCACATAACAAATGAAGACTATGTGACAGGCTACCTTGGGAATGAAACTGTGGTTAGCAAAGCCCCTAGGCAGCTCCGTGCAGCTGCTGGAGTGGTGAATACACGTGGCAGCACAGAGAACTAGTGAGAGCCAGCTATTTTGGAAGGGCTAGTAGGTAAAGCAGATTTAACTCAAAAGGAAGTCCCATCCTTTCCCATCTCATGGAGAGCTTCCCCTTTTAGAAATATTTTAGGCCTTTTATTTGTACATGACTTTAATCCCTTTCTCCTTGTTTTTCTAGATCATGATTGAGTTTTGTCCTGGTGGAGCAGTGGATGCCATCATGCTAGGTGAGTGCAGCAAATTGTTTTGACTAGAGACAGATAACTCGGCACCCCACAAACTGCAGAGCAGTTCTTACCTCCTTGCATAAAGCTCCTCTGCTTTTCTTATCAGTAGACTTTCCATCCTCCTGCAATTCCTAGTGTGTGGCTTCCTGCAAGACTCCTGTCAAATTATTCTTTTCTGTATAACTTCTACCAGAAACCCTGCTGTAACCTTAACAGTGAAGCAGCTACTTCTCTTCCATTGCTTGTGCATTGTTCACATTTAACCTGAAGGTGTGGTTACCTCTATGCATCCCCTTAGCTCAGGGGTGGGCAAAATATGTGGACCAGATATGACCCACAAAGGGATTTTATCTGACCTGCGGCATGTCCTTTAGTCCCACCCAGCCCAGATGCAGGGGGTAGTTGGGACCATAACATGTGTAGCCAGTCCCTCCGCCCTCAAGCACACAGCTGGGCTGGAGCGGTAGCCAGATACTTCCCAGCACCAGCAGCTCCTTCTGGCTGCTGCCGCTGCCATACCTGGCCCCACTGCCTGGGCACCCCAGGCTGTCTGCCTTGTACCCACTGCTGGGGGCAGGACCTGCGTGGGCAGGGAAGATGGGATTGAGCCACAGGCAGCTAGAGAGCAGTGTTTGGGCGCAGGATGGGCAGGCGGGGCCAGGACCATGGGGAGCTAACAATGTGGGGTTGAGGCCCTGGGGCAGAGCCATGCTCTGCTCCCTGCATGGCCCTGTGACAGTGGGGTGAGGGAGGATGCTGTCCTGGCCTGTGACAGCTCACCCCAAGTCCCTATTCAGGGCCCTCAGGCCCAAATAATTGGTGCACCCTGCCTTAGCTCCTTCTGTTTCATTCTGTAGTCTAAATTAGGGCAGTCCAACTGGTGACCTGTCAGCAGTTAACATGTGGCCTTTGCAGCCACTTCTCACACTGCTGACTTATGCCAGGGATAGGGAGGCTGCACGCAGCCAGCAGTATCTGGGGTTGGAGGGGGTCACCCCTGCAGCATGTGGCCCCCATGTTATGCAGCACCTGGCCAAAGTGGACCAGCCCTGGTCTGAATATTGCTGAGATGGGCAAACAGCAAGGCAAAGAGGGAAATCAGTGTCTGAGCTTTATGGCACTCCAAATGCTTCTCTGCCTCTGGCAAGTCTTTTATGGGGCTCCATTTACGCCACAGGCTGACCTGTACATTGGCTATGGAAATCCTTTAGTGTATACAAGTGAAAATAAAGGGCCTGGGCAATTAAATCTGGCTGTCAGTGACAAGGATTCTCTCAAGTCTCCACTGGACCACCTCCTTCCTGCACATGGTCTCAGCAGCCCCTTTTAAAGAGCAAGTAAAGAGCAAACTGAGACTAGTTTTAATTCCAGGAATCTTCTTCTCCCTCCAAGTTGTGATTCTCTCTCACCTAAGGAGACTTGGCCTTGAAAGTAGGTTGATGTTGACTAGAGCAATGCAATGCTTCCTAGCATCCGTTGTTGGTGTCGCAGCCCCATTGTTACTGAGCACCATACAACTGTGTATGAGGACACAGTCCCTCCCATAGAGTCAACAGTAGCATGTCTGGGCTCTGCCCACCTGGAGACTGTGGGGCCAGGTCAGACGTGTGGCATGGGTCAGTCTTTCCCTTGGCTTTTTTGGAATTTCATGAAGGTCCAGCTGCTTCTCTCTCACAAAGGTCCCAAGTCAAGAGTTGTCACTTCCAGGTCCAAGAGGCCAAATCAGAAACATAATTTGTTAACTGTGGTGTCCTGCAGCAATGTCCAAGCTACTACACTTAACAGTAATCATGGTGTCATGGTGATTTCTTCTTCACTGTAAAGCATCTGTCATGGTGCTGGGGGAGGAAGCGGGCTTGTTATGGTTGAGCTGTTGTGTAAATGGTAGGTGCCAGTCCAGTACAGGTATCATTACCATCAAGGGACATCAGGTCTCCTGGAACTCGACACTTCTGTGCAGTTGGGCAAGATATCATATCTTTGGTAAGAAAATCCTACTTTAGAAAGGGCTGGTTTCAAATGGGTGTAACGCAAGCCAAACTGCTAGCCGTAGAAGCCAATGGCTGGCAAATCTTCCAGTTCTTTGGCTACTAAAATAGGGGAATAATTAATAGGCAGTGGGGCATCAGAAAAGGCTACAGTCCATGTTGATAAATCAATCCCAGCGGTGTCTGATTTAGAGTTACTAAACAGTAAAGCAGGTCTGAAGAGTGGTGGGGGGGAAGGGTGAAAGTTGCAGCGACTTGCATTTTCTTTTGAAATGATGTCTACCCAGCTGTACATTTAAAAGCCTTGCTTTTGCCAGAAACTCTGCTGAGGGGAACTGAAAATCATCAGCTTTCCTAACGCAAGTGAAATCACTGTAGGGAAGAGGGGGAGGTGGAAAGGCAGGGAGAGAAACAAACAGAATGGCTGAACCAGCATCTTTCCCTGATTCTGCGATTAAGTTCTTTGCTTTGAATGAATGGCTGTCCTACATACCGTAGGCTCACTGTAGTCCTTTAGTCTCTCCCTCCTTTCACACACAATAGGTTATTCTGGCTACTCGGAGCACATCTGATCTGGTTCCTGCGTTGTTCGGTGGGCACAAAGGGAGGATTTGGTACACAGGCTGGGTGGGCAGAGGAGGGCAGAGGCTTACCTCTTCTCACTGTTCTGAGATGTTGCCTTGAGCGAAGGTCATAGAGTGAGGATGATCTCCTTGTGGGAGATCACAGGAGCATAACCTTGGTTCTCAGTCATCCCAGCAAGTTGTAGGAATACAAGGTACCAAAACTGGGTAGCTAACATATACTAATTGTCTGCAGGCCTCTTGTCACTGGCACCCCACAAGTCTTTTGTGTCCCTGCGTGCCCCCGCTGTGGGGAGCTTTATCAAAGGCCCTGCTTGAGGTAGGGATTTCAGTTGGCTTTCCCTTAAGCTAGGTCTATACTACATTTTTGCTGACATCCAAGTTTCATTTTGAGTGTGAAAAGAGTTGTGCATCTAACAACCATAACCATTAGGCCTGTGTGAGTAGGCAGCTATTCAATCTGGCTTCGGATCCGGCTGCTTCGGATGCCAGTGATCTGATCCGGAGCTCCGGATCGGGTTCCCGCTTCGATCCGGCCAAAGCGACTCTGAAGCTTCGGAGCCGCCTCGGAGATCTGGCCGTAGGGTATAATGGGGAATCAATGAAATATCTATAACGTTGTTGTTTTTTGTTTGATTTGGATGAAACCTGCAGGGATGGTAGCTTCTGCTGAAAGCATGAAGCCTGCCAAGTTTCAAGAAGATTGGTGTAGGGCTTCAGGGGGAACTGCACCTCAAGTTGCTGACGGGCAAAACTAGTGACATGAGTCACGCAGTGTGTTAAGTTGCAGTGGGCTGAAAACTGCAGGGGTGGTGGCCCCTGGTGAGGCCACAAAGCCTGCCAAGTTTCAAGAAGATACGTGCAGGGGTTTTGGGGGAACTGCACCTCAAGCTGCCGACAAGCAAAACTCATGACATAGATTCATAGATGTTAGGGTCGGAAGGGACCTCAATAGATCATCGAGTCCGACCCCCTGCATAGGCAGGG
>NW_005841977.1:775786-781460 GCF_000455745.1 Alligator sinensis | reverse complement strand
CCCTGCACCCCTAGCTGCTGACAGGCAAAACTCATGACATGGGTGCTTGTGCAACTGTCTCTGTCTTGGGGCAGTTGACTGCCTGTATTGATTATTTCCTCTCCTTAGTCTGTGGTTTTGTAGGTGTTAATTTTTGCTAATTAACTGATTACATTAGCTAGGTACTGTGTATTGAGCTGGTCCCTGAGTGAATCATGCTTGATTTGGTAATGGTAACACAGTAGCTTAGCAGCCAGGCCTGCAGTAGTGTCTCCCCCCCACCCCAAGACGGACACGGTTGCACAAGCACCCATGTCACGAGTTTTGCCTGTCAGCAGCAAGAGGTGCAGGGCCCCAGAACCCAGAAGCCCTGCACCGATCTCCTTGACAGCTGGCAGGCATTGTGGACTCAGCAGGGGCCACCATCCCTGCAGCTTTCACCCTGCAGCACCTTAACATACAAAGTCACCCACGTGACGAGTTTTGTTTGTCTGCAGCTTGAGGTGCAGTCCCTCCCAAACCCCTGCACTGATCTTCTTGAAACTTGGCAGGCTTTGTGTCCTCACCAAGGGCCACCAGCCCTGCAGTTTTCACTCCCCTGTGGTGTAACACATACACGTGACATGAGTTTTGCTTTCAAGAATTTGGGGTGCAGTTCCCCCCAAACCCCTGCACCAACCTTCTTGAAACTTGGCAGGCTTCATGCTCGCAGCAGAGACTACAATCCCTGCAAACTTCATGCACATCAGACAAAAAACAGAGTTATAGATATTTAATTGCTTCCCCATTATACCCTGTGGCCGGATCTCCGAAGTGGCTCCGAAGCTTTTCCGAAGTGCTTTGGAAGCTCTGAAACGCTTCGGAAAGCCTAACAAAGCCAGCGCCTCGATCTGGACTTGCTGCTTTGGATGCCGAAGCATCCGAAACTTCTCCAGATCTGAAGCTCTGGCCAAAGCCTTGCACAGCCCTAATACATAGATCGCTAAGATCAGTCTATGGCGAGAGGGGATCTGATAGAGTTTGGGCTTTCTAAGCACTGCTGTAATACAAATAATGGACTGTACCCAGTTTTGGATATTAGCTACTCTCATTACTCCTCTATGACTGAGCTGCTTGCTTAAAGGCCATTCTTTAAGGGTGATCTTGTGCGGTACTGATTAATACAGTTCAGAAGACGCTTGAATCTCTACCAGTTAATTGCAGAATAGTAAAGTAAAAGTCACAGAGCACTGCATTACTTAGTAAAGTGTCTATCTGAGATGGGCGCAAGGTATTAAATCCAGATCCCACTTCCTCAAAGCATGCATAGAAACAGTGTTGAGCAGGATTGAGGAATCCAGAGCCCCTGCAAGTTTCATCCATATCGACACAAAACAACAAAGTTATAGGTATTTAATTGATTCCCCATTATACCCTATGGCCGGATCTCTGAGGCGGCTCCAAACTGGTTTGGAAAGCCTAACGAAGCCAGCACTTCAATCTGGATATGCTGTTCGGACATGGAAGCATCCTAAGCACGGTCCGAAGCTTCGCACAGCCCTAATAATCATGCTTGCAAAAATCCCTGTGTGGACATCACTTAAACCAGCAGAAGACTTTTGGTAAAGCTTGTGGTTGGGGAGGCAGTTTAATTACACTGGCAAAAGAAGAAAAGCTGGGATAAGCTGAGTGTCATGTCGTTTCCTCCCCCATGCTAGTATAGCCTTTAGCCCCAGGGAGTGGAGGAAGGCAAACCCAGTGCTGATTTTTTTTGCCTCTTGCAGGCAGAATTTAAGTCTATTGTCTTCAAAGTGCTCCAAAAATAAGTACTCGCATCCAGTGCTTTAGGGGGAGGGAAGAGAATCAGCATCTCAGTCAGGAGCCTGAGAAATTTTCATATCATGTTCACTGCTCCAGTGCCACATGACCCACATCTCTGTCTCTGAGGGGTGCTAATCGAACACCAATTCTGAAGACGTGGAAGTATTGGACTGTAAGTGCCGCCTCTGGGAACAAGCTTTCCAAATAGCATGGGGCCAGTGACCTGTCCCACTGATCTGACACACATGTGGTGCCTACAGTCTGTTGTACAACCTTGGGAATTCAGGCTGTATTTGTTACTCTTGTGTAGTCATATTTAGAAACCATTCTAATCTGCACTTGGTTTACCTGGTGGGTTTTCCTTAGAGTTGGATCGAGGCCTGACGGAACCCCAGATTCAAGTGATTTGCCGCCAGATGTTGGAGGCCCTAATCTACCTCCATGGTAAAAGGATCATCCACCGTGACTTGAAGGCAGGCAACGTGCTCCTGACCCAGGATGGCAACATCAAACTCGGTGAGCTTTTTAGCCCAAGAGAAAACAGCATGTCCTTGCATAAAAATGGGTGCAGGGATGTCACAGAGAGGATGGGTGTGTATCAGCGGTCTGTTCCATATGTGCTGGGTGCGTGGTATGATCTGGTGTGGTTTACACCTGGTGCGAGTAGCTTTACTTTACCTCTGAGTGGTTTGTATTAAACGTATGGCAACTGTACACAGCAGTCTGATAAGCCACATGCACAAGAGCCCTGGCTGTCAGCTGTGTAAAAGCAAAACTTCAGGTTGACATTCTCTCAAGGGAAAAATATTCCTCTATGGTTGGCAGAGCAGAGTTTTATAAGAATCTTTCATCCTCCAACACTGCTTGACATCTCTTAAAGCAGAGGTGTCAAACTCACTTGGCTTCATGTGCTGGATCTGGACCGCAGGACTTCCTGTGGTCTGGACAGCTTGCAAGCAGCACCAATGACATCCCCGCAATTGCTGGAGCTGTTATTTCAGGGCAGCTCTGGAACCCAGAACTTAGCATCATTGCTGCTCATCTTTTCTTTTCTCTTGCCACCAACTTTAGTCACTCCTGGGTTTGGTGGCAGATAAGGTGAGCGAGAGGGATGGAGAGTAGCACTGAACTCCCTGGGTTCTGGAGCTGCGCTGAAACAGCCGTTCCAGTAGCTGCAGAGATTAACACCTCTGTGGAGGGACTCGGGCAGCTATGGTGACAAGCCCACAGGCTGAACCTGGCCTGCAGAGGTGTGTGGTCCAGCCCCAGGAGCCAGATTGGGCTCACAGGCTGTTTGACACCCCCGCCCTTAAACTATTGGCTAATGAAAAAAGAGAAACTTGCTGTCACTGTGCAGAACACAATTTTGGAAGGTAAAACATGCTGTGAGAGTAGGTGACCTGTTTAATCTGGGGTGCTGTCTTAATAGCTGCCAGGACTGTCATATGGGGTTTTTTTACCACCTACTGGCATGAATGGGGAGAAGAGAAGGATGTGATTAGAAGGAGCAAAAATGTTGCTGCCTGAGCATGATGGATGGTGAAGACTGCCCCAGCTGCTGGCCTCTGGCTCAGCCTTGAGAAGCCTGCTGCCCTGTATAGATAGGCTTCTTTAGCCTCATGCTCAGCAAGTGCGGGGTGGGAATGGGGAAGCAGAATGCACACTTTATCTTTGCCATCAGATCTCTTTCTCCGCAGGGAAGTCCCAGTGTAAGATTGCCCAGCTTACACCTTCAGGAAATTGCTTCAGCATGCCTTCCTCCCGCGTGTCACAACATGCCCACTTGCTGAGAACAGTTACTCAGGATCAGGCAGTGGCTTCAGAGTATGTGCTCTGAACTGATAAATGTACCCTGGGCAGTGCTGATACATGCATAAAAGCCACGAGATTGTCCCGATGTTGTGCAATGTGGTTACAAAGTGGAGAGGGGGAGTAGCTGTCTCATGTCTCGGGCACCTCTTCTTCCTGAAGGCTCTTCTGCTTTCCAGTCACTCTGGTTACAGCAGCAATTCTGCAGTTAATCTAATTGCTTGGTTTCTGTTTCATTTCACATCTTAGAGTAGGTATGCCCGGAAATTGCCGTCTGGGTGTGGAATAAGTTCTATGCCAAGCAAAGATGCACAGTATATATAGTATATATATTATACAGATACCCTTCTTCAGAATAATATTAGGGCTGGTGAAGTCTGTCACATTCACTGGGGGAGGCTGAAGTAATTCTTCTTCCCAGGCCAGATTCTACAAAAGAAGTGCCTTGCCAGCATGCTGTAACTCTGGCCTAAACTGACCTTCATCTGACCCACCCAAAAAATGAGTGAGCAAATCCAGTCCCTTCAGCCTACATAGCACTGGGCATCTCTACTGACGGTGTCAATAGGGGTAGTAATACCAATAGGTGGGACTGTGTGGAACAGGACTGAGAAACACTCGCATCTTGGTATGTAGACCAGTGAACTGGCTCTTAGCGTTTTTTATCTCAAGTAGCACTCAAATAGTGTCACTTGGAGACTTTTCAAGTGGTCCATTGTGGAGCTGCCCTTTCATGGCCTATTACATGTACACTTGCTAGAGCTGTGAAAGGCCTAGTCCTGCTAACAGTACCATGAACATGGAATATGTGATGTCCTTGATCTCATGGATGGAAGTAAATGGCCCTTACAATGCATGTGTGCCTGGGTTCCTTTCATTCCCAATACCTGGTTTACAGGGGAAAAAAGCATATTGTCGGCACTCTTAACCTTGCTTGAACTAAGTGTTCTAGCTGGCTCTCACGATTCTGAAAGGCTTTTTGGTTCCTTTGGAGCCTCTAATGCAATTAAACTGTTTGCAGCTGACTTTGGCGTTTCTGCCAGAAACATGAAGACTTTGCAGAAACGAGATTCCTTCATCGGGACCCCTTACTGGTGAGTGAACTGGCTTGATCAGCAGTTTTTCCAGAGGTACAGTGGGAACCATGGGTACCGAAAATCAGACCAGAAGACTATTGTGTAGCATTGTTGTACTGGGGACAAGGCTGTGGTGGTACTCGGGGTCTGTTTCCGTGTTGCCTTATGAGTGGATGGATGATTGTACTGTATGTTCAGAAGCTTGATAAAAAATCCTGTCCAATACCCTGCGTGCGTTGAAGGATTTCCACATAAGAGGGCAGCAAGGAACGCAGTGAGGCAGCTGAAGAGGCAAGTCTTCAGGACTCTTTGGCTTGGAGGGGCATTTAGATGATGAACATACTGTACTTCCTGAACCTTGGAAGAAGGTGGTATCTGGGGACATGCATCTGTGTAGTCTGCCATCTCTCTTCCCTTCTTACCCCCACTCCACACTCTTTGAAGCAACTCTCAGTTGCATGGGAACAACAACTTGCTTCAGGAATTTAATCTCTAAATCACCCCAGTTGCTGAAGGAATGGCCTCAGTGAGCACTAATTTATTGTCTACAGCAGCATCCACACCAGATGTCAACAGCCTGGAGGTTTACAGAAACTGCCTAGGCCGTCTTGGCTGATCAGGGAAGGGGGAGGGAGGAGAGAATGTAAAGGCATGATAAAATCTAGGGTGAGATGCTGCTTCCCTGTCTCTTAGCTAGCTAGGAAGTCTTTTTTTTTTTTCTTTTTTTTTTCAGATGAATGTGCAGTACATCAAATAATGGGCTGGTTGAAATATTGTATTGTGTCATTGTGTGCAGCTGCAATTCTCTTCAAACATGTTTCTGGTGGTAGCAAGAAGCCTGACAGACACCCCACTCCCCTCCCTTGTTCTCTTCCCTGCAGGATGGCTCCTGAGGTGGTAATGTGTGAGACCATGAAAGACACTCCCTACGATTATAAAGCTGATATCTGGTCCCTGGGTATAACGCTGATAGAAATGGCTCAGATAGAGCCTCCTCACCATGAGCTCAA
>NW_005841977.1:760645-775755 GCF_000455745.1 Alligator sinensis | reverse complement strand
CTTGTGAAGATTGCCAAGTCCGACCCTCCCACACTCAACTGCCCTTCTAAGTGGTAAGAAGACAGCCTGTTAATGAGCACAGGCTAAAGGTTGGAAGCTCTTTCCCAATGACATATTTGCATTTTTATGCTATAGAATCCGTCCCAAGAATAAATCTATATAGCGAAGCCTGGAATACAAATAGCTCCCAGTGATATGGCATTTGGAGGAAAGAGAAGTCCAGGCTTTTGTAACATTGCTGTTTGACTTGAGCCATTGACCTGGAATTTTAATATCAGTCCTCTGCACAGCTATACTAGCGACCAGCTGTGAGTTCCAGCCTCAGGGGCTCCTTCCCACTTGACTGCTCTAAAGACAGTATTCAGCTTTCTGAAGGAGAAGGTTTACAGCAGCATCCACAGGTTTACAAATCTTGCAATACAGTGACCCCTCTTAAAGGCATGAGACACAAAATTGAGGATTTTTGCACTGGAAGATGAGCATCCCTTTCAGTCTCAGTACAGATTTACCATGAGGCAGAATTCTTCTCCTACAATTGGGGGGAAACGTCATCCTTTTAGAACAAATCCAAATGATTCTCTGTGTCCCCTTCCCACACCCCCACAAGATCTCACATAATCTCGAATAGCTGCGTATTGGGGGAGCACTGAATTAGTTTGCATAATCAAAGGGATTTTCATTATAGATCTGAGTTCTGACAAACTAAAACCCTCCCATGAAACCAGAGCATTCTCTTGTATTGGCAACACAGAAAAAACCCAGATAAACTGAGGAACAGGCCTGCCTCAAATATTTGCAGCTATTGTGTTGATCCAGAGCTGTGCAAGACATTTGATATTGGGTGTTTCAGCAAGTCTTGTGGCTATCTCTTAAATTAGGAGAGTCAAAAGGAAGGGTCTCCGGCATCCTAGCTGTTAGGCAGTGCCAGCACTAGGCGTTGTGTCATGTTGAGTAACCCCAAACACCCTTTATGATCTGTCTAACCTTGGCTCCATGACAGGAGTTGGGATTGAGTGGCAGCCTGGGATTTGCTCCTGCCAGCTGGTAGCATTGGGATTAAGGGAAAATCCAATTCTCCAATTAGCCAGATCCCTTGTTCTTTTCTCCTTTTAAAAAATCAGCCGCTCACTGCATTTCCTCCAAGGTGGATGAAATGATTGTGCACAGAGGCAGTTCAGGCTACAGCTTGGAAAGAGCGAGAGAACAGATAGAAACACTGCAGCCCATTGGGATCTGATCTTTCTTTCCTTGTTCTGAGCTCCTTGCCAGTGATTGTGTGCATTTAAAGGTCCCTAGAGTTCAGAGACTTCCTGAAGACTGCCCTCGATAAGAACCCTGAGACTCGGCCAAGTGCAGCACAGCTACTGGAGGTAGGTGGACGTTCTCAAGGGCTTTGAACCCTTCAGATCTGTGTTATTTTTATGTTAAGCTTGTCATGAAGCCCCCAAGCACCTAATAGGAAGTATCTGAATAATCTGTGCATGTCCCAAACATATGGGGAAGCTTTAAGGCAAACATATGGCTTCTCTGTAAGCCTGTAGTTCATTTGTGCATCTCCAGAGTCCTTTGCTTTGCTGGTGATGCCCTCCCTGGATGTTCCTAATCTCATTCTCTGTTAGGAAAGTGCACTTTGGGAACTTTCATTTTCTAAATAATTATGGTAATCCATTTCTGCTTGAGCCCTCCTGCTGCAGCCCGTAGCAAAACTGATCTTGACTTCAGTAACAACTCTGATTTCTAATGTAGCAACCAGCATAGTTTGCTCCAAGTTAATTCATCCTCTTCCTTCCCCTAAAATTATAAAGTGTGTTCTCCTGCCTATTAAAACACTCTGAATATCGACAGCACATGTGCCGTGTGCTACCCACCCTGCCTGGTGGTCGGTGGAGCATCTTGTTTGACCTCGGAGTATTCTGTTTTGTGTGCACCACAAATAACAGCTTAATAGCTCCTGCGTTGGAAAATGGATCTGGCCTAGTAGCCAGAGTGGAGATCTTGGATATAGATGGTAAAGAAATGTGCTTGCCTGTGGTTTGCCACTTCAACAAGTTCACAGCGAGTGACTGTTTACCTTAGTCAATAACAGGAAGTAGACAATGCACTCAGCAAACCAGAGGGACTCCCCAGCCTCTTGATGAAGCTTAACACAAATATATTGCTCTGTGTGCTGGGAGATCTGACCCCAATTTCAGTTGCACATTCCTCTGCTCTGTTTGCACATATGGATCCCAAGGATTTCGCTCCCCCCTTCAGCTGACAGGGAGATCTCAGCTCCCACCCCTGAGTCAGTAAGTGTCAAGGAGAGGAGCTCTTAAACTATGGTGTCTGCAGCAAAAGCCTCTTGTTTAAATGCAGCTGTCGCTTTGTTTGGTAAATGTTGATACTGTGCGGAGCAGGGCCGCTCCATGTTTAGAACATATGCTTGCATGAGCCGTCGCTTGACCTCGGCATGTCTCTCAAATGCACATTTTTTAGTGCACAGAACTGAGTTCAGATCAATGCAAAGGTCTGGATTTAAGCCCACAAGTACAAAGAGGTTCAACTCAAAGCAGAAACCATGTCCTTGACTGCGAGGCTCTTGGATTGCTCAAGGGATATCTGAGACTCCTTTTGGGTGCATTGAGCTTATTTAAGCCCAGGGAAGCTAGTAAAAGCCAAACCTGGGTTTTTACAGTTGCTTGAAAATGGAAAATACTTTCTGCCTGCCCCAGAGCTGTTGGGCTCTTTTTAACGGGCATAGAGTCCACTCGCCCCAGTGTGTTCGGATAAGGCCTGTACTAAGGGGGGCTGTCTCTAACACACACACACGTTTGGGTCTTTAGCATCCCTTTGTGAAAAAAGTTACTAGCAACCGAGATCTGCGTGAGCTGGTGGCAGAGGCAAAGGCTGAAGTGATGGAGGAAATTGAAGACAATCGGGAGGAAGGAGAAGAGGATGACTCATCAGAACCTGCATCTGTAAGTCACGATCATGCCCTCTCCCACCCCTTTTCCATGCGTCTCTTAATTTTCTTTGAGGGTGGAAAGTTCCTCTAGCTGGAGATTGAGGCGGCTGTGGAAAAAGGGCCTAGGGGCTTTCTGGTTTTAAAGGGGTGACTTTGTTTTAACCTTCTCTCTCCCAGACTCCCGTGGGGGGAAGGCTGCTGCCTTTGTTAGTTCCATTCAGGTGGACAGGAAGGCAGCTCCTTGAGTCAGGAGGGGCCACGGCTCCGTGCGTGCCAAGGCTGCTGGAAAACAATGCAGCTAGGAGGCCAGGCTTTCCCTTCAGAGGAAGAAGCCACAGCGTTTTGCTGCTTTTGGCAAAGCTGGATTCCCAGCAGCATGGCAGCCCTGTTAGACTGGTTGACAAGCTCCAAGGTCAGCGAAGGCTTTTTCCATGACTGACCCCCAGCTCAGTGCAATGGCAACCATGCTGCCTTCATGGGTCAGTGGAGGCTGCAGTGACAGCCTGTCCCTGTGAGGCCAGTGTGTTAATGTCCTGGCTCTGTTTCGCTAGCAGCGGTAGGTTCTGGCTGCTGCTGGAATATTTATGGTGGTGTTGGTTCCTCGACGTGAGCATGGGACTGAGAGGAAGTGGCAAGCTGCGACTTGGAACAGGGACTAAAACAGTCTGGCCAGCCAGGTGAACTAGTGGTCCGTATCCTTTGTGTAAGGAAGAGCCAGCCTCCTCCCTTTGTGGGTCTGAACTCAACAGGAGGAAACCATGCTGGAGGCAGTTTCACTGAACCCAGACCCAAGGGAAGAGTAGTCAGCATCTTTCCACTCCTGTTGGTTTAAGGAGCCTTGCCTGCATATGAAGTGGGCCAGGGCTGTGCCAAGAAGAGGGTGAACAATAAGGGCACGATGTGGGATGGGAGGTTGGGATGGAGACTGCAGGGTAATGGACATTGGCAAAGCTGTCTCCAATGCCACTGTTTAAAGGCCCTGGAAGTAGGCCAGAGTGAGGCCCCTGGGAAGCTTTGCTGTGGAGTATTGCCAGTGAGTGTCAGGATTCTCCTGATCCAAGCAAGAGATTCAACTCCCACAGTGCAACTGCTATCAAAATCCCTCCCTGCTGCAAAGGGGGAAGCTATTAAAACCTGGCAGTGTTTGCCAAGGGTAGACAGAATTGACAGCCTGGGCTCAATGCAGCATCCTTAGAAATCTCCCAGGCCAACCTGCAAGGACTTCAGTATCCCAGAGCCACGCACTCCCCCCAGCTAAACACACCATTCGAGGGTTTTCAGAACCGCTTGTCGATTGCTTCTTTGTTAGTGCACTTGTCCCAGGAAGGCAGGTGGGAATGCTGCTTTCACATCCTGCAACAGCTTTCTGAAACAGAGACCACTTAGTATAGCATTCCTGGCATCAAAAAGGCTTTGAGAACGGAGAGTGCAGAGTGGATGAGGGGTACAACACTGCTACATGTCTTGCCCTTTGCTATTCCCAGGGCTTTTTTAGGTGAAAGAGAGATCAGGTCTCCCACCTTGGGGAGTGAATTCCTATCAAAGGCAAAAAAGAGGTGCCACGCCCCTGTCCTAAAACACTAGTAAAGCTATTAGCGGGGGATCTCCCCAGGTGCTGGTTACTCCTGGGTTCTAAAGAGTATTGCATGTTTGAGCTCTGAAAAGCGCTGAGGCCAAAATATGAGGGCAAGACGTGCAGTTCTAGATCCAGGCAGTCTGGGTGCTCTGTGCTCACTGAGTCCAGCATCACCCTCACAGCTCAATCCAAGCCTCTGTCTGTGGATCCTGTTTTCTGGACCACAGCGGGTCAGCATTCACCCTAACGCTTTGCTAGAATGGGAGGAGAGGGGAGGGTAGGGCAGCTTCCCTGCATGGCCCCACTCTGCCAAATCACACCCGCTGGGCTGTGGAGGCAGCAGGGCAGAGAGCCTGAGCCTGTAGCAGGCAGCCCGGCCCCACCCCTCCCTGTGCACAGATCTGGGGGCACAGGTACCCCCTGCTACCCTGGGAATGTATGCAGCAGCAGGGAGCTGGCCTCACCCCCCCCACCCTCTGGATGAGCCTCCCCCGCCAGGGCCCTGCAGCCGCATGCACCCCCCGGCTGGGTAGCAGCCCCAGCCCTGACCACTCTCTTCCTACAGGGGCCTGAAACCTTCCCCCCACCCCTCCCATCCTCCCGCCCAAACCTACAGGAGCAGCTCCCCAGGCTGCCTGGTGGCCATATATGCACATGGTGCCCCCTACCTGAATGCCCTCCTGCTCCCTCCCAGTCCCCTGCAGGCAGGAACTCTGCAGCCTGCAGACAGCTCATTGCAAAATCTGCAAGTTTCTCTGCTAAAATAGGAAATCTGTGTTTTCCTCTGGCAAAAGGGAAAATCCTTGTTTTTCGCTGTTTTTCCATGGGAAACGGAAAACCCAGATCCCTGGTCGTTACATAATTCTGTGCCTATGTCTCACCCCCTCCCTCTTCCCCTTTGTAAATATGTGAAAATAACTGTCTCTGTTCCCTGTCCTTTTAGCCCCATGGTACTCACAAACGAGACCCCTCTGAGGTGAGCCAGCTCAGTTTTGAGGGAGAGAAACGTCCAGAATCGGTAGTGATGAATGGACCCAACTTACCTGTGGAGCCAACCCAGGATGCTGTTGATGAGCAGAGTGACAAGATCTCTGATGAAGGGATTAGCAGTGACAATGACAAGCCAGAGAGTGAGAACTCTATGAAAACCATCAATAGCTCTGACTCTTCTGAGATGGATGATGGGAAAACTCTTCCCAGCCCACAGGGAAAACCAGGTGCTTCTCCCCAGTCAGGACTGTTAGACATTGAGGTTAGTTCAGCGGCAGAGAGAAACGTTAGCCACCAAAGCAACCAGCTGGAACCAGCAAACCAAGAGTGCAAGAGTGCCGGGAACCATCCAGAAAGCAGCCACTTGGAAAACCTTGCTGAGGAAAGATTTGCTAATGGGAGTCTGGACTCCCCTACTCAGTTTACCGGCAACCGATCCAAGAGGGACTCCGATTCTGGCAGCACTTCTGCTTCAGAAAGCATGGACCTCACCATCTCTCTGTCTGGTGACCTGTCCCTCAATAGGGAGAGTGGATCTGGATCCATGTCGCTGAAGGTAAGGATGGGTAGTCATGCTAGTGGGGGGGCGTATGTGCAGCTCATGGTAGGTGCAACTGAGCATTCAGATGCTGATATCAGGAGACTTGTACTCTTTCCTAAAAGACTTCTTTGAATCCTTCCAGACAGACAGACGGTCTTCTTTCTTTATAGTCCTAGTACATTTCTCCAAGGATCTTCTTCTGGAAACTTGATGGGTCTTGGGCCAAGGAAGAAAAAATGGGCTGTCTCTGGTACATGATGATCTATATCCCTTAGGGATGAGTGGGGATGATGATGGAGGACAGTGCAGAGAGCTTTATAGGTGCATAGCCCAAGAACAATTATCTTGAATTGGCAAACTCTGCAATAAGGTTCAACAAGTTGTTATCCCAGCAGAGGGGAATGCAGTTAGATGAGGCAAATAGAAAAGCTCATCAAATTATCCACCATTCCCATTTTCAGGTTCATGGCCCTGTAATTAAAAACAAGGCCAGAAAATGCTGGTCTCTCTCCAGCACTTTCAACAGTGGATGGTGTATCAGGAAGCAGTTATGTATGGTGTATAATGATTATGAAATCATGGTATGGGGCAGTGGATATTTAGTTAGCATGGGCAGGCCTTCTCAGGGTAGCCACCGTACACTGCATGCTCTTGACAGTTCCAGACTCCAATCCACTGAAATCTAATGAAGGTTTTACTTTCTGCAGCTAATTTAGGTCTTTGATAAAGCAGTGGGAAACCTGAGGCTGGGAGGACTGCTCCCACCCATGCCCTTGCATCAGCATAAGAGTCTGAACAAGCCACAGTGTGAAAAGTAAAAACTCTTTCCTTCAGCACTGTACTGATATGAGGAGACAACTTAATTTGGTTATAGTCGCTTATGATTCTTCAAATATGCTGTGCTTTGGGCCTGGCTTGTGTCAGGTTAAACAGCGATTTGATCTAAGATCTCCCAGTCATCTTGGCTTTAGTTAGGGTTTTATGGAAGCTGGTGGGAATGTTTGCAAGTCTGAGCAGGAAAGGTCAATATTGCTTTGATTGAAGAGGCAAAATAAATTAAGTGACATTCGCTGAGCCCTGAAAGGAGAAATAAGGCACTGCGCGACTGGGAGAGCCAGAGATGTGTGTGTACTGTACAAGATCTCTATCTAATTGTCTGTGCGAGTGATGGTTTCCAGGCACAGGAACATGCCCAAATAGCATTCTTAACAAAATTCCTTCCCCAGCTCCTCTCTCGCTGTGAGAACAGTAATTGGCATCTCCCTCGGGAGCCCACCGCTCATACAGACCTGCTAATGCCGGGAGACTGCTCTTGTGTAGCAGACTCATGCCTTCTTACCAGTCTTCCTATGTAATCACCTATTTACAGAGGCCAGCCAAAGACTTTTACTAGGCCACATGTGTTAGCACTCTGCCGAATTGTTTCTCTGGAAGGGGAAATGCACACCATTTTGGGGGTGTTTTTTCCGGGAGCAAGGAGCAAAAAAAAAGAGGCCGAGGTTCTGTTCCAGCAGGAGGGAGCTGATCTGTGCTAGCCCGAGATCCTGCTCAGAGCAAAGAGGTCATCTTTGGATCCCCTGCTGTATTCAACAGGAAGCAGCAACCCAGCTTGAAAGGTCACCAGGAAGGTAGCTTCTGATTTTAGTCCTTTCCAAAACACATGCTGGGGACTGGAGCACGTCTCTAGTTAGTGGATCTGTCCTGAGGTCCTGGACGTCTCTTTATGTAGTCTCAGAGCTAACCACAGCGCAGCCTTGTTATGTAGTCAGGCCCTACACACACATCAGTCCTCACCGGAGTCGAATAGCATGACATTATCCACATCTGTAAAATATGACAAATTAGGTCTTCCAATGAAGTGACTTGTCCAACCCAGGGTGGGAGGGGAAGGGAAGTGGGGGGCTGAGATCAGTGTCTTAGCCAAAGTGTAAGTCTTGTTTTCCTGCCTCTTAGCCAGTGTGATCAAATCTTACTGACCCTGTTGCCTAGAAAAGAAGCTGCTTTCCTGGGAACCTTTCAAACGGGGTTACTGCTTCTCAGGGAATGCTGCACTGGATCCAGAGGCCTTGCCAGGCACTAGCAGGGACTTGTGTTTGTTCGGAGGGTGCTCTCGGGATGATTTTGCAGTAGTTGCTTCCAGCTGTAGTAGAACCACAGTCTCGCTTCTCTCCCTGCAAAAAAACCAAAGCACTCACTTTTCCTTTCAAGGAAACAATTAGGGAGAATGCTAACACATGTGGCCTAGCAGAAGTCTTTGGCTGACTTCTCTAAGTAGCTGTTTATTACAGGAAGATGGCTTAAAGGGCAAGGGTATCTAATATACCGTTGTATAGAAAATTCTGCCTTTGATCTGGTTATACGATTAACAAACTCAAGTGCAGTTGTTAGTAGCATGTATGACAGTTCGGCTGTGAAAACAGAGCCCAAGCTAAATTTCCTCTCTGTCGTTCCTGCGACTTAACATTGACTTTGGTCCCCTCTAGACAGAGGTCTGTGTGCTGAATTCCCTTCCTCCTATCTGGTGGTACCGCCCCCACCTTGAGCCGTGGGGAGGGGATCTGGGGCATCAGCGCTCTGCCAGTTGATGTGTATTCTGGCAAGACTTGAGGCTTCCCGGGGCTCCTGTTTATGCTTTTGGGAAGTAGCTGTGCTTGTCTGTTTGTCTCAGACTGACCAGGTGCAGGAGGGAGCTGAGAGAAAACAGGGACCTTTCTGGCTGCTGCTCCTCATCCACTTACATGCACCATAGAAATGGTTTCACAGGTTTCCTGTCTCTGTCAGTAGGAGGGGCTGTATGTGCATTGTACAGAACGAAGAGCTTTGCTTGTATGAAGATTAGCATCTATCTAGCTTAGGGTGTGAATTTAAACTTGTGTGGCTGCCTCTGTGACAGGTTGAGCTGATAAGGCTGTTTCTAGTTAGGGTAGCCCAGCACATTCCAGTCTAAGTCCCTGGCTTCAATTCTCAACCTATTTAGACTCAAGGCATCCCTTGGGAAATGCCAGCTCTTAATTGTCAATGGTTTTTTGACTAGAGAAAAATAATAGGGTAATTCTTCTGTTGCAAAGAGTTCAGAAAGATCGCTGCAGGTTGGAATGGTTTTAATGCTATGGATTCCTATATTAAATCTCTGGGCACGTCCAGACAAGCGCACACATGCAGTATGCAGCGTTGCAGATCTGTCTGCGGCATCTCGCCCCGCATGCGCCGCACATGCAGGCGTTCCCTGGCCTGCTGATTTGCAGTGCAGGCATTTTTTCTGACACTGGGAGATCTCAGCATCAAAAAACTCCACAGAGGAAAAAAGCAGGGCAGCGGGTGGCAGCATGTGCCACCTGAAACCAGAGCCTGGCTGGCCAGAGCCACACTCCAGCTACCAGCCAGATGCCTACTGCCGGATCACTGCCACCGGAGCCCTGGGAGGCCCCCAGGACCACAGGTAAGTCTGCTGGGGTCAGCCCAGGTGCTGGCCCAGCCTCCCATACCCCACCTGAGATAACTTGCCGTGCCAGAGCTCACATACTTGGGTGTTCCCCAGGGACAAATAGCAGCGGCACATATTGTGGCATTGCTGTTTGTCCCCAGGGAAACACACGTGCGCACTCATCTAGACACACCCTCTGAGTTTGTCTTGTGAATCATGTTTGCACACCTCAGAGTGCTAACATTGTGTGGCACTCTGGAAAGGATGCCAAAGCACCCAGGCTGACAACGGCGCCTTGCTTGAGAATCACCAGCTTATAGCATGCTCCAACTTTGACTTTTTGGGGAAGTTTTCTAGAGAATCCATCTTTGGAAAACTTTTCAGCAAAAAATTTTTGTCTCTTTCTTGGAAAGATTAGCCATCAGTGAATGTGTGCAAGGAAGATGCTTCCACTTTGCCTTACAGAGGTGTTGCAAAAATAAGTTTACTGCTATTTTTAAAGTACTTGGATAGTGTAGTGATGAGAGCCATAGAATTCCCTGCGAGGAAATTAATGCTTCAGTCGTGAAGGCAGTTTGAACTGTGTGTAGTAAATAAGGCATAGGCCCACTCGCTCAGCAACAAGGAAGTTAACATCTAATAGCTGCTCATTAACTGTGCACTGAGACAGGCATGCTGTGAGAAATTAATAGCTATTCCTACAATTAAAGATAGTATCATGTTGCATATGCCGAAAGGAGCTAAATTAAGTTTGGACAGGCAGCCTGGCGTTTCTTAACTTTTGTACAGTTGTCTTTGCAATATCCATGTTAATTCAGGACATTACCTAGGTTTTTAAATGCTGGGGAAAGGAGCGCTATCTCTCAGTGTTAGCTTGCTGAGTCCTTCCTTAAGTTAAACCAGACTGAGCTGGTCTTATACAAAGGGCTCCACTCAGGCTTTCGCAGCACCTGTTTATATTTGGTGTAAAAACAGCTATAAGTTACCCTGTGCAGCTCTCCTGCCCACACAAGCCTCAAGTTCCCTGATTCTGACTGGTCCCTTTGTTGCTGAATTTAGCCACCAGCACTTCCTGGGCACAGTAAGCGGTCAGCTTTGCTGCTTCACTGGAATCTCTTACAACCTCCTCTAGTGCTATAGTAATTCTTTCCAGGAAGGCAAGAGAAGCAACTCCCTACAGTTCATATCTGCTCTTTTTTTGCCCCCACTTCAGCTCTTCCTTCTACCTGTAGGGCCAATATCAGAAATGTTGCATGACTTGTCACTTCTTTACCTCCCTCTTGCCGAGGAAATGTAATTATGAGGCCCAGTCCTCCATGCCTCCCTGCCTAATGGCATGCTCATAATCTCCAGAGGAACAGATGGTAACTGCAGTTGGCAGCATGGCTGAGGGAGAGTGCAAACAGCTTTTGGCACTTGTTCCTACCACTGCTAGTGAAAATGGACCTGGGATTTGCTCATTAGTTTCATGTTCTCAAAGCAGTTGATGATCAGCAAAGTAATAACAAGAGAAAGAGAGAGAGGCACCACATTCTGGGCCATGGTGGCGTCTCTTGGCTCAGCTCAAAATTTAGATCCTAATTCAGAAGGTGCTCAGCACTCCCTCTGCTCTTGCTTTCTTTACTGTGAGCTGCAGCAGCTGATGGTGAAATGACTGAGAGCTGCTTAAAAGGGAGTACGTTACAAAAATGATGTCCATAGATTCCTAAATGTAATTCAGAGTTGCCTTGATGTTGTTCATCAGCTTCCTGTACTGCCAGGTAGGCAGGTGAGGGTCCCTAGTCAGTGCATTGCTTTTCTTTTATCTCTTTTAAGCATTGCTTTTATTAGGAGAATAAAAAACTCATCCTAATGTGACCAGAGCTGATTCTGCTCTCTCAAATGAGAGAGCACTGTTTGAACTTGCAGGTGAACTGAGGTAAAGCTAGAAACCCGCTGATGAGTTCTGGTGGATGCAGTGGTTTTTGTGTACACTGCTGGAAGGCTGACATTTCCATCCTTAAAAATGCTAATAGGATGATTTTGAGCATTCTGGCTGCTGTGCTCAGCTGTCAGAGAGGCCCCAGGAACAGCCATCGCTCCCAGTGTGTGATAAGCCTAGAATTGCACTTTATGGCCCATTTTCTCT
Organism: Alligator sinensis; assembly: GCF_000455745.1. Lineage (NCBI taxonomy): Eukaryota > Metazoa > Chordata > Crocodylia > Alligatoridae > Alligator > Alligator sinensis. The sequence goes on along the minus strand of NW_005841977.1, from coordinate 764,152 downwards.
CCTTCTGAACATCAGGACTTGAGGATGCACAACAAGACGCTGAAGCGGACCCGGAAGTTTGTGGTGGATGGAGTGGAAGTGAGTGTCACCACCTCAAAGATCATCAGTGAGGATGAGAAGAAAGATGAAGAAATGCGATTCCTCAGGCAAGTTGGAGGATGGCCATTGGACAGGTGGGAGGGTTGGCTTAGCCAGTACGGAGGGCGAGTGATGGAGTGCAGACCCTCTGCCTCTGCACGCGCCTGGGGGAGACTTTAATGCTCCACCAGGCGACCTCTGTGAAATGTTGGTGAGCTCATTCTAGCTCACTTTAAGCAACTGTCTCCAAACCCCGGATCTCCTCCTTAGCACCCTTGTTGGCAGCACCAGCAGAGGCAGGAGCTCCGTGTGATGCACAAATTTAGCTTCTCTCTCCCATAATAAATTCAAGGCTGAGGCTTACCGGGGGTGGTCCATGGAGGAAGCCTGCTTCACTGCTGGCTTTCTAAGTCTGTCCTGTGTCCAAATTTACTCCTGTTTCTAGAGCTGTCAATCCAAAACATCAGCTCGGTTAAAATAACTTAATAGAACCTCCAGAGGAGCTCCTCCTCTGCTATTTTGTCTGTTCAGACTTTAGTCAGCAAAAGGCCAAGATGGGCTATAGACTCAGATAATCACTTAGTATTCAGCATGCTCAGCCTCTCTGAAAGTTTTATGATTCCATTATTTTTTTATAGCCTTCAAACCTCTCGGATCTTTAACATGGGCAGAAGAGGCTGTTTCTAACTTCGTTATTAGTAGCAGCCACAGTGAAATGAAATGCTCATAAAAATTATTGGGTGTGATTCTTTGTTACAGGCTTCCTATATATAGCTTTAAAGAATGCTCTGAGAATGTAACCTACACAGAGGTTTAGCCATGCCAGTCTGCTCATTCTCCCATACAAGAAATAAATAGCTGGAGCAAAGTGTTCATTACCTGTTCTCTGAGTATGGACAGACAGAACAATAATACTGAGTTAAGGTGGGAGAGGGGCTTGTCATGTATCACACTGATCCACTGCAACTGTTTCACTTGTCTGTTCTATCCCATGGTAAATGGAAGCTAAACCATGGTAATTTAGTAGTTGTTTCATTAGAGATAGACGGCCCTGGTTTGGTTTCTGCTTGCTGCTGGTTAGAGTGAGCAGTCTAAACAGTTGCAGTGAATCAATTTGATGGGCAGCAAGTCTACCCCCATGCCCTCCAATTTAGCAGAACTGCTTTGTCCAGAGGCTGTGGGAAGCATAGCATAATTTAGAGCCACCTCAGGGGCTTGTACATTGGGCCAAGCAGGTGCCCTGAGCACTGCAGAATAGAAAGGTGGCCACTCTTAGGCCACTCTTGCCTCAGGCTCAGAAATGGAGTAATTGAGAATTGGGCCCCTCTTTTACTAATTGGCTCACTCCACCTATGCAACAGGTGGATGGGGAAAAGGCTGAAAATCTTCAGCTTTCCGCACTAAAATGTGTTTGAGGAAGGCTGCAATTCAATGTGAGCCGAGCCTAGCGGCTTTATTCATTTTCCTTGCACCTTTTTTTCCACCTGAGGGTTTCATATCAGTTATTTCCTGCTATTTGTTAGAACATGCCAAGGTACTGCTTTCTTTTTTCTAAGGCTGCAGTGGAGAGGAGCTGTCCTTTTGGGCCAATTGACTTAATGAAGCGAGAGTTTGTTTTGATACAGGAAATTGCTCTGAAGTGGCTTTCCCAGTAGAGCACCAGGCATCTGTACGCGTGTGTTACACTGACGCATGAAACATTAAGGCACAGTAGTGAAAGTCCCAGTGCATATTTCACATGTAAAGCTTTGGATTTTTTTTCTTTTTCCTTTTGCAATTTCCAACCAAGCCAGATTGTAACCTTGGAAAGTGAGCATTGATGTGCCTCTGAAACCAGGCCAAGACTGCTGCTTGTTAGATGCTCTGGTACAAGGCAAATGACTTGTCCAGAGATGTGTTACAGCTCCTTGATACACAGGCAGACTCTGGGAAGATCTCTTCTTCCTGCCACCAGGTTTTATCACAGAGCAGTAGGGTTGGAGGGGACCTCCATCGGTCCAACCCCCTGCCGGAGGCAGAGTCATTCCTGGGGGTGAAGGCAGTCCTTGAACTTGAACAGTCGTAGCTCATGCTGAAGTCTGTTTTAGAGACCAGTTTAAATTAAACCGGACAGGATGTAGCAGGCCACGTCTTTCCTGCTGGCTAGGAGAGGGTTGTTCCTACACTATAATGATGTCATGAGTTTTACCTTAGCACTTTTCAAATGTCCCAAGCAGTATGGTTCCCATTTACTATTTTGCTGGTGAGTAGGTCTCGCTAGTACAAACTGACATTCTGGTACCTGTTAATGTTGTTAACATTTCTCCTTCCTATAAACAGAGAACAGCAATACAGCCCTGGGAGCAATCACTCAGTCTGCATCTACCCTGCTCCCCATGTTCAAAGCAGTAACAGTTGAACATTAGGAGGTGACAGTGTGCTTTCTGTTTCCTGCCCATTCATTGATGCCATTTCTGCTCCCATGTTACTTCACTTACAAATGCTGCCTGCCCTGATGAGGGACCCAACCTTGAATTTTACTCTTTATTTCCTCCTCCTTAAAACCTGTAGGCGCCAGGAATTGCGAGAGCTGCGTCTCCTTCAGAAAGAGGAGCACAGGAGCCAGGCCCAAATAAACAGCAAACACCAACTGCAAATGGAGCAAATGCTGAAGCGCTTTGAGCAAGAAACAGCGGTATGTGGGAAGGGGGAAATGAAATATCCTGACTGGTTGGGACTTCTCCCTTCCAGCTCATCAGCAGAGAGTGAGAGAGTTCAGGAACTCACAACATGTGCTGAATAGCTTGGCTAACCAGCCTGCACCACGTGCCAAACACTTGCTCGCTCCCCAGAAGTAAAGCTGGCTGCATTTTCAGAGATATTTTGAGAGGGTGCAACAATCCAGGAGACCCTGTAGGAACCATCCTCCTTAAGGATGCATCAGAGCCCATTAACACTATTTTCATAACTTCTCTATATACCTCACAGGAGCATGCCCTCCTCCAGAAATAAATTGGAGATGCTGGGCCAAACTCCACGTTCCACCCACAGCCAGCTTGTGTGCTGTAGTGTCAGAGCAGAGCCAGCTGGTATGTCTCTGGCTATAGATAGAATGAAGGTGAATTGTGGCTTTAGAGGCTTTTTTTTATAAAGAAATCCCTTTTTAAGAAAACAAAAAAACCCAAAAACCTTTTTGGGACCCAGCAATTAAGTGTCTCCTGTTCCAAGCAGTGTGTATAGCTGGCAACTCCAGTGTCCTACTTGGAGGGCAAGAGGCATAACAGCATATGTGTTTCTCTTAATTTTTTACATCTTGCCCTGGCCACACAGCATTTGTGGACCCTGCTGTTAGAAGCAGTTACTGCTTGCTAAGATTTGTTCATGTTATGATGTGATGCACAAGAAAGGGATGTGCTTCCCCTACAGTTTTTCTGAGGCACTTAGCAATCG
>NW_005841977.1:758010-760614 GCF_000455745.1 Alligator sinensis | reverse complement strand
TCCTGCTGACACTGGCATTATGCTGATATGGCTCAGAAGTAAGGAGAGGGCAGATATGTGGGTGTCCCCAGAGTGCTTTCTATGGTCTTTCACTTGCAAGCCAAAGCTTGTTGAGCAAGACCTCCTATGTTTTGAGCTTCTAGAAGCACTAAACTCGACCCCAGGATGTTAGATACCAGATGTATATCAAGATGTGCAGTTCATCTCCTGATCTGTCAGAGTCCAGAGCTGGCTCAGACTGAGGTGCATTGGCAGGAGTGGACATGAAGTTGGCACAGTACACGTTCACATTAGCTTTGGCTTTGCCCTGTCCACCAGCTTGTGCTTGCCTGCACCGAGCCTGTAAATGCGACGGTGAAGCTGCTCTGAGAGCGCCTCCCTGTGGCTGCTGTCCAGGTCTCAGTCTCCAGCGCTGGTGTGAGCAGCCTCACTGCTGCAGTTCTGAGTTTCAGCACATGTGAGCAGGAGCAGGTAGGTGGAATGTGCTTGAAGAGCCCCTTGTTGGCAGTGCCAGGAGCTGCCCAGCTGATGTGCCCTTGGTATTTCATTTTTGTAAACTTCTATCCACTTTTGAAAAAGATGCTCAACTTTTTTCAGGACTTGTTGTTTTTTTCTTTTTGGATTGACCCTTCTCTGGAGTTTTTATTATTTTGACTTAATTTGTTGCCCCCTCTCCTCCACAATTCAGGGAAAGAAGAAATTCTATGATACAGAGTTGGAGAACCTGGAACGTCAGCAGAAGCTACAGATTGAGAAGATGGAGCAAGATCACACCTTACACCGGAGGGAGGAAGCAAAGCGCATCCGCACTGAGCAGGAGCGAGATTACATCCGATTCCAGGAGCAGCTTAAACAGAAAAAGAAGGAGGTAAAAATGAGAAGGGGACAGAAAAAAACTGGTTTGCTGTAATTTTTAAGGATGCCCTCATCCTTATCCAAGGGAGTATTATGCAATTAACTGGTTAATTACACAATAAATTGAGACTGGCCATAAAAATGACCATCAAGCTACAAAAAGAGCCAACCAGCTTTAAAGTTAGAACTTGAAAAAAATGTAATAACTTCATAGTTGGTTTCCATCTGGCTTGAATTTGAATGGGTTGCAGGCCTACAGTGAGGATTTTGCTCTTCTCCTCAGCTCTTGGATTGCTCTGGTGGTCCAGCTCTTGAAGCTCCCACTGAAAATATTTTCCCTTTCCTCAAAGGTCAAGAGTGAGGTTGAGAAGCTTCCCCGGCAGCAGCGCAAGGACAGCATGAAGGTGAAGATGGATGAATTTGCTCAGAGCAAGCAAGTCATGGTAAGGCCAGAGAAAATAGCACCAAGCCAGAGTGGAGAGTATATGGGGGAAAGTGTGGCAATTTGATTCCCTGCCTGAAGGTTCTGCAGGGTTTAATGTAGAAATGTTGTGCATCAAGTAACAGCAGGAAGAGGGTTCATTGTAGAGTCTTGTCTTCTAGGAACAGGAATTCTTAGCCAAACAGAAGGTGGACCTGGATACAATCATGAAGACTATCACCATGCAGAACCGGAAGGAGATTTCTGACAAGGAGCGCGAGTGCCTGAACAGAAAGCAGCAGCTCATGAGAGGTAAGTAGGATGGGGCAGGGGAGGGAGAACGTGAATACTGACAAAGCTGGGTTTATCCAGCACTCTCTCTTCCCACACAACACATGCTGACATTGCTGCAAGCTGGCAGGATGGGATTGGGGGTGGGGTGGGCATGGAGCCTTGCCAGAGTCTTCCTAAATGATTAACAATAATAATACTTAACGCTTTAATCTTCAAAGTGCTTTACAAGTATGAATCAATTAATCTTCATAATTACAAGAGATGATTCTCTGATGTGGTTTGCCCCTGGTGCCTCTTGGAAGGCAGAAGGTGAGAGATCACCTCTTCATCAGCTTTACAGCTCCTGGGTGATGGAATCACTAGAGCTTGGGAAAAGCTGCATGTGGAAGAATTTATGTGCATTAGTAGGTATCCTTTTAATTTTGTCTCCTGTTCCTCAGACCGAGAAGCTTCTCTCTGGGAGCTAGAGGAGCACCACCTGCAGGAGAAACACCAGCTTATTAAGCAGCAGCTAAAGGACCAATACTTCCTCCAAAGGCACGAGCTAGTCCGAAAGCATGAGAAGGTAACAGAGTGCAATCTTCCCAGGTGGTGCCCTCTACTGATCAGCAGGGTCTGGAGCTACTGCAGTAGAACCTGTTCTTGGTCTGCCTGGCTGAAAGTGGCTTCATTCCCAGTCTTTAAGCAGTGTCCTGCTTTCTGGCTCTCAGGCCCCCTTCCATCCCGCCCTCCTGCAAAGCTCTGAGGCAGTTAAACAGTCTTGGAAGGGGTGGGAATTAGTGTCCCATTTCAAGATAGGAAAATAAGGTCACCCTAACTATAACTACAGCTGCTTATGAGCCTGCTGTTTTCCTAATATTTTATACCCGTTTTCTAGGCTATGTTATCTCTTGCTTTAATACTGGGGTCGGCAACCCCTGGCACGTGTGCTGAGCATGGCACGCGAGGCCATTTTTCTTGGCACACCACAGCCAGCCTCAGCTCCGGGTAGCTGCTGGCAGCGACGGAGCCCGGGCGGCGCCCAGCCGGGGTTG
>NW_005841977.1:734544-757977 GCF_000455745.1 Alligator sinensis | reverse complement strand
GCTCCCAGCACGCAGCTGGGACGCTGCAAGCCCTGCTGGGAGCAGCCCAGGCTCCAGCAGCTACCCAGAGCCGGGGTAGCTGCTAGCAGCCACAGAGCCCGGGCTGTGGGGCAGGGGCTTTGGGGGGGGGGCAAGGGACAGTAGGGCTGGGGGGCAGGGGCTTTGGGTGGGGGGCAAGGGGCACAAGCAGGATATCCTGCCATGTACCCCTTGCCCTCATCTTGTTTTTCTGCCATGCCGGCACTCCGGCACCTTCCAAGGTAGGCATTGTGGTGTTTTTTGGCACTCTGGCCAAAAAACGTTGCCTACCCCTGCTTTAATAGCAGCACTGTGTTCTAATGCAGAAACATTGCCTGATGTGGTGTCAGTTCCAGGGAGGATTGGGGGAATTGAAAGTATTCCCAAAATTGCTGCATGAAAGCAAAAAGCTCTTTTGTCATTAACACTGTTAACTTAAAATATTCAGTAAAATGCCTATGACCCAGACTTGCAGATAAAGATCTTAGCAGCTTCATGGAGATGACCTGTTTTAAGTCCCACCCTGTACCCAAGGGATGGTGAAAGCACTGTATCTAAAGTTTTGCCTTCCCCAAAATTACTTGGAGCTCAATCTGCTGCAACTGTTCAGCTTCTTACATCTTGTCTCGGATCAGTTGTGGTCTCATTTGTTCTCCTCTTTGTGATAGGAGAGGGGGGTGCCCATTAGCACCTAGAGTATGGATAGTCTTGGTCTATTGGGCCTTGTCAAGAATTCTGCAGGGATTGAGTAGAAATTTAACCACAAGCTGATATTCCTCCTCATTTTAACCCCTATCCTTGTCTGCCTTTTTGGTCTATCTAGCAACCACTTATGTTAAGCTGTTATGGCCCCTGGGAACTGAGGCTGTTTTTACCTTAGTGAGACTTTCAGGCCTCACACCACCACTAAAAGCCCTTCAGGGTTCTGTATTTCCCTTCATTGTTAAAGTCATTCCTTCTGCCTGACAAGTCTTTTCTCTACTGAACCTAGTTTCTTTCCATTTTATCATTGTAGGAACAGGAACAAATGCAGCGGTACAACCAGCGAATGATTGAGCAGCTGAAGATTCGGCAGCAGCAGGAGAAAACCCGTCTTCCCAAAATTCAGAGGAGTGAAGGGAAGACCCGTATGGCCATGTTCAAGAAGAGCCTCCACATAAATTCCAGTGGGAGTGCATCAGAACAGAGGGAAAAGATAAAGCAGGTAAGTCTCACTGTCCCAGGTGGTATCCCTGAAAAGATAGAGCCTGTGGAGATGGTCCCATCACTAAGGGTGAAGCACTGCAGGGCCTTGCAGGAGACACTGGAATGCTAAGAGCAGTGGCTCCCAGTCTTTCTGCATCAACCTTATTGCCAGGCTTGTGACATCTCCTGGTGTGAGTCTTTGGGGCTTACAACTCCATTTGCGATCATGACCACTAGTTTGGGACCTGTTGTGCTAGAATGAAGTACCATGATCCCACAAGAGCAACGTCTGGCAAAATTTAAGGTGCGGCACTGCTGTAACTTAAGGGTTTGTCTATATAGCAATACTCAGGAATATTCATTTAGATTTAAAAGTTAAAAAATGGTTTAGTGGATTTAAAGCAGGTTACAAAGGGAAGCAAGGTAAAACTCAGATTGATGCCACTTTAATTCTGAAAAAAGTGTCCACATAGCATTTTAGTTCAGTTTAACTCATTGCCTTTGCTCATGCTCTTAAATCGTTCTGATTTCCTGAATGTAAACAAGTCACAAAGGAGGTAGCAGTGACATTGTCAGACCTCCAACACCCATGGATCTCTGTGGCAGAGCAGTGCAGGCAGCTGCAGTAAGGGATTTTGAAAAGCTCCCAAGTAACTTGCAGTCAGAACAGACTGCTGCACTAGCATGTGGAATACTGCAGTTCTGGTTATAAGAGGAATGGGGAAGCTGTTTCTCATTTCCTCTTAAAACAAATGATTGTGTTAATTAGCATTGGGAATGCAAAATGAAAAATGTTTCTAAGGTCTGGCATATCTCAATCCCCACCCCTCAGGTGCTCGTCTGAGGACCAAACCCCAGGCAGAGTGGGTCAGTCAAACTGCTGAAGATGCCTAATGTGGACCCAAGTGCTCCTTCTGTCTTAAACAGAATAACAGCAGCTTGGCAGGACCAGCAACTTAATCATTTACTTGATTATTTACCTGGTCACAAGAGCTCTCGGTCATATTAAACAGCATGGGTGTGGGCATGAGATTGATATCCTTGAGACTGAATTGGGGAGTGGCAGCAGCCCTTGTGTTGAGGTCTACAGTGTCTGCTGTAGTATAGAGTTTCATTTTGAAGTGGTTTTCTTCAGTTGAGAGCTCTTGGGGGGTGGGGGAATCACAGGATCTCTAAATTGAGTGGGATCTGCATTGTAATATTTACCAGGCTGTTTTGAAGGGGTTTTCGATGGATATAACTTTTGTATCAGTTTGAGTATTTTAGGACTCCACCCTTCCTTTGCTCCTTTCTTGGTTAGTCTCTTTACCAGTCTCTGAGCTTGGGGCGCTTGGGTTATTGGGGTCTGGTTTCTCTTCCAGTTTGCTCAGCAGGAAGAAAAGAGGCAAAAGGCTGAGCGACAGCAGCAGCAACAGAAACATGAGATGCAAATGAAGGACATGCAGGCCCAGTGTGAGAGCAATGTACAGGAGCTCCAGCAACTGCAGGTAACTTTGCATCGTTGGCTGACCTTACAGACCTGCATATAGGCTGGGGATGGGAGTATCCTCTTCTCCAATGACCTGTGCTGCAGGTCTTAGTCACTGTGGTCATATGGAGTAGAAGTTTAACTAGAGTTGAAATCACCCATCTGTTCTTATTAAGTAGTTTCCTTAGGCACGCAGGAGTGTTACCCCCAAGCTGCCTCAGACTTAACAATAGTGCTGGGATATCTGAGAAGGAACATGGGGGGGAAGGCATCTCCATTTCATCTGGAGTCTGTGGTTTAGTGAGTTTCTACATGGACACCAGGATCCAGGAAGAAGGCTTTAAAAGTTTGTTTTTTGAGTGGGAAGGATTTTGTGTCTAGTGTTGTTGCCACCCACAGACTCCTTATACCATCTTCTGGGTGTTTTATTTAGAATGAGAAGTGTCACCTCTTGATGGAACATGAGACCCAGAAGCTGAAGTCCCTGGATGAAAACCACAACCAGCACATGAAGGAATGGCGTGATAGGCTGAGGCCGCGAAAGAAGGTAATATCTCCTGCACAGGTGTCACTGCAGTCTGCTTGACTGGAAGGGTTGTGTCAGTAGCAACAGCATACTTATGAATCCCACTCTTGTGTGTTTTCCTTTTTTTGCATGAAGGCTCTGGAGGATGAGCTGAACCTGAAGAAGCATGAGCAGGAGATGTTCTTCAAAATGAGTGAGGAGGCAGATGGTCAAACCCCTGGATCCCCCAACAAACCTGCCAAATTTGTCCCATTCAGCTCCACTGGGTGCTCATAACATCTGGATCTGGGCAGACAAGCTAGCCAGCCAGCTGGCAGTCGATGTAACCTCATTGGCTATAGACAAGCAATCTGAAACTTTTGGGATCTTCTTGCCCACGCTGCAGTGTTTTCTCAGAACAAAATCCTCCTGTCCTGCTTGTTCTGTCTGAGATCAATATGGCCTCCTGCCACTTGTCTTTCTGTGGGAAAGGTTGGATGGATTCAGAGCATCAGTAGTTTTCCCTGGTGCCAAGCTGGTCGACCTAAACAGCTGCAGCAAAACTGTATGCCAGGAGACTGTGCCTAAAAGCATATTTATGCTATCTACTGAACTCTTCATCCTTTAGATGAGCCTCATGCTCAGGCTGCTACCAAACGAGTAAAGGCTGTAGACCAGAGAAGCATTTGGTTATTGAGCACTATTCAAGATGGTTAATATCCCTGTTCTTCGTGGCTAGCCCTCCTTCCACTCTGTCAGAATAGTGACTGATCCACTCTTTATCAGCATACAATATTGTCTCATGCTGTCCTGGGTCTCCTGGATCCCTGAGGCCTGAAAGGGTTCAAAAGCTCACCTACCAAAAAAAAAATTAATAAAAATATGGGAGGCAAAGGAAAGTCATCTCTGTTTACTGTGGTCTCCATTTCCCTAGGCTGTTCAAACAAGACTCAGCTATACTTTTTCTCCAGGTTTAAAATGTGAGGGGACTTGGCTGGGCATTTCCTTTATTTATCTAGGTTATTAATGTGAAATGGCACAGCCCTCTCTGCCTGGGTCCTAGTGACTCTGGCACTCAGTACCCCTCCAGGAGCTTGAGGAACATGGTGATGAGGATTCAAATCCAGATCTCCCAAAAAGTAGTGTGTGGAGTATCGCTGCTAATTTGCCAAGCCAGCCCAGGCTCTTGTCTGCTAAGAAAGGATGGGGCTGTGCATTGAGAGAATATGTGGTTTTATTCAGGTCTGCATATTGACATGGTGAAATATTATTGGTGGTAATCGTTTTTTCTGTCTGGTGGTGACTGCTGATATGGCTCTTGGAGCTGCATGTATGATGGAGCTTTGGAAAGTGCTGTGCAGGTATGGGACAGGGAGATTACTCAGACTTCTGCAGTGCAAATTGCCTAATATGAAGCTTGGTTTGTAAAGAGTAATAAATCTGGCAAAGACCCATGCAGTTTAGCTCCTGAAACTAGTGCTCTGGGAAAGGAATATGCAAGTGACGGTTCCTACTGGCTTGTTGCAAAAGTAATGCCTAAGCTCCTTAAAATTGTTCACAATTTAGCTCAAATTATTCTCCTGGCTTTGTGCCTCGAGTCCTACAAAACTAGGTTGGCAGTTGTACTTCAGGTTCTGCCTACCTTCTCCCTCCACATGATGCTGTGGTGCATTCAGTCTTTGGTCTGTCCTCACAATATGCTTTTTGGCCCCAGTAGGCTCTCTGGTTGCATTCAATTGTAAGTATGCTTTGCAGTAATGTCTGGCTGGAAGTTAAGCTTCCCTAGTTTCTTTATCCTAGCCTAGACACTGTCAATCCACAGAAATCACCTGTGTATATGCAGACTATGGTCAGTCTTGTATTACTGTTCCAATTAGCAGAATAGCACGTGAATCTGATGTTTGTGATGCAGCCACCTTTCATCTTGGAGCTGCTTTGACCTGGCATAGAGAACAGGGAACTTGCTATGTAGCCTCCTTTTCCTTACGTGACTACCTGATCACAGAACAGCATATAGTCACAGTTAGCTGTTTCTTTTTCCATTGGTTTATGGGCTGAATTATCTTTCTGCACATAGATCATACTTTCCAGTTTGGGGAGTCTTATTAGAAATATACCAGCATCTCCATCAAAGTGCTGCTCCGTCACCATCCCAGATCTCATGTGGTGTTTCAGGAGACTCATTAACTTTGCAGGAAACTAAGGCGGTGGTACCAGCTAGAAGAGATGTATGTTAGTTGTGAATCCTAAATACTTGGAAAGCTAAAAGACCTGGCAGCTTGAAGTTCTTAAGTACCTTTTTAGCAATTTGGAGTAAATTTATTATCTGTTCAAAATGATTTTTAAAATTCTAATTTCCTGAAAATGTTCAGGACTGTGTCCACTTGGCCGTTCAGCGATCCCTCTGAATTTAAGGTATTAATGTTTTATTACTTGGCACACAGTAGCTCAGACAGACTTACCTGGGCAGTCAGCCATAGGTAGTGAAAGCTTAACTGATACATCAAATGGAAAAGTAATGCAAACAGAGAAAATGCATAATTGATTGTACTGTCTCAAAATGCTCTATGTTGTGAGATCTGGAAGACCTCCTTTTTTTTTTTTTAATAGACCACCTGGGATCTTTTCAATAATAGCTAATTCCCCCATATACATATTAACTGTCCTGTCTCCATAAGTATTGGCTTTACTTTCATGAGACATCCTGATGTCATTCTGGGAGCTCATGTGGGAATGAATGAGGGTGGTTGTTCTTCAAATGGAGGGTTGGCTCGAACCTTCAGATAGCGTTAGAAATGAAGTGCTACAGCTCAGAGGCCAATTTTTGTTTCCAGCCCCACTGATGTAAGTCTGAGCAATCACTAATATCAGACTCTAGTCTTTCTTTGACTTGTCCTGTGTATTTGCTCTGTGGATCATTGGAAGGATTTTCTCCAATATAGATGCAAGAGATGGTTTCTGGCTTCTGTTCAGAAATGTATGGGGGAAGGTGCAATTGTGACCCCAGTAGTCTAGACAGATGCATCTCATAACTGTCAATGTGTAAGACAGACAGGGAATTATTCCTAACTAGGGTGCCAGTAGTATTTGTATGTTGTGCAGCAGTGAAGATGGGGACAATTTTTGTGGACTTGTTACTTCTCTTGGTAAACCAGTCCCTCATTCATCCAGTTAATCAAATTTCTTGCTGGAAACCTGTAACCTAATTGCTGATTTCTTAACAGGACAACCTTTTTTTGTTGTGTGCTATTTGTCTGACCCCAACTGGTAACTTAACAAAAGGGCAGAGGTGATGCCTAAGAGGAGGGCAATAATGCATGCCATGAAAATGTAAAGTTTAAAGGAGGCTTGGCTTTTTTCCTTGTTAAGGCAAGAAAGATCTTTCCCCTCCCCTCCCCTGCTCTCCTTTTGGAAGTAGCTTTTTTTCCTAAGGTAAATAAAACCAACTTATTTTCACATGGGGATGGGGAGAGAATTTTTGTCTTTTTAATTCATCTTTGAATGAAAGATTTTTTTTTTTTTTGAAAATATTTTGTAAAATGTCTTTAGTGGTGCTGCCACTAAAATGTAAATAATTATTCTAATAAAGTAACTAAGTGATATACTGGGTATGAATCTAATGTTTCGTGTAGTCATTGAACTTTGCTTCTTAGTGGCACAGTTTTCGTTTTGGTGTTTGTATCGAGAGCGGGTAGCTGGGTGGAAAAAGTTCTGATGCCTGTGCTAGGATATTAGCCTTGCAAAGCCGGGCACTTGTTCTCTGAGAGGACCAAGTTACACCCAAATGTTTTTTTGTGTTGATAGGATCTTTGCAAGTAAAATAGCTCTGCTGTCTGGCAGCTTGCTGTTCCAGCCTGGAGTTCTTTGAAAGTCCTTGTTCCTGTAAAAATAGTTGAAGGGTGACGCTGTTTGGCAGAGGGGGGAATTGCATCTTAAGCAGGACCTTTTATTGCGTCTTGAATGCATCAGTAATAGTGCTTAGCCTTTTTATAGCACCTTCTGTCCAAGCAGCTCAAACACGTCATATCTGTGTGAATTGCCATCTTGAAAACTATTAAGTCTCCGAGACACAGAGGCTAAGTCATTAATCCAGAATCACAGAGCTGGAAATAGAACCTGTGTTGACTGATTCCTAGTCATGTGCCTTTAACCACTGGATGATGCTCACTTGAGCCAGGAAGGACTTGAACCATGGAAACATGTTATACAGTGGTATTAACCCTACTTTATCCCTATAGGAAATACTTTGACTCTGCATCCTTTGCCTTTTTCATGTCAGAATAGCATCAACTTAAGTCATCCCATGACTAACAGCTAAGTCTTTTTCTTCTTGGATTTACAGTGGTCAGATTAACTTTCCCCACCCCACCCCTTCTTAAACATCAGAACTTCACATGCTATTTTTCAGTCCTACAGTGCCCCAGTGGGATGGTTTTATTGCAGATGTTAGGCATTGGCCCCATCTCATGTGCCAGTCCTTTTGAAACTCTACATGAGAGGCTGAAGAAAAGAAGACCAGAGGTTACTACAGACTGCAATGGCAGTGCTGTGGTGGGAATGTAGGCAGGGGCTTCTGTAGGTGGGGTGGAGGGTGCATCTGCGCTGCCAAAACTGGAGATTCTGTTTCTCTGCCTGGCCAAGGAGAGCAGAGCTTCCTCTCTTTACTCTCACATGCAACTCCTTTATCTGGTGGCATAAAAAAAACAACCCCAAAACTCCTCCACTTGTTTCAATCTACTTATAATTCCTAAACCCCAGAAGTGAAAAGTTAGGTGTGCCTCTGGGGTGGAAGCTTGCTACCAATCTGTCAACTCCAGGTAGCAGCCTCAGTCCCCAAAAACATGCGACTGAAAGCTGGTTAGGTGACAAAATGTCAAAGTTTGCTGCTGAAATCTCTTCTGCTGAGCTGCAGAGACTAGAATCTGCAAATGTATAGCCCAACACAATCAGCTAATGGGTTTTTATACCAGCACCACATGGAGAAATGTCCAGTCAGCAACAGTGAGACAGCTTGGCTCCCTGCTTCCTCTAATAGAGATGCTGCCTGGAGGCAAACACTTCAGTAATGAGGTGGCAGATATCTAAGGAGAAAAACACTGTGCTTCCCCACAAGGGCTTAATATCTTATGGGAGGAAAGTGGATCAGCAATAATCTTCCTTGGCTTTCAAATTACCCCAGTGTGAAACAGAAGATCCCAGAATATGCTCATTCTTAAAATGTGCCTCCTTTACAAAGCCTGGGGGCAGACTTCAACATTGGGATAGACATCTTTTTATAAAAGTGGTGGCAAGATATATGATATATTCCAAAAATATCCATCAACCTCTCTTTCAATGTCAAGCTAAAAACTAATCGGGCTCCTATGCAAAATGTTTTATTTTTACTACAGCACATTCAAATACAATGTAACCTTCCAGAAATGTATATACCTAAACTGTGAGTTGTCAGTGTTTCCTTTATCTTGTCATTATCTTCTCCCTGCCATGCATCATGTCAAATTTGAACTGTCAGCCCTTCAGAACAGCATCCAGGTCTCCTGTGAAGTTCATACTTTGTTCAAGCTGTTTATTAAATAACTCATGCTAAAAGGAAAGCAAAAGTAGGGCAGTCAGGGACAGTCAAGGTGTTGAGACTCCTGCCTAGCATATCTTAACACTTAGACAGTTTCTACCTCACCCTCGGCCATTTCTGAAGGACATCTGAAGATGAGCACTACTGCAGGCAGTTGCTGCTGAAAGAAATTGCATCTCCTTTGTGAACACCAAAGACTTTTACGTTTACAGGTACTAGAAAATTAACCAGCTAAATTCCCAGACCTCCAACAAGCTGGTGCTCAAGTTGGGTCCAATCCTTGCACAAAGGCCTTCTCCAAAATATCCTGAAATATGTCTGTCTGTCTGTGCCCCATGGGAATTGCTGTTTGGCGATGTAAGGCCCTCCCTTTGCTCCCTGAGTGGTGGAAGCAGTGCCTCTTTCATCTTAACGACACAACTTTAGTGGCTGTGATTATAAGGAAGCCCATAAGACAGTGTCTCCAGTGGGGTGCCACTAGATCCTTTGAAGGGTGGCATGAGGTATAAAAAGATAAAGCAGGCTCAGGATCTTGATTGCCTAGCCATTCCCCCTCCCCTGCTGCTTGGTCCTACGGCAAGGAAGGTAAGCAGCATAATAAATTAGCTTCTGAAATGGGATGCTGCTCACTTCAAGGTTATGGAGGGGTGCTTGGAGCTCAAATGGTTGAGAACCACTATGCCATAAGCATAAGTTGCAGGGGCTGTTTGGATAATACTCGCATTTCTTCCATTTGCCCACCAGATGGTACCCACACTAAAATATCACACAATAAAACTTCACAACTCCAAATCTAGCCTTTTAATTCATATTGTATGAAAATATGCACAACTAGCATTGATCAAGTGTGATGATGAAACCCTGGTCAACAATTGACTTTTTAAACTAGTATCTTAACCTTTTAATGAAATATAAATAAATAAAACATCCTGCTTTATTTGCCTTTCCCTGTTATTTCTCACATCTCTTAAGAGTTTCTCATATTTTCCTTCTCTGTTATTTTTGTTGTGAATTTGAACTGGCAACTGATTTTTCTCATCTGAGAGTGGTGACTGTTGGAGCCATCCAGGCTGTTTCTATACCGGTGGTGGGCAAAATGTGGCTCAGGGGCCGGATGCAGCCCGCCAGGCCATTCTGTCCGGCCCGTGGGGACCCTAAAAAATTTAGAAAATTAATATTCATCTGCCCTGGACTGTCTGTCATGTGGCCCTTGATGGCTTGCCAAAACTCAGTAAGCGGCCCTCTGCCCAAAATAATTGCTCACCTCTGTTTTATACTGTTTCCTGCCTTGTGATCTCCTTCAACACTGGCATCGTGACTCTGCCCATTTCTCTCATTCTCATCTGCCAGTCAGTTGTAACCAATGTCTACACAGAGTCAATACAGTGGAAATTGGCCCTGTTGGCTTTAGGCCTGGTCCTGTCCCACCTGATAACATCACTTCTTAGAGGGATATGTGCACAACACTTCCTGAGAGCAGATCATTGGTATTCTCCAGGAATATGTTGGAATCCAGTTCCTTTTGTATGGCATAATCATTGTTCTATTGCAAGCTTACTCAAAAAATCACTACCTCAAATACTGGTGCAATAGTTTAATTTAGGCTGGTATTTTGGTGGGTAGAGGAGGAAGAGAGCTGTTAGATTCTACAAATAAACTTCTGGAATCACTAGAATAGTGGATGGAAGAAAATGCACTGGGTGCCTTGCAACACAGACTACCTGCATTCCTCTTCCACTGCAGTTTAGAATCAAATCTGCAGTACTGCACTCCCAGTCCAACCAAAAGAACATAGGGAAAAAAAGGCTGCATTTTCTTTTACAGTTGGAACCTACTTACAATAAAGGGAAAGATCATTTGCCACTTTCCTATTGTATTAAGCATTTTATAAAGTATTTTTCATCTTAACTTCAATTTGTGTAACTGATCTTTAGAGGAGAGTGTACGCAGACCAGGGAGATCTGGAGTTTTAAAGCTTATATTTTGTGTAGCAGGCGACCTGCCCTAGGGAGCAGCAGCCTTTCTGTACAATTCTGAGATGTGCTGTTTGCTCCTAGGCTAAAAAAACCCCAGAGGGCTTATTTTAATACCAGGCTTATTTTCCCAGTTTGACTCATCAGAACAGACTGGGACAATCATTTATACACACAGGTTGAATGGCAATTTCCTCACATTAGCCTGGCTTGTCCCAGGGCAAAGTATTAATTCAGATGGGTCACAGGGACAAGGTTCTTGTACATTTGTAAGATCCCAGGATAACATTCTTTGTCCTGGAGTAAACCAGTCTCTCTTTTGCCTTGGAGTCTGAATGGTGATGTTATTGTAATATCACAGCTACTCGTGGAGATGTACAAAGAGGGACTTAACACCTCGGCACAGGATTCCTGGGTTCTACCCATGCTTGTGTCTCAATTTCCCCACTCATCTCAAAGTGCAATGCATGCCTACTTTGCAACAGGACGAAGAGGAATAACTAGCAAATGAGTTGTGCCATATAGCACTGAAGTGCTTCAAGACTGCCATGCAGAGCTGCTTCTCTGTTCTTTGCATTCCAGAGAGAAAGTTGGGCCATTTTAAATGAGCACTGAGCTGTAACATGTACTAGCTTAAAGACTAGCTTGAATCAAATAAATGTGGGGTTTTACTTGCACCTCAGCACAAAGTTTTCCTCTCTTTCAATGCTCATCAAAACTAAGGACATTTTCAACTCAGTCTTCATGGGCAAGACAGCTCCCAGACTACTCCACTGAGCAGCACAGTTTGGGGAGGAGGTGAGCAGCCAACAGTGGCAAAAGAAAAGGCTATGGACTGTTTAGAAAAGCTGGATGTGTACAAGTCCGTGGGTCTAGATAGGAGGCATGCAAGAGTGCTGAAGGAGTTGGCTGATGAGATTGCAGAGCCACTGGCCATCATCTTTGAAAAGTCATGGTGATCAGGAGAGGTCCCAGATGGTTGGAAAAGGGAAAATATAGTGCCCATATTTAAGAAAGGGAAAAAGAAGGATCCAGGGAATTACGGACCTGTCAGCCTCACCTCAGTCACTGGAAAAAACATGGAGCAGATCCTCAAGGAATCCATTTCTAAGCACTTGGAGGAGAAGAAGGAGATTAGAAAAGCCTGTATGGATTCACCAAGGGCAAGTCATGCCTGACCAACCTGAATGCCTTCTATGATGAGATGACTGGCTCTGTGGATGTGGGGAGACCAGTGGATGTGGTGTACCTTGATTTTAGCAAGGCTTTTGATTTGGTCTCCCACAGTATTCTCTCAGGCAAGCTAAGGAAGTACGGGTTGGATGAATGGACTGTAAGGTTGATAGAAAACTGGCTGGAACATCAGGCTCAGAGAGTAGTAATCAATGGCTCAGTGTCTAGTTGGCAGCCAGTATCAAGTTGAGTGCCCCAGGGGTCAGTCCTGGGACTGGTTTTGTTCAATGTCTTCATCAATAGCCTAGAAGATGACATAGAGCGCCCCCTCAGCAAGTTTGCAGATGACACCAAGCTGGGGACATTAGTAGATATGCTGGAGGGTAGGGCTAGGATTCAGAGTGATGTAGACAAATTGGAAGATTGGGCCAAAAACATCTCATGGACAAGGGCAAAGGCCTGCACTTAAAACAGAACAATCCAACAAACTAGAGGTGCACCAATACATTGGTCCAATATCAGATCAGCACTGATATAAAAATTGTCTGTATTGAAAATTGGCCTGATATAGCCAATGATTTGGCTGATAAATGGCCTATGCATGTGCATAGCCATAGCACAGCACCTAGGCAGTGAGGAGCACAGCCCAGCAGCTTGGAGAGTTGCGTGCAGCTGGTAAGTCTGGTGTGGTGGCAGGGGAGGGGGAAGGGAGGTGGTGTGGGGGGACACATCAAGGCCTGCAAGGTGAGGGAGGGAGTGGGGCTGGGGCTGCCACAGGGGCAGGTACTGCACAGCTGGGGAAGGACAAACACAGTATAGAGCCGCGGCTCATCCGGGGGATGCAGGCAAGGAGAGGGGGCGGCTCCCACCGCTGCACGCCACTTGTCTGGTGGTTGTCCAGTGGCTTGTCCGCTCATCCAAGAGGGCATGAGGAAGGCGTGTGCCCCCAGATTTGTGCAGGGCTCTTCCCAGTGGGGGCTGGGCTGGACTGTGCTCAGGGTAAGTTGTGGGGGCTACAGCGAATTTTGGGGTTGCTGCAGCTCCCTCCAAGTGTTGCTGCTTCCCACCCTGAGCGCAGCCCAGCCCCCACCAGGAAGAGCCTGGTGCCACCCCAGTCTCAGCCTGCAGCAGCAGCTGCCCCACCCCATGTAGATCCAGGGGGCACATGACCTGCCCCCATGCCCTCCTGAGGTGTGCATAGCAGTGGGAGCTGTCCTCCCCTCCCCACACCTCCCAGACGAGTCGCGGCTCCATCCCATGCCCTGCCCCACCCTGACTGGGCCCCAGCCCCACTCCCTCCCTCACAGCAGGGGTCTCGATCTGCTCCCCCCATGCCCCTTCCCTTTCCCCTCCCCTTCCACCGCTACAGACTTACCAGCCAGACACTGCTCTTCAAGCTACCGGGCTGGTATAGGAGATTTCATAGATTTCACAGATTTCATAGACATTAGGGCTGGAAGGGACCTTGGAAGATCATCGAGTCCAGCCCCCCTGCCCCAGGGGCAGGAAGTCAGCTGGGGTCATAGGATCCCAGCAAGATAAGCATCCAATTTTCTCTTGAAAGCGTTCGAAGTAGGTGCTTGAACCACCTCCAATGGCAGACTATTCCAGACCTTGGGGGCTCAGATAGTAAAGAAATTCTTCCTTATGTCCAGCCTGAAACAGTCTTGCAGGAGTTTACAACCATTCGACCTTGTTGTCCCTTGGAGCGCTCTGGTGAACAAACATCCCAACGGACAACAAGGTCAAATGGTTATAACTGAATAAGTATCAGCTAATATGCCTCCTTAAAAATTGGCTATCAGTGTCAGCTCCACAAATCTCTATTGGTGCACCCTTACCGTGCACCAGTACAGGCTGGGGCTGACTGGCTGGGCAGCAGTTCTGCAGAGAAGGACCTGGGGGGTTACACTGGACAACAAGCTGAATATGAGCCAACAGTGTGCCCTTGTTGCGAAGAAGGCTAACGGCATACTGGGCTGCACTGGTAGGTGTGTTGTGAACAGGTCAAGGGAAGTGATTATTCCCCTCTATTCAGCACTGGTGAGACCACACTGGAGTCCTGTGTTCAGTGTTGGGCACCCCCACCCAGTACTGTAGCAAGGAAGTTTTACACCCAGGGCAAGCCCACAGCAGCAGCCCACCCTCGCCCCACACACAGATACAGAGGGCACGTGCCCACCCCCCCATGCTTGCCCAGGAGTGCACACAATGGTGGGAGTCGCCCTCCCCCCATACCCATGCCCCCCCACAAACATGCCACTCACAGCTCCATCCCATGCCCTGCCCCAGTATCTGTTGGTGCCCCTTCACACTGGTGCCTGGGGTGATTGCCCCATTTACCCCCCTCCCCTGCTACAGTACTGCCCCCACTACAGAAAGGAAGTGGACTGTCACAGAGTGCTAAGGTGAACCTGCTCCTTTAAGAGCAAAAGCAGCCCAGCTAGAGAGCCCTGGGAGCAAGGCAGAGTTCCCCAGCTGTAGGTTGCCTGAGCAGCAGGCTAATGAGGAAATTAGCTGGCACCTGCACATGGTCAGCTGACTGGAAGGAGGCAGGGCCCTGGGCACATACAAGCCCCAGGGCTAGGGCCAGCAGGGCTGCATTCTCTGGCACTTACCAGGAGGAGCAGCTCCTGTGTGAAAGAGCTGTCTGGTTGCCTGATCTGCTGCTTGCAAGATTAATAGGGCTCCAGGAGCTCATGAGGACCTGGGGCTAGGAGGCACACAATACTGAGGGAGAAGGTTGAAGTACAGGGTGAAGCTGGCATAGTCATGGAGCCCTAAAGGCATCACAGGCATCCCTGGGGACCCTGTGCCGTGGCACAGACAAACTGGACAGAGTCCAGCAGCAGGCAACAGAAATGGTTCGGGGGCTGGGGCACAAGACTTCTGAGAAGAGGCTGAGGGAACTGGGCTTATTTAGTCTGGAGAAGAGAAGACTGTGGGGGGATTTAATAGCAGCCTTCAACTACCTGAAGTGGGGTTTGAAAGAGGATGAAGCTAGCCTGTTCTCAGTGGGGGCAGATGATAGAACAAGGTCTCAAGTTGCAGCAAGGGAAGTTTAGGCTAGATATTGGGAAGAATTTTCTCACTAGAAGTGTACTGGGTAAAACACTGAAACGGGTTACACAGAGGTGTTGTGGACACTCCATCCTTGGAGGTTTTTAAGACTATCTAGACAAAGCTTTGGCTGGGATGATCTAGTTGGGGATGGTCCTGCTTTGAGCAAGGGTTTGGACAAGATGACCTCCTGAGGTCCCTTCCAATCCTAACTTTCTATGACTGCTATCCAAGTCCTGTCCTGTGCTTAGGGAAGAAAAGGCCAGCATGAATTTCCTTATCAAATGCTTGGTGGTTTATTTAATAGTTACCAAGGAGCGATAGAAATCAGACCAGTATTACATAACCAGCTTCAAGCTACTCTCCTTCTAATCTAGTTAGCAAGCAAAGCTGGTCAACACCTATCTTCAGGTTAAGCAGCACTTGTCTAAACTAGCAGCTCCAGTTATAATAGTCTTTCACCTGGTATTTGTTCCTAGGTCCTTATTGCCAATCCAAATGCTGCAGGTGTCCCTGTTCGATTGAACCAATGTGGAATGGAATGGACTCCTTGAATTAACCCTTTACAGGTTCATTGTACCACTGAATTGACAACTGCTTCACGCTGAGACAAACCACTGCTGTGTGGCAACACTGATATTTAAGTGTCCTATCAATCTTTTGCAATCTCTTGGCCTCCTGCCAGTGTTCACCATCCCTGAAGTGGTGTGCTGGAGTTGGTTTATGACAGAGGAGGTAGATCATGCAGGAGTTAATTTTAACAAGCTCTTATATAAATAAGCATTACTTAGCTTAATTAATCAAAATAATAAACTGCAGCATCTGTCTGGGTATTTGGAGGAAAGCTAGCCAAAGCAAGCCCCACAGTAGAGACCTGCAAAAGTGTGCATCCAGGAATGGTGGAAGGAGCTGAGGAACATGTTAGCGCTCAGCAATCCAACTACCCCATTGCCTGAGCAGGTAGGTGATGGCAGGCAGAAGGAGCCTGGGTCAAACAGCATGTTGAAACGTTTCTCTTTGTTTTCTGTTCCATACAGTCTCGTGTGTGGATGGCTGTGGAATTGAAGAGTCGGGCTGTCAGCACAGAAGTGAAAGAGGCTTTTGTGTCCTTCCAGGAAGGGAGAAGATGAAAAGAGCAGTCCTCCCCCTTGCATCTCCATTCTTAAACAGTGCTCTTTTTATGATTCTCTGGGCCATCTCATGCTTGTAAATGAGGTCTTCCCTTAGCCAGGAGGGTCTCTGCCATATAGGTTCAGAACCTGTTTTCTCTCTGCCCCTACCTTTCATCAGGTTCTGACTGGCAACCTTCATAGAGTGGCTGTCTTCACTGGAGACTGATTTAATGGGAGTGGGTTAGTGCTAATGGGTTGGCTTTCCAATGGCTGAGTCTGCATAGGGTAGACTGGGGGGCTGAATCTACTTCAGGGGTAATTGGTGTTTTGCTAGTTGGAGGAGGGGGAAAGAGCTGGGGTAAGAGTCCCATGGCTGTATCCAGCAGTACCTGGCTGGCCTTGCTGCCCCTCTCCAAAACCACTTCTAGCCATGGAAATAGAGCAGTGGTTCTCAAACTGTAGCATCAAGGCACCCCTTGGAAAACGCCAGCTCTTTGTTTTCATTCATTTCCTGACTACTGAAAAATAATAGAGCAATTCTTCTGTTGCAAAGAACTCAGAAAAAAAATCCCACAAAGGGCCAGGATGTTTTTGATCCTATACATTTCTACTTGAAATCTCAGGGTTTATCTTTTGAATTATGTACAAGTGTTTGCACACCTAACAATATAAAGTTGTATAGCTCCCTGAGGCACCCTTAAAAGGATCTTGTGGCACCCCAAAATGCTGCAATACCCTGGCTGAGAATCACTAATTGGATTAAAGTCCTGCATTAGAGTTTGTCCTTGGCAGCTACAGCTACTCGGTGATTTGTGTGCACAGACAAACAGGACTACTCTATTCAAGTGCTAAACCTACAAGCTAGCCCATTGGACTCATGTGCATCCTGAAAGGAATGAATTTTGAGGGACAGGCCCTCATGGTACTTATTTAATATAGCTGAAGAAAACAAAGGTCCTGCCTGGGTAACAACTTTGCGCAGGGTGAAATGGTGTTTAAACAATCGGTTTCCTTCCCCCCGTGTACTTTATTCATTGGTGATAAGTGATGCAGCAGGCAGAGGCTGCGGGAAAGCTCTATATGACTCATGCTGACAAGACAGTGTAACACATTGAGGTTTTATGGTGTCTCTAGCAGCTACCCAAGGCACAGACAGAAGTGACAATTTTTGCCTGATCTGGCCCCTGAACGTGCTCTACAGCTGTGACCAAGCAGACGTGCACGGCTGCAAAGCGCTTTAAAAGGGCCTGATCCTGTAAAAATCGGAACCCTTATTAAATGGGGGCTCAGATGAGGACGTTTTAAAAAAAAAAAAATAGCATCTTCAGTAACTTGTCTGCTGGCCTCCCAGCCTCAGAGCTGTTTTCAGAAAGAGATGGTGGAAAGGAAGTAGAGGGAGTTCAGCCTGGGGCTTTTTCAACTGGTACTGGAGGATGGGGCAGGTGGATAGGAGCCCCCTGAGTTGTGGGGGCTCCAATCCATCCTCCCCACCCCCTGGCACCGGTTGGCAAACCCCTAGAGTGAGCTCCCTCTGCTCCTTTTCCCCCCTCCCATTTTGAAAACGGCACAAACATGCACGTGGCCAGGAATACAGACCCAGGCAGCGACGGAGAGAAGCTCCCCCAGCTGCCTGCAGGTAAGTACGCACATTGGGGCCCCCACAGTGAGGGAGGGAGTGGGGCAGAGTTGGTGGGGCAGAGCTGGGACTGGGGGCAGTGCATGGGGCCTAGGGCAGGAATGTGAGGCTGCGGGGCCCAGCTGGGGAGTGAGAGGGAGCCACAAGTGGCTCATCCAGGGGGCAGGTGGGGAGAGCAGCTCCCACTGCTGAGCACACTCCCTCCCTTGCTGACCTCAGGATTGCTGTTCTTAGGCAGCAAAAATTACAAAAAACAGTTTGAATGGGAACTTGTGGAACAAGAAATCACCAACAGACTGGATTGTATTAAGTATGGTTTAAACAGGAACTGGGGATTCTTACCCCATTACCTGGATTAGCTTTTGTGACCCCTTTGTTGCTATGGGTTCTTTCCTTGTTTGCTGCCCCCTTCGTCTCTTCCCCCTCTTTGCTCTTTCTCCTTTCCTACTTTTTGTATTCAAATCACTCACTCCACTTTATACACGGCTCTATGCTTTTCCTTTCACGGCATCTAATAAAGTGAGCTTGAGTTCACAAAAACTTACGCTCTATATGTATCTTATTTAGTTCGGTTTTAAGGTACGTATCTACTTTCCAGGTCCATTCTTCACATTGTGTCCAAACCATCAGACAGCTTTCTTTTAATATTATCTTACAGCGCTATTTCTTGTCCTAGTCATTTCCTTATTGCCTCGCTATTTATTTTTTGCAGTCTGGAAACTCTTGCTATTCTTCTCAGCCAACTCGCATCCAGTCAATATCTCTTGTTCATCAGTTTACTTTACATTCTAGTGTTCCAACCTGTACAACATTATTGGCAAGACAGTTAACTCGCATACACCAGTTTTTTCATTTTTATTGAACTCTTTAGCTTTCCAGATCTTGCACAGTTGTTTTTCTAAATGCAGCAGTAGCCAACATAATTCTTTTTTTTTTCATCATCTTCACAATTCCAATTTTTTTAGTACTTGTTCTCCCACACTTTTTTTTTCTTTTTTGGGGGGGTCTTTTTCTTCTCCTTTTCTTTGGCTGGTATGGTTTTGTCTTCTGTACTGAATCTCAGCCTGAATTTTTTGCTTTCCTGGTTTACCTTATCAGTTATTCTCTGTAGATATTCCTTGGTCAGTGTTATGAAAAATATCTCCGTATATAAGGTTATTCAGCACCTATCCATGTATACTCCTCTTTCATCTCTGAGCCATTAACAGCTCTAGAAATAAAGTGAACAGAATTGGCAATAAAATATGTGAGCATCTCATTCCTGTTGTTGTTCTACATCCTTTTATCAGCTTCTCTTCTAAGAAGCCCCACTAGTTGACTTACTGAAGGTGATTTAATTGAGCTTGATCAACTCCTTACATATAACATACATTCTTAAAACCTAAGAAATTATACCACAAGCCTGTTTTGAAGCCTGTGAAATTACTAAGATGTGTTTGGTTGTGCTCAATTGTACTTCATGCAGGTCTGATCTGACCTATTCCTATGCAAATTCTGTTTTCTTGTACCTGCTTACTGTCCCTCACAGTGCTTCCCCAGCACACTCAGTAAGACAGTATGCTCAGTTCTTGCAATCATTCCTGGTTCCTTTCTTAAAGTTTGTTACTTCTATGATTTTCATGCAAGCTGTGCTTGTTTTGTTTTTTTTTAAATCCTGTTACATTAAAGGCAATGCACCAGTAATTCATGTGCTACTGGAAGTGGGCAAGGAAATGTGGTACCATTTTCTCCTCCTTTTTTGGGCCTTTTCTAATGAGCAATCTCTACTCCTCATTTTAAGAATTCCTGTATCTACTCTCCCTTGTAAAAACTGCAAAGCTTCTCCTGGACCATTTCATCTGCTGTGTTCTGCTTACTGTCAAACCATTACTTATACCTTATTTACCTAACTCCCAGTTTTTGGCCATGCATGTCTTTTACTGACAAAGTCTGCAAAGCTGATATCCCACACATTTATTTTATCATGTGATACAGCATCTTTGTCACATGTATTTACATGTTCGTTATGCTTCAACGTATTGTTTAATTATCCAGTGGTTTCAGGCTGTCTTTGCTTCCTAGTCTATAGTTCTGGTCAGCTTGTTGTACTTGCATCTCCTTTCTTATTCTCCTTCAAGCACCTATGCTTGTTACTCAACTACAGCACTTCCTCTATTAACCATTTCAGTGTCTTAATTTTAATTTTGTAGCCCAATTGTTGTCAAGCCATTCTTCTAATCCTATTTTTATGCTGTTCATGTATCTTTATTTCTTCTCTCATTATAGAACAGATATATTTCCAAGAGATTGTTTTATATTCTTTCCTACTATCTGGCTTTTTCAATTTTTCAAATTAAAAGATGTAAGTCCTTTAGGAATAAATGGATTTGTACTTATTATATTTATCTGAATATTTGAATATTAATGGTGTCATAGGAAGATTTCTGGAAAGGCAGCTTTGAGCACTCAACTGGCTGCTGGTTGTTCTCTGCCATGATGACCTGCCACCATTCCTTCCAGAATTACCTTCTCAAAGTTATCGTCTTCCTTACACTTGATGTGGCAAAAATAATACATTTGTGCTTGTTGATTTCTAACAAGCATCCATTTTTTCACATTAATAATTCTAACATAAGTATTTGTTGCGGGGGTAATGGCATGTGGCGTTTTTTGTGCCATTCAAGAGTCTCCGCCAGCTTAAATGTCAAAGCCTTAATATTTCTCTTCTTGCTGGACTATTAATTCCTCAGAACTAACTTCCATAAGCTGCTATGGAAAAAATTCTGCTTCTCACCACTCGTATCTTTTTACATTTCAAGCTGAAATATCCACATCCTTTCTTACTAAAGTTTAGAAAAGCTAAACAAGTCATTTTTAGTCTACGTCCAGTTTCTTTGGGATATTAAAGAAATAATTTTATATATGACACCAGGTAACTGAATTTGCTCCCTTTAGAATTTAATATTTAACCACAGTGTGTATTTGCATCCTATTTTTATTATGCATTTCATTTTTAGCACATTCAGAGACAGTTTTTACTGACTCCAGCATTTGTGACATTGTATAAGAGGTTGTAGCCAGTCTTGAACATGCTGATGACACTACATTTTTTGCTAAGAGGAGATCTCTACACTATTCACTTTGTCATATTCTTCCAGGGCTCGTCTCGTAACAGATTCTGGGTTCATGTTGAAAAGAACTGGGGACAGAATATACCTTTGGCACCTATTGCCCAAGGGACAAGTACTTGCAGTTGGCTGCTGCTGTTTGCTGCATGCATCTACATGCTGTTTCTTAATAGTGGAGATGTGAGTTCAATGAGATGCTTGTGAATCTTCATATTTCACCGGTATTCTTCAAAGATTCTCCAGTTCAAGTAGTGTCAAACTTTTTTAGCAGTTGGTGAAAACACGTGGTCAGTGGGTGATTGCGCTTCCTACATTCTTCATGGGTGTGATCGATGTTTGTGATGATTTGATTACGTGTACCTAATCCCGCTCTGAAATCAGCTTGTTGTAAGGGTTGCTCCTTTTATTGCTTTCCCCATGCAATCCTGGATTATAAAGAGCATAAGTTTGTTCATGGGTGGTATCAAGGAGATGGTATGACCTATGACTAACAAATCCTCATGTCCCTTTCATTTCAAAAAAGTCAAAATAGTGCATTGCCAAACAACACTACATGTACTCAGTCATCAACCACAAGTTCCATTAACGGCCTGAACCAGCAGGCATTTACTGAACAACAAGATCCTACAGGGTTCTGTCTTGGCACTAACATGCCACTGATGCAATCATGGAAATTTGGGTATGCAGATGAGCTCACGCTTGCCATTTGAGCAAGGGCTTAGACCCAACAGGATTACATCATCACAAGTGATCTGAAGAAATTAGAAGAACAGTATAGATCATGAGACTGACCAGATCATCCAAAAAAAACAGAAAGGCATTCTTCTTTGTTTCATCTGAGCAACTTTCATGCAAAGAAGTGGTTGAATGTTACGTTGATCAGAGAGATCTTTCCAAAACATCTTGGACTGATTCTGGATTTGCAGTCCTGCCTACTACTAACATCTAAGAAAGTAGATTGCATTGTCCTAGACTTTATCTTGGCAGCAATCCTAAGTAGTTAAAACTAGGTGGGGAGCAGATAATTGCACCTTATAAAGAATGGTCTTGGCTTTGACCTTCTCAGTTTCCGAATATTTGAATGCTGGCTCAAGGAGTTAGCAAATATGAACTCTGCTTGATGTATAATTGAATACTGCTATGAGAATCGCACT
Source organism: Alligator sinensis (assembly GCF_000455745.1). Lineage (NCBI taxonomy): Eukaryota > Metazoa > Chordata > Crocodylia > Alligatoridae > Alligator > Alligator sinensis. Next base: position 736,014 of record NW_005841977.1, on the reverse strand, counting down.
GGAGTGCTGGAATTAACAGTGATAGTCTGGTTTAGGTCCCTGTTCTCCTGAATATCTTACTGGCATTCCTTCAAGTAGAAAATAGTATTAATGGGAGAATATAAATGAACAGTAATGAACCCAGACTTGCCTATCCATGAAAATAATCCAAACCATGTGAGACACCACCTGACATCCAAGAATCCCTTCCAGTTAGCATCCAAACCTAGGAGTATCTTGGGACCACTATTACAATATGATCCTCAGAAGTTGTAGGAAAACCATCAAGACTTGATCATGGAACCTACAGATCAACTACCTACTTTCACAGAGTCGCATAACGTGAGTTGCACTGAACTTGAACTTTGTGTAGAATGGTTTGGATAGGGATGATCCTGCCTCAGGCAGGAGGTTGGACTAGATGACCTCTTGAGGTCCCTTCCAGTTGTACTTCTCTATGATCCTTCATGATTCTATGAACGCCCGCAGAACGGCACGTGGGTGTTGCTGTCGCATACAACACAATGGACACCAAAGGACAGCCTGATTTGTGACTTCAGAGAAAGTGTTCAAACAATGGAGCATCTGCTGGACTGCCCTCCTGCCAGGATCATTTTCCGGGGAAACAGCTTCCTGCTGCCCATCGAAGCCACAAAGTGGATGATGAACTTGGACGTTGGCCTTTTAATGTTGCTTTTTGAGTTGGAATATGGGAGAAGACGGAATGGGCTGAGCACGGTTTAAGGCTGTTTCAAACTGTTTGCTGATGCGATCGACTTACAGCCCAGCTCCTGGAGACCAGAGGTGCCAGGAGAATCTGAGGTGGGGATTTTTTCCCTTGCCCTAGTTTTGCAGAAGATGTAGGACTGGAAGCCCAGAACACCTGAAAGTACCTGGCATTTTATTTTAAAATCTTAAGTCTTGAAAAAAAAAAAAAAAAAAAAAAAGACTACTTTGTGGCTTTCCGAGGACTGAGGTGGGCTGCAGGGACCGGTCAGGGGCAGATCTAAGGGGTTGCACTTGTGTACTTGCACCCACCCTTTGGATTCACCCAAAGTTTAAAGGCAAGTGCCTGGCAGTGGCAGCAGCATTTCCAGCTGGGCAGTGCTGAAGTTGTCAATTGACCTCCTGGCTCACTATCACCTACCTGCTCCCTTCTCAACTCTTCAGTCCACAGGTGTTAACTAACCATCCCGCTGAATCCTGGCGATCTTCTCCCTATCCACCTGTGCCCGTCCTGTGGGCTGCTGCCGGTCACCCAGCTCCTCGCTCCCACCCCGCGCATTGTTTAAAACTCACTCCCGTGAAGTTAGATTGGTTTTCCCTTCAGTCTGAAACTGAATAATACCTCCCTGCCCCCCGAGGGCAGCTCCTAGCTTCTTTCTAAGGGAGAGAAATGCGTGTTGTGTTTCCCTGTAGGGGATGCACCCCGCAACATGCTCGAGGGCCCTGGGGACGGCGCCAGGGCAGTGACGGCGTTTCCGGGGAACC
>NW_005841977.1:707285-734158 GCF_000455745.1 Alligator sinensis | reverse complement strand
ACAAGCACTACGTGAGTGCCCGCTGCTGCCCTGGCCCCGGCCCCGGCCCCTACACACACCACACGCGCACCCTCTTCACACCTCGGCTCAGAGTAATCCCCCCTAGTCACACACACACACATACACACCCCTTCACATCTGGGCTCAGAGCAGCACCCCCCCCACACACACACTTTCACATCTGGGCTCAGAGCAGCACCCCTTGTGTTCACATGCATGCACACCCTTCACATCTGCTGGCTGGGCTCCCATGCACACCCCTGTCCAGGCAGGGCAAGGTCTAAGGCAATGCTGGCTGCCTCGGGAGTCTCTCTGACACAGGGGGCAAAGCCGTGCCTTCCTCTCCCTGGGGTCTGGGCAGCTTGGCAAGTTGAACTCTGGGGCTGCTTGAGCCTCCCTTCCTTATTCACCTTGTGCACATCAGATTCCCAGTGAAGGACGGGCAACTGCACTAATCTCTCCCAGAGGCCAGGGTTTTTGTGGGGGATCTCTTGTATTGGACTGACCACAGGCTGGACCAGCCTGTGATGGTATTTACTGGAGAGCCTTGTGCTAGTTGGAAGTTGGGGAGTTGCTCCTCTAATTGTCTTGTTCAGCTCCAGTGTTTTTCTGGTGCAGCCCTGGGCTCTCCACCCTGTGTCCCTGAGGGGGGGGTCTCAGCTCTTCCAGTGCAAGGCAGGCGCTCCTCAGATCACTCTCGGATGTGCTAACCTCTGATGCTCTCAGAGCAGCTTTTGTTGCTATTTCTAGGGATAGAGGTAAAACAGTCTGTGGGCAGGTGGAGCATATGTGGAATTTTCTTTCTCTCCTTTTGTTCCTGTTGTCTCAACTAAACAAAGGCAGGGCACTTGGCACTTCGTCTCTGGGGCCTGGCCCCTCTGTGGCTGGAAGGGGAAGGCATTACTGCTCGCTCTCAACAGGGACCTCTTCTCTGAGAAGTTTGCCTCCTTGATTCCCACAGTGCTGGGCCAGCCTGGGAGGAGGCGATGTCTGGCACAGGATTGGCGTAATTGATCTTTGTGCTAAGTTTTGTTTTTTGTTTTTTTTTTTGGTTTTTTTTCCAGCCAGTTCAGCAGCCTCGGCAATGAGTTTAGTGGTCCTACTCTTAGTTGTCAGGCTGGTACCTATGAGATGCTAGAACAAAAAGGCACATCTGGCCACATTTCTCTTGACCGAAGGGGACAAAGGCAGGGCATCCTCCAATACTTGTCTTAGTGCAGCACTGGGCTGTTGCAGGGTGTCTGGGTCTGTTCATAGCACTTAAAGCTGTCAGAGTCTATCCGGAGAGCAGCTTGATTGGGACGCTTGCAATCTAGGTCCTGCATCATGTCATCCCTGTTGAAACGGGACATGCCTCCTAGTTGCTCCCTGCAGAACTCTTGCTCTTTCACTCTAGTATTATCTCCTGCTCATTTAACTAATATATGGGACTCTTTAATTTAGCTTGAAACATAGGTGATGATGAAGGACATCCTTAAACAGCATGATATCCAACCCCTCAGGAGTGTTCAGGGCAGTGACTAACACAGGGGAAGGTAGGAACAGGTGAGGGGATCTGCACAGGGAGGGAGGTATTGGCACAACTACCAGCCTCCTGTATAAGGGGCAGCATGAAGGAGAGTGAGGAGACAGGATGCAGAGAAGAAAAAGGAGTGAAGGGGACGATGGGATGAAAGGAGAGCATAATATGGCTTTTCTAGCTTCTTGCGTGTTGTGCAGTGTCGTGTGTGGGGTGGGGGGGGGTAGATTGCGTGTCTTTGTGGCACCTCTGTCCAGGATGAACTTCCTGGGTGGACCCCTATTTTTAGACTTAGTCTGTGAATTTTTTTGTTCTCCTTTACCAGCTGCCAGCCAATGCACGTACTTGAGCTCTGCATGTCTGCAGGGGCTTGCTTCACTAGTCATACTGTTCCTTCCTCTTTTGTAATGCCCAATTCATACAGTTTTCAATGACATCTCCGCAGTGCTGAATCTTAGAACATGCTTGATAAACTATGTGCTCTTTGGTGCCAGAAGCATCTCTCTCACTCTTATGCCTTGTACAAGGTTGTGCCTATCTGCACTTAACTAAAGAGCATGAATGACTTCCGCTTTCTGATGTTTTATTTGAGAGGAGAGGATGTAACATCTTCGTCTTTGTCTATCCAGCATTAACCACTGCTGGAGGCAGGATGCTGGACAAACTCCAGTCTGCTGTGGAAAACCTCTGTAATGCATAATATCTATAATAAAAGGCTAGGCACACCCTTAACAGACAAAGACACAGTTAATGTAAGCAGGTAGCTCCAACATTTGTGATTCACAATATTCAGTTCCTCCATGCAGCAAGAACAGTAGAAAGATACCCACTTGGCTCTTGGTGCAAGATAACTCTGGAGTCCAGGTTTCAGCTGCTACTGTTTTATGAGACCAATGGGCCAGTGCTGACAGCATTTAAAATCCATCAGGGCAGCTGGGGTGGAGGACTCCCTGGCCTGTTGCTCTTCAAACTGGGACAATCCTATCTTCTGGCTAGAGACTGAGGTGTTTGATAGAAACCTGTTGCAGCTGATCTAAGGGTTGTTGCCCTCAGTATGTTGCACTGTGAGCACTTAATTTATATTTCAGTGCCCTTCAGAGAGATCACAACTCACTGGATCAGACCGGGGGAAAAAGCTGGAGGGTTCTATCTTGGATTTTTCTTTTAGCTGACCTAATATACATTTGCACAATCTCCCAGTTATTATCTGTGGGCACTTCATGATAAAGCCCTGAAAGATGATACAGTTAATAAAAATAAAACACTTTTCTCCTCTGCATAACCTTAAAACAGGGCATTCCACTGACATAGTTTGTACACTGTGCAATGCATCCTCTCTGGGCTGCAAGGCTAGGAGTCTTCAGCTCTGATATAGGTGGCTGTGATTCTCTTTCACTATAGCGCGTTATAATGACTGAGATTTATCACCCTGAGTTCTTGGAAGAAAGAGGCTTCCGTTTTAAAACAAAACAAAAAAAAAAAAAGGAAGCCTTTCTAGGTTGCTCTGTCTGTGGTTTGTTGGCTCAGCTATTTAGTGGCAGTGAGCAAAAGGCAAGTGGAAACTAGTAGTCCGGGATGGCCACATGCAGGTCAGCTCTTGCCTTGCATTTCAGTTGTGCAGGCCCAAGCTTTTCCTTCCCTCCCCTAATCTGGCAAGCCTCTTCCCTCCTGCCTTTTCCTTGCTCTATTTGCTCATCTTACTTAGATTATGCATCAGACCTGGAAAATGTGTATGTGATAAGATTTAATTAGCTTCATGTGGTTTCTGTGTTTGTATTGGCAGCCCAGGGAACTGTTGAATGGTTGTCAGGTTCTTCTAATGCTGTTTGTATGGAGATTCCCTGCAGGAGCCAGTGTCTGTATAACTTCATTTTTGGCCTTTTTCCCCCCTGGGGTTGGAAATTCTCTCTCCACCTCAGAATCCCTGTTTTCCCTACAATCCTCCTTTATATCACTGCTACCATTACTTTCACCCAAGGAGTACCAAACAGGGCTCCCTTTGGACCCCACCCACTCTGTTCATTAATCAGCCAGGGGGTCACTGCACCACTTGCTTAGTACCTCCATAAAGGGAAAGTCCGAAGGAATCGGATGGGGGTGGGATTTTATGGCACCTGTAACCTTCACTTATCTCTGTAGCAGAAATCTCTTGGGATCTAGTGAGGATGAGAATGGACTTGAGGACCTCTTCCTGGACACCTCTGAGAGCCTGTCTGTTTTTTGTTATGCATCATTTTAATTGTTCTTACACATGTGTAGCTTGTGGAGGATAAACCCCCATGTGAGTGGAGCTCCTTGTATTGAAATCTTGTGGCTAGATTCCAGCTGTTGTCAGAGAAGGGGATGTGGCTTCCACCTGCATAACTGGCTGCTGGCAATCAAGGTCCATCAAGCCACTTGCTCTTCATCCACTCACTGCTTCCTGAGAGATTCTTCTCTGAAGCAGAGGCTCAGCTCTCCTGCCGCCTTCTTCTGCAGTAGTTCTGGGATTAAGCTAAACAGCGTGAGCCAGTGGGGTTCAAAACTAGATCAGCTCCCCAGGCCATGCTAGAGTCCGCCAGAGAACAATGTTGCAGAACTGTGTTGGTGCTGGAGTGAAGGAGAGTGCTGTTTCTGTTTGAAAAAATCAATAGGAACCAGACAGATTCACAAAGCCAGTTAATTACATAGAATCAAAACCTTTTTTTTTTTTTTCTAGTGAGGGGTGGATGGGGGCAGCAAACACAGCTGAGTCATCTTGCTTTCAACTGGATTTGCCAGCAAACTGCAAATCAGAGCCAACCACAAAGTATACACGTAAAACCTTTGCTTCCAAGTTTTGCATTTCTGAGCATAAATGTGCTGTCTTCTGTCCCTGAAGGGCAGCCACTTAGCATCATGTATGAGTTTGAAAGATTTTTATTCCCTCCCCCATTGCCAGTGTTGTGACCTAACCTGTAAATGACCCATAACATTTAGCGCAGTGGTTCTCAACGTTTTTTGTACCAGGACCCATTTGTAAACATCGATGGCCAGTCCTGACCCAGTGGCCCTCACTCCTGACCTGCTGCCCCTCTGCCCCCAGGCCCGAGCCCCTTAATGTGTGGGACAGGGGAGGTTGTATGGGACAGGGGTGTGTGCGTGTGCACTGCGGGGGCCACAAGCAGCCCATTGAAAACTGGAACTCCCAAGAGTCCACAGGGGAAGAGCCACAGTTTCCCATGTTTTTCTCCTTTAAAGGAGAATCCATTTTTAAAGTTGGATCCATTTTTTAAAGTTTGTTCACAACCCTTTGCTATATTCTTGCAACCCACTTTTTGGTTGCAACCCACAGGTTGAGAAACACTGATTTAGATGATACCCCCACTCTGATCAGACCAAAGACTTGACTTTGCCAGACAAAGAGGCAGTTGTTTTAGGTTCAGCAAAACCACTCTGAGAAAGGGGAGAGGGGGTACTAATTCTCCATGAAATATGGGGCAAAATAGGGTTGGGGGGGGGGTCTCGGTCCCCAAAAGATGGGTATAAAGGGAAGAATGGTTCTGCTCAGGTTCTTGTAATGCATTTTGCTGCAGCATCTGAGCACAATATAAAGCAGAAGATGCACTGTAATGCAACCAGAGAGAAATGCTTGTGTGTAGCACTGCTCTGGTTCAGAGCAGAAGGCAAACTATTTCTGCCAAACACCTGTGTGACTTTTTGAAAAATGAGCTGGCGATGACTTGTCAGTGGGAACCAAATATACAGTTCTGCACTACTGGGAGCCCAGCCCAGCCTTGCTGGCATAGGATCCAGGTGAAGGTTAGTTACTTAGCCCTCTGTATCACGGTCTTAACTATATATGGTAGAGCTGTCCTAGCAAACTTTCAGACCTCCTCGCTCTTAGAAATGTCACATATAATAGTTTCCAGAGACAGAGGCCTCAGTATCCTATATGGAGTCTCTGTATTTCCATCCTCTGCTAACCCTTCATGGCCATCTTCCCAGCTGGCTGTCGTCTTTCTAGGTAAGGAGAACCAGATATGAGTTGGTTCAGAGTCCATCAGAGTTGGAAAGATCACTGTTGAGTGACATGAAACTCTTCCAACCCTTGCTTCCCAGTGGTGGTGCTCTAAGCCATATTGGCTGTAATGCTTGAAAAGCCTGGTTGTAGACTTGAATGCATGCTAAACTGGTTAAGGTTAGCCTAGAGTTTTCCTTGAGCTTTAACTCAACTAGCTTGGTACATAGAAAAGACTGTGTGGGCTCTGTTGACATGCATTTAGGCAGCACTTTAAATTCTAATATCACAGGGATCCTGCTTTTCTCTGATTAAAAATATCCAAAATTCTCTGCCCCCCAAAAATCTACATTTTTCTGTGATTAAACTGAGATGCCACTATATAGATAGATAGATACCAGTTGAACACAATGTTTTATTGATATATTTACAATTTTAAAGCAATTTGGAAGACTACCAGTGCCTCAATCATTATGATAACATATATTCTAAATACCTGTATATTTTGGTATTTGATATTTGTGCGGGCCTCCTCCCAATCCCATCCATGTTGCCATGTGCGGGCCGGGGTGCGATCCGGGCCCTTTTTGTGCTCTGCGTGGGCTGTGGCCAGCAGCCCGGGCACGCGGGGTCAGAGAGAACGGGCGACACGCTAGAATTAGTTACGGACGCGTAATGGTTGATTTAAAGATCATTTACTTACACCGAAGATGGTCGCGGTGTAGGCTGGACAGTTTTCCAGGCACAGCTCCAATTAAATCCCCGTTTGAGGACTACGACAAGCTCTCTCTCTCCCACGGAGTTGTTGAAGTTCCGTGGGTCCGTTTATTCTCTCTCCCACGAAGTTTGCTAGGCTCCGTGGGTCCTTGTGCGCGCAGGGAAGAGGGATACGTCAAGGATTGCACTCGGTGACGGGGAGAGGCTAGAGGCTGATCAGACCCCTGTTGCCTGCTTTAAATGCGCTGGGTCCAATAGGCTCCGCAGCGCTTAGAGATCTTCACACAGCATGAAGTCTCCTCCTCCTGGTGTTCGTGGAGTCCTCCAACTTGGGCGGAAACCACTCAAGCTTTTTATACGGCTAGCAAGCCAATCACTAGCCGCCACGTAGGAATAATTTAACGCAAGCCAATAACGGGGCTTGAATTATAATACAAATGGCGGGAACTCTTTGCACCGAGCATTTCTTAGATGCAAAAAGAAATGCACCATGCAAAGAAAGCTACAAATTGGCGGGAAATTCTCCCTTGCACCGGGGTTCTCCTTTACAGCAGAAAACTCCACCGTGCAAAGAAGCTGCAATTTGGCGGGAAAATAATTTAGCAGTGCCAAAGCGCACACACAAACAAAAATCACAACTTTGGGTTGTGACAATATTGTTTTTTTTATTATGGAAAATCAGAGTTCCTGCTGTCCTCTTCACTCATCAGGACAAGGATCCAGCTGCGACTGTCCCCCCTGTCAGTGCCAGTGCCCCTCACTCCTGACCCACAGGTGTCCCCCAGCCCTGCTGGTGCCCCTCACTCTGGACCAGCTGCCTTTTGCCCCCAGGTCCCAGCCTCCCAATGTGTGGGGCAGGGTGTGGGTGTGTGGAAAAGGGGTGTTGTGTGTGGAACAGGGGGTGTGTGAGCATAGGTAATGTGTTGGGGAATTGTGGGGGAGTATGTGCCCCCCCCCCGACTTCTGCATCCACAGTGAGGCATGGGACTGCAGCCTGGCTGGACTAATACTGGGCAGGAGCCACTTCCTCAGCCCAGCAGGCGGGACCCAGCATGGGAGGGAGCATTGTGCCACCATGGCCACAAGGTGAGTTGCCCCCTGCCCACCTAACAGCAGCAAGGGGCCACCACTCTGCACCGTTGCCACTGCCGAGAGCCCTGTGCCAGCTGTGCCACCATGGCCACCAAGGTGAGTTGTGGTGGCAGCAGCATGATGGTGTGCTCCTCTGCTGTTTCTGAGCAGGGAAGGGATACCTCTCCTTGGTGGCCATGGCCACTGTGGCACTCCTGGCAGCAGTGGCAGCAGCACTGAGCCTCCCCACCCTGCTCTACCTTTCTGCATCGCGTCCTGCCTGCCCAGCTGTGGAGGCAGCTCCTGCCTAATGCCAGTCCAGCCAGGCTGTAACCCTGTGCTCCCCTGTGGGCACAGAAAACTGGGGGGGCACATGCCCCTCCCTCAACCTCCAAGTGTTGTCTATGCCCCGCATTGACACCCATGTGTCACCTGTCCCGTCTGTCTTGTGTCCCGTCCCCCCCCCGCCCCCCGACTTGCCTTCAGGGAAATGTGGGAGCTGTTCTCTACCATGCTGCCTGGCTGCATTACCAGCCACCTGCATATGTGCACTTGCACATGCACATGGCCCACTGCCTCTGATCACCCTCCTCCCACTCCCCCCAGCAGCCCCTCACAGGCTGGAACTCTGCCAGCCTGCAAGGAGAAACCCATGCTTTCCTGGGTTTTTCTTCTTTAAAAGGGAAAATCTGCATTTTTTTGCAGGAAACAGAAAACCCTGATCCCTTGTCATCAGATGTAATCATGGCCCAACATGCCATTGTGTCAGCCCTCCTTGAGTCAGGAATTCATGTAGAGGAAAACTGGCCACGTGCATACCCCCATTTTAGGAAGCAGAGACTGATGGCACATGCAGTGTTTGCCCTAAACGTTGGAGAGAAAGGGGTCAGCATACTTAAGTGCTGTGTCAGTGACCCAGCCCTACTTGCATTATTTATGTGTGAGCCATAGGGCAGGACCTGGCCCAAAATGTGATTGTAGTCAATACCTTCCTCTTTCTAGCTCCATGTCCAGTGGTGGACCCCTGGTCACCAGAGGCTTTAATTTTTCTGATAGTGTTGGAATAGAGCCAATTGTCATCCTCATTAGCAGTTTCTATACAGGGAAGAGAAAGGAATGATGACATCTGTCCACCTGCTCTGCCTGAAGCCAGCCTCAAGCTGTAGCTGTTAAGCAGTATCATGGGGTTGCAGTGCCAGCCTCCTGACTAGCTGAATAGACCCAGGCGTCACTGGCATTTAGACTGCAGATGAACAACCCAGTTGGCTTGACAGTTCTGATATTTTTCTCCATTGACTGGAAATAGCAGGGCTATGTGGGAATTAGAAACTTGAATAGCAGTGATCATTCCTCAGAGGTCTTTGATGTTGTCGTCTTCAACTTGGTGATTCTCAATCTATTTAGGCTTGAAGCAGCCCTTGTTAGACTCCAGGCACCACCCCTCCATAACTTTTGTGACTTGAGAGGCACCCCATTTATAAAATTGATTTGGGGGCGGGGAATAGCCAGGCAGGGAAAACCTGAGCCTGTCCTTACCTGCTTATCTGACACTTCCTGTGGTACCCTTCAAAGGATCTTGGACCACCCCAGGGAGTCCTGGCATCCTGGTTGAGAATTGGTGCCATAGCTGAATGAGGTGATCTAATGTCTACAGGGTGAGATGACTGGGTTTCAGTTTTATAGCTCAAATTCCAAGCAGCTCCCTTTCATTCATGCATGGGATGGTAACCCTGAAGTGAAACTTCCATTCCAGCTGCATTTTAAGAGTCTGCAGCTTATGTTTTTCCAGCTCTGTCTTGGGAGCCTGCCACTGAGTGTTACTGACAGCAAGGGTCCTGAGACCACATGACAGATCTTAAAAGGCAAAGTCCAAGAGCATAGTTTAAAAATAATCATTATGAGTGACAGGAGGCCAGATTGCCATCCACTGCCTCTTGCCAAGTCTCAGGTTCTGATAAATGAATGTTTATTCAAAAATCCAAAGTGGAACTAGACTAATTTTTCCTTTAAAGGTTATTGGTTAGTATCTTTTTATAGTCACATTCTTTTTTTGAAATCCTCCTAGAAAAGATAACTTTTCCTTACCAGATCTAGCCCTTCTTTTGGGGTTTGCTGAATAGAAATATAGACATTTTCACTTAAGCAGTTGCAGCTGACAGTTTTGTTTTTTGTTTTTTTTATGTTGATGAGTAAGTTTATCCCACCCACATTTGCACAAATCTGTCCTCTTCAATAGCAACAAAAGTACTGTTGGGTTATAGTGTTTAACTAGCAAGCTGCTGTTGCAGTTCACAGAACAAAACCATGTGCATCCTACAGAAATACGTTCAAATCCCTTGAAAGGAGGGTCTGAATTTTACAAATTACTAGGTGGACAGTTACTGTATGTGTGCATGGATGTCTCTAATTTACAAGTGCAGTTGCCCTCACTGCAGCCACAGACTGGGTCGGTGCCCACACACAAGTGGAACTTTTTTTGCAAAAATCTGCTTGGTCTAATAAAAGATATCACCTCTGCCACAAGTCCTGATTGCTTTCCTCTAGACCAATACGGCTACAACCTGGATACCTACACAGATTGCACATGCAGTTGCACCGCTGCTTGCAAAGACAGGTGTGCATGCTTGTGCATTGCATGCCAAATTGTTGTCTGTAGATGTTCAGAATCTGTAGTATATTTTCCCCATATTTAACTAAAAATGGTTTTTACGGTAAATTTGTGTTGTGACAAACTTTAAGTTGGTTATCTTTTTTTTGTAAATTTTGCACTTCTGGTACATGCTTTGAACCAGCTACTCATGGCTTAGTTGGCCAAATAAAATATTCTCTTTCTTTCCTGGAACCAGGTATAACGAACTTTAAAGAAAAAGTTTGACTTCCTCTAGCCAGGCAGCTATGGATCTGAAGATTTGCATTAGTGTCTTAGCTGCTCAAATGAATTGAACAGAAGATGCCTCCTGCAGAGCCACAAACTACACTCTGGAGAATGTATGCCTCATAGACTTTTAAATGAGCGTCCTGCTCCAAGCCTGGTCAATTGGATTGCTTTCAGAGGCAACCTGACCTGTAATTACCATGTCTAGTTGGATTATTTTTAACTTCTGTGAACCTGATTGGCTGTTTAGCTTAAAAGGGGCATTGGAAGTCTTAGAATCTCTCTAGAGAATGACCATGCTTATGGTATGGCTGGAATGTCCTACGAGGAAAGACTTCAAGAGCTGAATGTGTTTAGTCTGGGGCAATAAATGGTTGAAAAATGAACTAATAGTAAGAAATTGATCCAGGGGCCACACAGAAAACTTGGAAGTTTATTAGAGATTAAGAATGAACTTCTGGGCATGAAACTGAACTGGAAAAGAGGAAGGGGGGAGATGTACCTTATAGACTAACAGAATCAGAGATGTATAAACTTGGAAAAGCAGAGAGTTGGATTCTTCATGTTAGGGAAAGTTTTCCACTCCAGGGATTACTCTGGCAGTCCTGATAAAAGGATAGATCAGATGATCTAAGGGTTCTTGTCTTTCTCATCCGACCTTCCTAGAAATTCTTTTGGCAGCGCGCTGCGTTGTCTGGTGCTGTGACATTATCATATCTTAGGCTGTTTCTTCTCAGTTGGCCCCAAGGCTGCTGTTTTCCTGTTAGAAGTGGGCACAAGGCAAAGCACTTGGAGCCAGCATGTGACTGGAGTGTGTGCTTTCTCCAACTTTCATGGAGGTTGAGACTCACCTTTGTTTTTTCTCCTGTGCTCTGTGGTGTTAAATAGCTGTTATGTCCCACCGCAGGGAATCCCCTCTTTTTTTCTCTTGTCTGCCTTCGTAGATAGCTTGAGGCATTATAGAGTACTTTTGGATTATTGCATATAACCCCACTGAAATGCAAAAACCATGTTTACTTTGCTTCCCTGTCTGTGTTGTTGAAGGCTGTTGAGTGTATAAAATATCTAGCACAATGAAATGATGATGGGAGAAGTTCTGCCTGGGTGTGTGTGGGCAGAGCATATTGAAGTCAGTGGGAGAGCTTTGCCAGCAGATCCCAAAAACAGAATGAATTGTTGATTTTTCAGGCTGAATTACAATAACAAACTTTATTTTAAAGGGATGCAGACACGGTTCATTAGCTCTTTGAAGTGATAGAGGCCTTCACAGTCTGTCTATGGAGCACATCCTGATTTTTTCCAGCTCTTCTATGTAGCAGTGGAAAGTATGAAACAAATGCACATATGGATGTTTGACTACCCCAGTGACTCGCAACAAGCAGACCAGTGCTTGTATCTTATGACTGAGAAATCTTTGCCTAATGCAGGGGCGGGCAAAATATGGCCTGCAGATGGGATCTGGCCTGCCAGGCCATTTTATCTGGCCCACAAAAACCAATTATTATCAACCTGCAGCTGCTCCTCTGAAAACTGGTGGTAGGTGGGCTTTCAGAGATCATACACCATTGGACTGGGTGGGCTCTGTGCCTCCACCTCCATGGGGCTCCCACCACTCCATCTGGGAGCCCCATATGGAGGCACTGAGTTCAGTGGCTTGCAACTGGACAGCTGGTGAGTAGGGAGAGGAGCTCCTGCCTGGGGGGGGGGTGAGGGTGGGTTCCCCCCTGCCACAGCACACCCCCCTGCCACAGCGCACAGCCCCCACCATGGGTGGCAGCAACAGCAACAGGCTGCGGGCCCTTGGGGTGCTCCTGGCCCCACTGCAGCCAGAGTCCCCCAGCAGCAATATATGAGTAAGACTTATTTTGAGCTATTATGCAGTCACCTCTTTATAGACTATACAAACACACAAATCAGGACATAAATATTTTTTTGAAATAAAATTAAAATGTTAGAGTAGATGTTTGATTTTTAGTATATGATTTTTTTTTTTTTTGTTCTAGTTCCAAGATACTCCCCCTCTCCCAAAAGGAGTAGTTCCAGGTGGGCAGGTGGGGAGGTCAAAAATTGGGGGTGGGTCCCAAGATGCTGATGGGGGAGGGGGGCACCAGTCAAAGTGTGGTTGAGGCTCTCAAAAGTCATTGGACAGCCCTCCCGCTGAAATAATTGGCCACCCCTGGCCTAATGAGTAAAGAACACCCAGAGTGGTGTAACTAGGTTTTGGTAGAAGTGAGTTCTTGGGGTTCAGAGTAATGCAGCTTCTACAGCTGCTCCTTGAGTGTTTGCACAGACAATGCTGTGTCCCAATTATAAAGCAGCAAAATGTGGAGATCTGGTCTGTGGAGATTTAACCAAGTGTTGGGACAGGGATGAATTGCAGCTGTTAAAGGCATAGCGCAGGGGTCGGCAACGTTGTTGGGCAGAGCGCCAAAAGAACCACAGTGTCTACTTATAGGATGTTCGAGTGCCAGGAAAACAAAATGGGGGCAGGAGTGGTACTAGGCTGGACACCCTGCATATTATTACTGTTAATAATCATAAATGTTGTTTTTTACAGTAAATGCCAAATTTAAAAAAATACCCAAACTAACCACCTGGTGACAATAAATGTGGTGACACATACTACAAACACAAAGAGAAACACAGATGGAAATCTGTTTTTTCCTTTGCTATTCTTCTTTTCTTTTTTACTTTTTGTTAAGCGCATTGGGATGTCATTTCATTCAGACAGCCAGGAGGCTGCAAGTGGCTGCTCCGGGGTCTGCAGAGCCCTGACCCACCTCATTGCCGGTGGCAGGTGTACACACGCCTCTGGGTGGATGGCAGGGGAGCTGTGAGGAGCCTGATCCTTCTTATGGCAGTGCAGCCCTGGCCCCTTCCCACTCTGCCCTGAGGTGTGTGTACACCCATCACTGGCAATGAGCCAGGCCAGGGCTCCGCAGCCCCCAGTGCAGCTGTTTTCAGCCTCCTGGCTGCCTGCCACCAGCCCCTGCCGCCCACCACAGTGGTTTTACTTCAGTAAAACCTGAAGTCTGAAACAACCTTTCTGAAAAGGGCTGGCGTGCCAAGCAAAATGTCTTCACGTGCCACGCTCTGGCACATGTGCCGGGGGGAGCCGGCCCCTGGCATAGTGCACAGTCCTGCATATGCTGCTGCATGTGAGCATTTTGGTTTCATTTTTCTCCCAGGTCTTCTTTCTCCCTTATGTTCAGTGTTCCCCTTTTGTCTCCTAGCCTGCTGAGTGTCCTATTGCACTGTCCAGCGTTGAATCTGCCAGTCACTTATCTTTATGTCTTTCTAAGCTAAAATACTAATGCTGATGCTCCAGGAGCCCTGCAGATGTTCCTGGAGTGGGGGTTTCCCCTGCTGCTCTCCCTGCTGCCTGAACCAGAGCGTCTGCTCTTCTCATTTCCCTGGCTCGTGAGGCAGGCAGCATGGGAGCAAGGGAACAGCAAAGCCAGTAAGCCATGCCAGAGACCGGATTGTCAGATAGCCTGCCCTCTTCTGACCTGCTGCTTGTCCCAGACCAGGACCCAATGAAACTGCCCTGCGGCACAAAAGTTAGAGAGCTCCATGCTCCCCTCCACAGCCCTGCACTCCTGCTGTGGAAAAGGGCTTGGAAACTGGTGGATGCAGGCCAAAAGCAAGCAGCACTCGGCCAAGAGCTTTCTTTGTTTCCAGTTGCCTCCCTCCTTTCTTTTCCTTTTCCTCTTAAAATTTCCCACTCTTTTTTTCTATATTAAACATTGCTCTCTTTTGGGTCATTCTCTCAGCTGGTTTGGTTTCACATCCCCTTTGAACGTCTCACCAATTCTCTAGAAACCCAGCACAATCCACTGTTCTGAGTAGTAAGAATCTAGCATTGTCTCCTTGTGTTTGGCTTGGAGGGAAGAGGAGTGGAATAGAAAGGCTGGTACTTTTCCCTTTGCTGGTGAAAGATGCCTTTAAATATGTGGAGTTTTCCACAGAAAGGTTTATTGTACATAATTTCTCTGGACCTGGGACCACACAGGCTTAAACCCATTTGAAATAACTCTCTGCAGACAGTTCTCTCTCTGCTGGAGGTTGTTATGTCTGACTTTGCATTGGTAACTGGTAAATGTCTGTGGACTTTCATTGTTTCTCATGTCAGGGAAGGGTCAGCCGCACTATAATGCATAGGACAGTGCTTCTCAACCCTCTGCGACTCAAGGCGCCCCTCCAAAACTTTTCAGAATTCAGTGGCACCCCATTTAAAAAATGAAGATAAATATAGTATGACTATAATAATATAAACGCTATCATTTTGTTGTTAATATTGTGCTTGGAGGCCAGAAGGGGCAGAGCCTGGGGATGCCCAGTTGTCCAAGACAAGGTGATTGGCTTCACATGCAGTATGTGGGGAGAGGTGGGCATGTGAGGCCTAGGAGAGGGGTGCAGGCAGGCCAAGGGGGTGCTGTAGCCAGGTGGAGCTGTGCTGTGTGCCTCCTGCAGAGCCGGATCTGTTTGTGGTTGTTGCAAGAGCCTGTGCTCCTGCTTCAGACCTTCCCACTCAGGCAGCACCATGCAGGATCTGAGAGTGGAAATGTGTAGGGCAGGTGGGACTGTCTTGCCCACGCATCTCTGTTGTCAGGAGATGTTCCGGCCGCTTCTCCATTCAGCTCTGACACGGGAAAGTGCGCCTGCCTGCAGTACATTGCTTCTGTTGCAGGCCTTCCCAGTTGGGCTCCGCTGTGCTTCATGAAAACCAAGGCACGTAGGGTGGTTTCACCCTGCGGTGACAGCAACTTGGAAATAGATGCGGCTGCCACCAGTTGAGCTGCCCAGCACACCTGTTTCCAGGAGCTAACCTGGAGGAGCTGCAGCAGAAGCAGTGCCTGCCTGCTGCCAATGCTTTTCGGTGTGGTTCCAATGCCCCTCCTGAAAGCAGATGAGGAAATGCTGCGTATCCCTTGGGTAAGAGGTGGGACTTAAGTATTTGTAAAGCGCTTCCAGTCATTTTAGGAGGTCAGGGTTGTATTCATTATCAGGCATGTGCAAGGGTCCTTCATCTTTGTATCAGTACAGTCCTAACTGCTGCGAGTGATCTCAGTATGTGCATTGGGTATTTCATTTGCGGGAAGAGAAAAAGCTATGGCTGGCTGTTCCACAGAGTGCCAGCTTTCACTAGAGTTCGGATCACGTCCTAAGCCTCCAGACTTGGGCACTGTTTGCATCTGGCTTTCCTGTGGGATCCCATGCTTCAGCCTGTCTTGCTCTTCTGTTGGCTCTAACGTGTTGAACCTCTTGGTTACCGTGGAATGCTACTGCTGCCGAGTGCCATTCCCAGTAGCTGTTTGCCTGGTCCTTGTTGCATGCTCCCGCTGGGAGGATGGAGCTCTGCTCCCTTGCATCGCGGAGGAAAGTGTTCTCTTCACTGTAACTTGCCGGCGTGTTTCCCTCTGGTTGCCAGAGCCATTTCTAACATGATAGCTGATTGGCAGCTTTCGTTGACAGCTCTGTTATGGTTGGCCGAGTGCCATTTGCATCTCTCTAGCAACTTGTCATTTTTGACAGGTCCCTTACGAGGACTTTTCAGTCCTGCCTTGCGCTGGCACGTTCTCGCTGCAAGCTGCCTTTGCGAGGAACACTGAGGGGCGGAGGGGACTGTGATGCACATGAGATCATGTGAGAGTCTCTGTAGGGAACAGTCTTGCGTTAGCCAGCAGGATGGATAAGATGACCTCAGGTCTTTTTCCATCCCTTGCTACTTTGATCTGTGAGGGGCCAGCTTGAAATAAAAATGCACCAGTGGTGGAAATACAGGTTCAGAGGTTTCTGTTGACCTGATGTGCTTCTTGTCAATGTCTAACCTGTGATTTTTCAGTAATTGATATGCAACCTATCACCCCTAGCCCAATGCTCAGTAAGAGGTAGAAGGAAGCCAACTCACTGCTATGATTATCAAAGTGATCAGAATATCTGACCTATTTCATTAATTTCATTTTCCGTGGAGGATTAGTGAGCTTTCCCTATACAAAGGATTGACACTTTATGAAGGAATGGGTTACTGGAGGCTTCTCTGAGCTTGTTTCTGAAAGGTTCACACCAGCTACCCTACTTAGTGGATTTAACACGCTATGCTCCTGCATTATGCAAAGATGCAAGTGGACCGTACTTTTGCTGTTGGGATTGTCTGAGCTCTTCACGTTCCGACGTAATTAACTTGCATCTTAAGGGAAGAGCTAGTTCCTCTCTTCTGGAGTTGCTACTCTCTCTGAAAAGACAGCTCAGGCTAGTTTAGTTTTTGCTCTGGATCTTGGGCCGCCGCCACTGTCTGAAGTTGAAAGAGAGTGCATCTTTATTTATGCCTTGGATGGATATGTGGCTGGGCAGGCAAAATAAAAGATAAGAAGCTTGTAGCCTATGGAAGAGCAACTTAGGAGGCAAAGTGCCAGATTTTAAAGAGTATTTAGGCATTGCTGAAAATACCACCAGGCACTTGCTTGCATTTTCACATGCCTGAATACCTTTAAACATCTGTCTGTAAGACCTCATTTTCAAATACAATGTAGGCATTTGGAAGCCAAAGTCATTTTTGATAATGAGGGGTTTAGCGCCTAAGCAATTAAGAAGCCTCAGAAATTGTTACCTCTACCTTGTGCTGGCAGGCCACTTGCCATGACCAACAGTTCAATGCTTTCTGGAGCATGGCCTCAAAGTTTCTTTGCGTTCTCTCTTGGTCTCTGGATCAAATTAAACTGTAGCGTAAGAGGGCCCAGTTCTCTAATTTGTGCTTGCTTGTGCCAAGACTCAGTTGGCTATTTGTTTTTGAACATCAGACTTCACTGACGTTTTAACACAGCTTTGTTCAGCGGGCTAAATGGGAAAGAAGCATTTGATGGATCCTATAATCCAGTGCTAATGGGCTGGGAGGTGAGAAGGATAAGAAATTCTTTCTGACGAAAGAAGAACTGTCAGTTCCCAGGTTTCACAGAGTCAGCGACTTTCTCTCTGCTGTGCAGGTCCTGTGGTTGGCCCAGGAAACCCTGTAAATATTTAGATAGCTTTAACTGTTAGTCTTGGCCGTAGGTCTATGCTACATGATGGTGTTGCAGCCCCTCCTGCAACCTCTGCTTTCCTGCCATCTGCTCCAATCCTCCCACCCCACTAGGAAACAAATGCATTGGAGTTGAGTTCTGATATTTTTCCCCTCCTCTCTGCTGCTTGCCCAGTTGTGTTCATCATTTTGGGATGGAACAGTTAGGATGAGTGTACAGAAGAAGGGGAGAGCTAGTTGCAACTGCTGTAGGATCTCTCCACAAGGAACCCCCATTTTGGTTGGGAAAAGAGTGGTTATCCTCTATGATCCTCTGGAAATAAAGATTAGCACTGGAGAAGGCCTACTGAGTAACTTATTCCATATCCCTATACCTAGAAACCCAGGCAAGGAAGGGCAGTTGTCCACTGAATTATATTGTCCACCTCCCACTCCTATGTTCTTTTCAAGCAGTTGTTTCTGTTGGAGGTAGTTCTGAGGGTGACGTCACATGGAGATGACATGGTTTTTCCTTGGGTAAATAGATGCAGTGAATGAACCCAAAATATGTACCCCCTCTCCAGCACCAGCCACCTCACATCACTATAGGCTCTTCTAGACAGATGATCTGAGGCAGGGGAAACTGCCACATGAAAGCTAAGCACTAGATGTTCAAAGGTTGGGTTAGATGCTTGGCCATGATGGCAGGGGTTATTGGGTAGGCCCTGAAAGGAGCTACATGCTGTTTTTAGTCAAGAGCATGCATAGGCATCATTGGTGGGAAGGGTGGAAAATATTCATAAGGGAAGGAGTTGGGCTTCCAGGAGATACTTTAACGAGGCAGCATTTTCCATACGTATATAGAATCTCCCACTTCTGCACGTTTTTGTTCCCTGCCCCTTTCTATTTTTGCACAGTCTGGAAAGGAAGGAGGGGACTATCCTGCTGTTAAACTGAATGTGTAACCATCCATTCTTCAGGTGTTCCAGGAAAGATTGGCACCTACCTGAACTAGATTAAAGTGAATAGGAAGAAATGCTCCTGCCCTCTTAATTGTAAAGCATGTGGTGCCCTTGCCCCAAAACCTCTTGGCTGCTTATCCCTCTGAGTTGTTTCTTTTTCAATTTATATGAGCTCTAGTAAATACCTTTCTACATACTGACTAAAATCCCAGCACAGTAAACTGTTGATTCCAAAATAAAGGCAGGATATGAATAAACAATGGAGGAAAAATTGGCTTTTCCTCCTACCCCAGTGGAAGGCTTTCTCCAGGCAGGCAGCCAGCAGTGATATAATGCTGTGAAATGCTATAGAATGATAAGGGAGCTGGGGTATCGGCAGAGCTTCCAACCTACATGATGTCTTACTGGCTGCCCTATAGACCCTGATGGGAAGCTAACAGCAGCTTGGATGCACTCTGGTGTTAACGCTTTACTGGCTAGAAATAAACTCTGTCCCTGAGCTCAGGTTGGTGGGTTCTTTGTCTGAATTTGCTTAATCTTGCTTGGGTGGGGAAGAAGGGTGCTTATTGCTGCATGCTGCTGGAATTGTGCAGGGGGATGGCTTTCTTGTCCTGGCCCTAGTGAAGTTGCCTTGGCTCTCAAGTTGCAGCAAGAGAAGTTTAGGTTGGATATTAGGAAAAACGTTCTCACTAGGAGGGTGGTGAAGCACTGGAATGGGTTACCTAAAGAGGTGGTAGAGTCTCCAGCCTTGGAGGTTCTTAAGGCCTGGCTCGACAAAGCCCTGGCTGGAATGATGTAGTTGGGGATGGTTCTGCTTTGATCAGGGAGTTGAACTGGATGATCTCCTGAGGTCCCTTCTGAACCTAATTTTCTATGATTCTAAGGACCTGGCAAACAATTGCCATCTCTGTTAGGCCTATCGTGACAAGTCTACATTGCCTAAAGAACTTTGTCTGTCTATGTCCTTAGACCAACACAGCTACAACCTACACCCCTGCATCCCTCAAGGCTTTTGTACCTGTTGTAGAGGGCCATTCAACCTTCATAGTGTCTATAAAAGGAAATCTAGGGTCCCTCTTGTCCAGAAGTTCAGGTCTTGCTTGAATTAAGGGAGGATTGTTATTGGTAGAATGGGACCAGTGAGACTGAGGTGAGTTCTCATTTCTTCAAGAACAGTGGGGCAGAGGATACTCAAGTAAGTTCATTACAACCCAGAAAGGAAGGAAAAGAATGTTAAATTTGAGGCTTTGACCAAAACAAATGGTCATAAAACTATACTGTATCTATGCTACTGAATGGATTTCCTTTCCTGAAGACCAGGAATAAGCTTCTTCATTTAGCTTTTTTGATCTGTTGGCTTTGGCTACGCATGCAATAATCTCTCATAATGGCAAATGAGTTTTATTCCAGGATTGAATGCCATAATGTCTAGACATCAGAGTACAAATAATGGCTCAAATAATTAGATGTTCCTCTCTTCCTCTTTATCTCCTGGTTTTAGCTTCAAGTTGTGGTCTTGAGGCTGATTTCTGGTCTGGTTCACTTTAGACAAATGAATTTGTCTCTATCAGAGAATCTAAACTGGTAACAGATTTTTTTAAAACATCTTTTATTATATTTCATTCATGTCCTTGCTAGAGCATCATTTGAAGTTGCTAGTGTTTCCATTCACCTGGTCTTCCAAAAGCTTTGCTCCTGTTCTGGGGAAGGTGCTTTTGAATATCTTGCAGCAGAAAAAGGGAGCTCCTTTTGAAATAGTCACGGAAAGAAGTGCCTTCACCTTAGTAGCAATCAGCACAGCCTGAACTTTGCAACCCTGAGGGCTTACATTGTCAAGAGTTATCTGATTTGTGTGAATGGAGATAAAAAGTATTAAATATCAAATCTTTGCCCAACTCTATGATTTCCTTGCCATCCTCTATCACGGATGATCAGAAATTGCTTGTTTTGGTTTTCACTGCTTATTGAGGCCTGTAGTTTATGCACAAGCCCTATGCATAACCTACAGTTATGGGAATTAATTATGGACTGCTTTATGTGCGGGCCGGGAGCGATCCGCGGCCCTTTTGCGCACGCGGGCTGTGGCCAGCAGCCCGGGCACGCGGGGTCGGAGAGAACGGGCGACACGCTAGAATTAGGCACAGACGCGTAATGGTTGATTTAAAAATTATTTACTTACACCGAAGATGGTCGCGGTGTAGGCTGGACAGTTTTCCAGGCACAGCTCCGATTAAATCCTCGTTTGAGGACTACGACAAGCTCGCTCTCTCCCACGGAGTTGTTGAAGCTCCCTGGGTCCGTTTCTTTTGCGCGCAGGAAGGGATATGTCTAGGAATTAATCGGCGACGGGGAGAGGCTAGAGGCTGATCAGACCTCTGTTGCCTGCTTGAAATGCGCTGGGTCCAATAGGCTCCGCAGCGCTTAGAGATCTTCACACAGCGTGAAGTCTCCTCCTCCTGGTGTTCGTGGAGTCCTCCCTTGCGGGGGTTCTCCAAGTTCTCCAAACCGGGTGGAAACCACCCAAGCCTTTTTATACGGCTAGCAAGCCAATCACTAGCCGCCACGTGTGCATAATTTCACGCAAGCCAATAATGGGGCTTGAATTAGAATACAAATGGTGGGAACTCTTTGCAACGAGCATTTCTCAGATGCAAAAGAAATGCACACTGCAAAGAAAGCTACAAATTTGGTGGGAAAATAATTTAGCAGTGCCAAAGCGCACACAAAACAAAAATCACAACTTTGGGTTGTGACACTTTAGACAGCAGAAAGGTAAACAGGGCCTAAAACACTTTGTAAGTAAACAGAATCTCAAGGTATTTCTGAAACCGTTAGAGTGAGCTGTGCGCTTGATAGACTAGTGGATATTCCACAGGTGTTATAGCCCTTAATCCTATGCTGTATTAGCTAGTGTGCTTTCAGGCTACTGCAGACCACAATTTTAGGTCTCTGTAGATCGCAGTTTGTGCTGGACCTGCATGGGGGTGCCCAAGATGTAGCTGCTAACACTTGACCTATCTAGCAGTGGTGGTAGCTTTGGAACACAGCATGTCCTTGTGCTCTCCTGAATTAGGGCCTTCTGTAGCTATTCTGGAATCTGCCCTAACCCCCAGAATCATGGGGAAGGAAGCAAGTTTGCTCTATTGGTGTCATTTTCCTCTGACCTTCTCTTTTCTCCACAGGTGTATATAATCAGGGTCACCTGGTCCAATGGTTCCACAGAAGTCATTTATCGACGGTACAGCAAGTTCTTTGACCTTCAGGTATGAATCTCACTAACATTATATGCTTGGTATTAGGACGTGTGCTTTATGGAACATAACTTGTATGCTATATTAAGGGTCGTATTTCTTTGACATTTTACAAAAAATGCTTTGAATTGAGGGTACTTATGTGTATTTAGATATTACATTTGAAAAAAAACAACTGAATGACTGGCTGGTGTAGTACTGGAATTGGTTGGTTGCACATCAGTTATGTTCTGTACATGAAAGTGGCTGAGAGGCAGCAATCTTGGAGTCTAAGAGGAACTTTTTAATTTTAGACCAGTACCCTGCTGCAGTTGTTGCTTGTTTGAATATTGTTGTCTCTAAACTCTTGAGGTTTTTGGATGCTGATGGACGCACAGCTCCTCACTGTAACTCGTGGCACTTCACAAGAACCGCCATGAGTTGCAGCGTTCCCCCTGAGCCAAACGTTTGCTGTTGGGTCTGGTGGATTGGAGGATCAAGCTCCAGTTTTGGAGCAGCTGTATGTCTGCAGCTGCTCTCCCCTAGCCCCACCCTCCCCGCTCCTCCCCGCTCCAGTGCTGTCTTCAGAATGGGAAGTGGGGAAAGGGAGAGGAGGGATCTTGGTCTGGGGTTTACCTAGCTTGCACTAGTCAGGGAAATAGGGCGCAGACAGAAGTTACAGCTGTTGCGCGATCAGCCCCTTGAAAACACTCTGCAGCCATGCCCTGACAGAAGTGCACAGCTGTAGAGTGCTTTAAAAGTGCCCAATTACATGACAGTCTGAACCCTCATTACATGAGGTGGGAAGGCTCCAATCCACCCACCCCACCCTCCATTGCA
Source organism: Alligator sinensis (assembly GCF_000455745.1). Classification (NCBI taxonomy): domain Eukaryota; kingdom Metazoa; phylum Chordata; order Crocodylia; family Alligatoridae; genus Alligator; species Alligator sinensis. The sequence goes on along the minus strand of NW_005841977.1, from coordinate 711,968 downwards.
AGCTGGGCAAATCCCAGACAGAATTCCCTCCTCCCTTCTCCCCCTCCCATTCTGAAGACAGCACCAGGTACAGGGCTGGGCAGTATCAGGCCAGCCCTGCTCCCGGCATGCACTGACAGACTTTAGTGAAGGCAATCCACTTTGGAATGTAATGAGGGTTCATAGTGTTGTGGGATCAGGCATTTTTAAAGCACTCTTGCAGCCATGCTTTTCTGTATGGGCATAGTTGCAGAGCACTTTCAAGTAGAGGTGCACCAATATATCGGTCACATATCGAGTCAGCACCAATAACAGGAAAATTGACACTATAAGCAATCGGCTTTTTTTTTTTTGCTGATAATGTCACTGGTAAATGCCATGTACCTGTGCTCCCCACCTCTGTGTGGACCCCCGGAGGAGGCATGGGATTTGTGTGCAGGGCAAAGGTGGGCTGCCCACTGTGGGCTTGGGGCCAGGGGCTGTGATGGCCTCTTCCCGGCAGGGGGGCTGGGTCGGGGCTGCGCTCAGGGCAGGTGGGAGTAGGACAGACTCAGCTGCACAGGATGGGCAGTTGTGGTGGCAGCACTAGGAGGGGGACTATGAGGAATTTTGGGGTGGCCATAGGCCCCCCAAGCCCCTCCTAGGGCCACCCTTGCTGGAGCACTCTGTTCTTCTGCCTTTCCCTCGGGTGCCCTGGTGCCCCAAGCAGGGGTGGTGCTAAGGGGGACTTAGTAGGCCATAGCCACCCCTCCCATCACCACTGCCCACCCCGTGCAGCTGAGCCCACAGCACCCCCATCTGCCTTAAGCACAGCTCTGGCCCAGCCCCCCTGCCAGGAAGAGATTGTCACAGCCCCTGGCTTCAAGCCCACAGTGGGCAGCCCACCCACGTCTTGCACACACATTTGAGGGGGCACATGCCCCCCCACGCCTCTTCTGGGGGTATGCGCAGCAGTGGAGAGCTATCCCCTTTCCCCACATGCCCCAGACAAGTTGCCCACAGCTCTGTCCCCTCTCCTGGCCCCAGGGTAACATTCATTGCCCTGGCCAGGCAGCGGCTACCCCAACCCCTGCCCAGCCCCACTCCCTCCCTCACAGTGGGGGCCTCAGTCTGCCCCATGCCCTCCCCCACCCCCAACAGACTCTCCAAGTTGCCAGTTGGTATTGGCTGGAATGGCTAGTTAATAATCGGCTATCAGTATTGGCCAATAAAATCTTTATTGGTGCACCCCCCTACTTTTCAAGGGGCTGATCTTGCGACAAATGTAACTTCTGTCTGCCCTTTCTGTTCCCTGACTAGATGTTTGATTTAGAAAAGTAGAAGGCGATATCCATCCCCTTGGGGGAATTCCATCCATGTTCAAGCTGAGACCTGTCTTGCTTTCAGGATGTAAGCTTCAGTTTGCCACTTTGAGCGTTTGTGAGATTCAGCAAGGTCAGTTGCTGAATTTTGAGGAAGACCAAATCACACCTTAAAGGGAGACTGCCTTGGGGCTCTGCACTGAGACACAAATTACCTGCAATCCTGCCGAGTACCTGCAATTTACACTGGGTGGATGAAAGGCCTGCTGCTTCTTGAGCTGTATGTGCTGCCGTGGGTCCCTCAGTGGTCAACTGTGGATGCTAGAGACATATCGAGCCAAAGTACATTCTTGCTTACTCATATTGCAAGGTTATAGTACCTGTTTAGTGATTCAGTCTCTTTCTAAAAAAAAAATTGTTACTGCATCTTTTAAATGGAGGTTTTTTGATGTGTGACGGAATAACAGAAATGACTCTTAACTTAGCTTGAATTAAGAGCAGGATAATGATTTCCCAGTGGCGCTTTTTTTTTTTTTTTGTTTCATTCATTTGCTTTTACAAATCATGTGCCTAGGATTCCCACTAGTGTTTCACTGAAGTTTGTTGGATGGTTTTCATGATACTTAGGAAGGGCTTTCAGTTTTGGGGGTGTTTTAGCCTTTTGAGCAGGGGCCAATTATTTCAGCTGCAAGGCTGCCTAATTACTTTTAGTGAGGTGTTGAGGGCTGCAAGGGTAGCCCCACCCCTTGACAGGTGCCACCCCCCCCACACCCCACCCCCGGTCACCATCTTGGAACCAGAAGTCTCATCTCCTGACCCCTGCCACCAGACATTGTTGTCGTACTTTGCTGCCCATTGGGCTCCCCCTCTCTCGCCAGCGACGGGAATGGGGCGTGGGGGGGGGGGGGGGGGGCGCAAGGGGTGTTTTGCTTGTCGTCTTGGAACCAGGAAAAAACCCCACATTGTATACTAAAAGTCAAACATCTAGTATAACATATTTTAATTTTATTAAAAATAAATATCTATTTTTGTCCTGACTTGCATGTCTTTGCATAGTGTATATAGAGGTGATTAATAACTCAAAATAAAGTCTTACTCTGTGTATTGTGTCGGGAGTGGGTGTGGGATTTGTGGGGGGAGGGGGTATGAAGGGGTTGGGAGGTGGGGGGGGTGTGGGTATGTGAGTGGGGGACTCCCTGCCACATGCCCCCACCGTGGCGCACAGTCCTTGCCACCGGCAGCAGCAGGCAGTGGCCCCTCGGGGTGCTCCTGGCTCACAGCAGGTAGAGCCCCCCAGCAGCACACAGCTGTGGCTGAATCCTGGGAGCTGCACATGGCGGCATAGAGCCGGCCTGACCCAGGCTGCTGGTACACACCTTCAAAGCAAACAAGGGTGGCTCTGTGCCAGCACATGGGCTCTGAGCACAAACCACATGCCATCAGGCTGCGCTGGCTCTGTGCCTCCACGTGGGGCTTCCAGCACTCCAGCAGGGAGCCATACATGGAAGTATGGAGCCCACCTGGCCTGATGGTGCATGGACCAGGAGCCATAGGGCATTGCTTGCCATCGGTCTGGGTGGACTTCATGCTTTCACGTGTGGCTCCCTGCTGGGGTGCTGGAAGCCCCATGTGAAGGCATGGAGCTGGCCCAATGGCACACAGCTCCCCCCCACATGCTGGCTTGGACCCAACCTGTAGGTGTGCAGCTCCTGCCTGTAGTTCCAGGAGCTCCATGTGCTGGCATGGAGCCAGCCTGGTCTGTCTTGAAAGCATGCACTAGCGAGGCAGGCCGGGCTAGCTACGTGCCAACACATGCAGCTCAGCTCCTGGGATTCAACCAAAGCTGCATGCTGCTAGGGGGCTTTGCCCGCAGCAGGCCAGGAGTGCCTTGAGGGCCCACCACCAGCAGAAGCTGTGTGCTGTGGCAGGGAGGCCCACCCCACTCCCTCCTCCTCCAGGCGGGAGCTCCGCTCCTACTCAACAGCTGTCCGGTTGTACACCATTGCACTCTGTGCCTCCAGTGGGGCTCCCAGATCGAGTGGTGGGAGCCCCATGGAGGTGGAGGCACAGAGTCCACCCAGTCCAATGGTGCGTGACCTCTGAAAGCTCACCTGCTGCTGGCTTTCAGAGGAGCAGCCATGGGCCAGTAATAATTGTTTTTTGGAGGGGCCGCACAGGGCAGATAGAATGGCCTGGCGGGCCAGATGTGGCTCATGGGCTATATTTTTGCCTGCCCCTGTTCCACAGGAACAGGTGACTCAGGACATGTCCTCTTAAATGTCTGGCTGCTTGTGGGTGAGGAGAAATCCACAAAGCTGCTCAGGAAGCTTTAATGTTTAGTTTTTACCTGTAAGGTAAAGTTACTCTTCATTCATCTTCCTAAGCTATGCTGAGATCTGCCTCTACCATTAGGACTATTTGCTGTAATTTCCTATGCTTCTGTCACTGGGCGCATCTACACGTGCATTCATGCACTTTTCCTAATGCTCATTAAATTTAGTACCTACAATGTGAGGTACTAAATGAATGTGCCTTATGCTTCCCTAATGTGCAGTAGAACCAATGCATGCTTAATGCTCAGTAGCCTATTTTACTGTTCATTAGCATAATATCATCGTTTTTTACATAATGCTTGAATACGTAGTAAAATAAACTACTGCGCATTAAAGTGCATGTGTAGACGCACCCACTGATACCGTGCTTGTGTTGTTCTCCAAAATCCCCTCTTGGCTCAAGCTTCAGGTCCACGGAAATTTGCTAAGTTACCTCTGCTGCCACCCTGCATGTCTTTCCCAGTTTTCCCGGTGTCCCCATTATGCACACTCTTGGTGTTCTGATCTTGCTCAAGGTTTGTCAGCTTCTTTATCTTTTCCTGTACACCCCAATGAGCCAAAGATTTATATCTTACTAGCTCTACTTCCAAAAGAAAAATGTGTTACTCTTGGCATATTGGGGGGAAAACTAATTGCAAGCTAATTGCACAGATGAACAGCTACAGCAGCTGCTGAAACTGGCCCTATCCAAGAACTGTTGTTGTGTTCCCCCTCCCCCACCCTGCTCCCATCTCTGCCTGATTCTGTAAAAATAATATGACATTTGGAACGGTGTTGGGTTTTGCAGATGAGGTTAGGCTGGTTGGTTGTGTGTGTATTTTGTTTCTCTTCTGCCTTGATTTGCTGAGAGAAGGGATCATGGAAACAAAAGCGTAAACTTGGCATGCATTAGGGTGTTTTGAGGTGGCTTATTCTTTTCTGTTCCTTTAGAGTTTCAAAAGTGGCTAGGCCCAGCACACTACTTTAGTGTCTCTGATACTGCCAACCCCATCAAACTGGCTTGTTGTATTCTGAAATCATAGATGTTAGGGTCGGAAGGGACCTCAATAGATCATTGAGTCCGACCCCCT
>NW_005841977.1:706427-706963 GCF_000455745.1 Alligator sinensis | reverse complement strand
GCTGGGTTTAGATGACCCCAGCTAGATGCCTATCTAACCTCCTCTTGAAGACCCCCAGGGTAGGGGAGAGCACCACCTCCCTTGGGAGCCCATTCCAGACCTTGGCCACTCGAACTGTGAAGAAGTTCTTCCTAATGTCCAATCTAAATCTGCCCTCTGCTAGCTTGTGGCCATTATTTCTTGTAACCCCCGGGGGCACCTTGGTGAATAAATACTCACCAATTCCCTTCTGTGCCCCCGTGATGAACTTATAAGCAGCCACAAGGTCACCTCTCAACCTTCTCTTGCAGAGGCTGAATAGATCCAGTTTCTCTAGTCTCTCCTCGTAAGACTTGGACTGTAGGCCCTTAACCATACGAGTGGCCCTTCTCTGGACCCTCTCCAGGTTATCCGCATCCTTCTTGAAGTGCGGCGCCCAAAATTGCATGCAGTACTCCAACTGCGGTCTGACCAGCGCCCGATAGAGGGAAAGTATCGCCTCCTTGGACCTATTCGTCATGCATCTGCTGATGCACGATAAAGTGCCATTAGCTTTT
>NW_005841977.1:703913-705360 GCF_000455745.1 Alligator sinensis | reverse complement strand
TCTAACTGCCTCTCTACAAGCACGAGCAGAGGAGGTATATTCGTCTTTGGTGATCTCTCCCTGTTTCCACTTTTTATGTGCTCCCCTTTTGGCCCTTAGGCTGCCCTGGATTTGTGCAGTCAGCCAGGGAAGCCTCCTGGCCCCTTTCCCTCTTTTTACCCCGCACGGGGATCGTCTCGCTTTGTGCCCGAAGGATCGTTTCCTTAAGGCACAGCCACCCTTCTTGGGCTCCCATCACTTCAAAACTCCTACTCTGCAGTGCGTCCTTGACTAATCGCCTGAGTTCATTGAAATCAGCTTTCCTAAAGTCTAGCACTTTCACCCTACTAGTTACCTTACCCACTCGACGTCTTATGGTGAATTCTATTATTAGGTGATCGCTGTCCCCCAGATGGCTACCGATCTGTAGGTCCCCAACCATGTCATCCCCTGTTGCCAATACCAGATCCAGTATGGCATTCCCCCTAATCTTGCATGCAGTAGCCACACACAAGTATTGGGAGGGCGTAGGGGAACTATGCATTCACCAGCCCAGGTTGGAAGCCAAGACTGGCTCCCCCTTTCTTGTCCACTTTTCTCTATAATATAATGTCACTAATAAAAGCCTCACACTCTCATAGATATAGGAGGTGGGATTAGACTTGGGGGCAGTGGGAACTGATTAGTTCATACTCTTGACGCACAAGGCTTTGTGCAAATAAATTTGATTTAGTTACGGGTAAGTACTGTGGCCATGGTAGTGATGCAGTGAATTTTGTTGCTACCATAGTATGATCAAGACTTCTCCCATTAAACCTTGACACTTGGGCATTGTTCCCTCCAGGAACAGTGGCTTGGAGAGGAGAGAGTCTTGGATTCCCGTCATGATGGATTAACATGTCCATTTTGTTCCATTTCTGGAGGGCAGTTGCTGCAGCAGGCTTAGTAATTATCTCATGGCATGGGGTGCTTGGGTAGCGAAAAGGAAAATAGAGATGTTGGGGTGGGAGTAGGTTGGAAATGGCAGCCAGGGTGGAATGGGTTGTAGGAAATCTGCTGAAGCCCCTAGCACTGGGCAAGCAGGAAAAGGGTTTTTTTTTCCCTAAGTGGAGATGAGCCAAGGGGTCTGGCTGAGCTTTATGAGCCAAAACGCAAACTGAGCTGCTGAAGCAGACTGTGTGCAGATGAGAGCGGAAAATGCATAACGTGGTCACTGCAGCTGTAGCGATTGCCAGAAAACTCACTGGCTTCTCCACTTCTTGACTTGTGCAGAGACCCAGAGCAGAGCTAAGCAGTCCCAGACTCGGCTGAATTGCTTGTGTAAAGTATAGCGTGGCATTGGTCACATGAGACCATGGTTGATTGTGGATCAGTGTCCTGGAATCAAGGTCCCCAACCACAGTTGCTGGAGATTAGGCATCAAAAGCCAAATGCATTACTAAGCTTATGGCATGTAGGTCTGCCTTGT